>NC_134365.1:180738501-181068955 GCF_035582795.1 Mycteria americana
CATATTAGTAAAGTTATGCACAAGCACATGTGACTAAAAGCAGTTATGCCACTGTGAGCAATTCAGTGGTCTGGCATACCTCACTTCCCTTCGCTGGTCCATTTGGAGAAGGAAGGACCATGTAGCTTTTACTTGTTTTAGCCAGAAACTGATAAATTGATGTTCTTCCAAAAAGACTGCTACTTCTTCTCCTCCTTCCATAATGTCCAATACCAGGAGTCAATGAAAAAATACCCATTTCAGTCCATCAAAGCCCTCTGAAGTTTTTGGGATTACCACAAGGGCAGAGGACACACACATCACAAATTCTGGTTGGGATGATGGCTTGGCAACGCATCCAGCTCCAGCAGCCATGATTGCTCAGTAGGCAAAGGACGACAGGGAATCACTGTTCCTGGGCTGCGCGACCCCATCCCTGCTACTGTGACCGCAGGCTATGCAGGATGGAGATGTGCCTGGTCACCAAATTTTTAAGATCCTCTCTCCCTCTCCAAAGCCGTAAGCACCGCTGAAGTTAACGCTGTTTCTAATTGTTTCTTAAATAAACATGTGACATCAAAAAATTACTCTGTAGATTCTCCCTCATCTATATTTACCCAGGCATAATACCAGCTGCCTACACAATTTTTGTCTTGCTAATGCACAGCAATAATCATAGATCCACCCACAGCCTATCTATTTTGGTAGAGTGCAGAAATAGCCATTAAACCTACAAATGTCAGAGCATGTGTTCATTTTAGATGTTAGTATTATTTAAATTAGCCCTTGAATGATGTTTCCACAACGTGATAGCTTTTCAAATGATGGTATATTGCACATGAAGTGCACTGGCCCTGCTTTAAGCACCTTCAACCCATTAGGCCCATCTATAATTTGGCGCTTTTAGAAAAGCAAACGCATTGTAGAAGAGATGTGGTCTCTTTGTTTATGCCCAGAAGTCCCCGGGGAAATGCTGATGCCATAATTACCTGAGTGTGGTTTGAACATTAGGCTCCGGTCGGGAGGTAAACATGCCTTGTGCTTGTTGTCCAGGCGTATTTGAGAACAGCTGTGTCTTGGTGGTTGGAACAGCGTGTTATCTTGACTGTGTCCTCTGCGTTTTAGAGCAAGCGCGACATCTGAAAGCAATGCTGTTGGAGGGAAAAAGTGTTAACTGCAAAATGGAAGTAGCAAATCACGTTTTCTCTGCAGCTCTGGGAAAAACAGGAGCAAATTCTTCATTTTTGTTCTGATCACTGAAAACCCAGTAAGATTAATTAAAAGAAAACCTGGGAAGAAGGACTGGTTCTTTGAGACTTAATGGGCATAGGGAAGCTTATTGCAAGGAAGCCTTATATAAACAAATAAAAATTAATAAGTGCAGAATCGGACTGCAGTTAGACCAGATCAGCTCGATGCTGGTTTCAAGAGACATAAAATTAAATCCTGCTCAACCAGAATGGTACAAAAGGAGACACCCAGGATGAGATTGCTGGGGACAATATGCCCATTGTAGCGTGTAAAAGCACTTCCATAGTTCTCTCACACAAGAGCAGAGGCTAAACACTGCAACTGAGGCATCCGTTTCTGAGAAGGCCGTATCTATCGTTTAGTAAGTCCCCTCATTACAATAAATTCTTTGACCATGAACATCACATTTTGTTACAGATATGTGCAAATAGAGCATCGTGCTTCATCAGGCAGGAGAATAAGTTAATTCTCCTCTCTAAAGCAAGAGCCGTAGCGTGCTGCTCGCACACTGCATAGCACAGGAGCCGTACAGCCACGACCCTGTCACACACACGCGAGCTGCACGTACAAAAACAACAGTGACACCTCCTGGACAATATTCAGGTACAAATTTAATAACTACGATTTCTTCTGAAGCATCCATTTTAGCAGATTGATCACTAAAAAAATTAAGGCAAGTGTTGTTGGTAGCACCGGAAAACAAAAAAATCACCCTTTGCTGAGTGCTGGAGAGGATAGTGCAGACAGCCCAGCAGCTTCATACAAAACTAGTTGTGTATCCTCCCGGAGAAGTGCTGATGGGATGCTGACTGGCTTTGGGGGCCTACAGCAGGGTTTTAGTTAGCATCAGATGTACACTTTGAAGGCACCCTCCCACTCATCCCGACTTACTCTGATCTGGTTTGCATCATAGCGCTGTCTCAGCACATAAAACTCAACTGGAAGATGTCTTTCAGGAGCACAAACTGCACTGGACAAATGGGCGCTCAGTCCACAGGACCAAGCTTGACCTCGTCTGAAGCAAGGAGCCCCGAGATGCAGCACAGAGGTGATGTCCAGCCGCCCCAGAGCCATGCACAGACCCAGCTGCATTCCTGGACGTTTAGCAAGCCAGGCTTTGCATGGTGTTATGGCTGCTGCTTCTAGGCTCCGGCTAGCCTGGATCTACTCTTCACTTCACTGTGTCCCCAGGTATCTCTATTCCCCAGGACTGATGATAATACTAAATTAGGAGGAGCTGTGGACTCCCTCAAGGGTAGAGAGGCCTCACAGAGAGATCTGGATAGACTAGAGAGCTGGGCAATCACCAACTGTATGAAATTTAACAAGAGCAAGTGCCAGATTCTCTACCTGGGGCAGGGTAATCCTGGTTATACGTACAAATTGGGGGACAAGAGGCTGGAGACCAGCCCCACAGAAAGAGATCTGGGGGTTTGGGTCGATGGCAAGTTGAACATTAGCCAACAGTGTGCCCTGGCAGCCAAAAGGGCCAACCGTGTCCTGGGGTGCACCAAGCACAGCGTAGCTAGCCGGGCAAGGGAGGTGACTGTCCCACTTGACACTGCACTGGTGCGGCCCCACCGCGAGTACCGTGTGCAGTTTTGGGTGCCTCAGTGTAAGGACAGCTGAGGTCCCTTGGCTTGTTCAGCTTGGGGAAGAGAAGGCTGAGGGCTGACCTCATGGCAGTCTACAGCTTCCTCAAGGGGGGCAGCGGAGGGGGAGATGTGATCTCCTCTCTCTGGTGACCAGCGACAGGACACGAGGAGATGGAATGAAGCTGCGTCAGGGGAAGTTCAGGTTGGACATTAGGAAAAGGTTCTTCACTGAGAGGGTGGTCGGCCACTGGAACAGGCTCCCCCGGGAAGTGGTCACAGCACCGAGCCTGTCAGAGTTCAAAGAGCATCTGGACAATGCTCTTAGATGTATGGTTTAGTTTTAGGTAGTCCTGTGAGGAGCAGGGAGTTGGACTCAATGATCCTTATGGGTCTCTTCCAACTTGAGATATTCTACGGTTCTATTTTGGGTAGCCCACTTGCCCAGCCAAGGGAAAAGTAACTATAGGCTCAAACCAGCTCTTTCTTCACTGTGTGTTTCTTCTGTTCTGAAACAAGGTTTTCAGCTTGACGGCTACTCTGGACAAGAAGAGAATGCTTGTACTATACAGAATGCTTCATTCCATGCTCAAAATTGGATGGTACAAGCAGTTTAAACTTTTTAGACAAAAATGACCGTATACATCTAAATATCTGCAACTCCAAATAGTAAGTGTATGCAGGTGATTGAAGTAATCATTCAGACAGGTAGCAGCATAGAGTACACACAGCCAGTGCAACTAGGTCTCTGTTTTGAAGTCAGACACAGACCTACTTCCCACACTAAGAAGCGACATCTCTTAGTCCAGCATTTTACAAGTACAGCTCACTTAATACTTCTCCCCATGTACGTTCTGGCAGGACATGATGTATGGCATTTCTGTCATCTCGCAGCACGCGCTCTAACCAAAAATAAACCCAATACATTAAACCCTTCTAACTTTCTTTTATCAGAGTGAAGACTTGAATAAGTTGTAATTAGAGTACAGGAACAGTTTGGATAAGCTCCAAGAGAAGTTCTTCTGATGCTAAGACTACGAACAACAATTCCCAATTCCCTTGTTAAAAAGCGGTTGCTGAGCAAGTGTTCTGAAGAGAATAGTAAAGCAGTGGAAAACCTCAACTCAAAGGAAACCCCAACACAACATTTTGGTAAAGCAGCACTGCCAGCTCCTTCCTTTGGTCCAGAATTAAGGTCAGCATTAAAATAAAACCAAACAACACACCAAGTACCAATCCTTCCAGATTCCACTTCATTGCAAGCCAGTCGGCACACAACCCATTAGCTGCTCAAGGCACACAGTAATCTCTGCTTTACTCCACAGCTTTTTACTGTTGCTGCCGAGTTTAATATGCTCTCAGACAGAGTGAGCTAACACATTAAACTTTAAGCATATAAACTCTATCCCTTGCATACTAGATGTCAGGAGGAAGGATATAGCTAAGCAGTCAATATGCCTTTTTGGAAAAGAAAGTTAAATTTTGTTGCTTCTAGTCACTAGAAAGACTGAGAAAGGCAAAGCATACATTAAATGCATTGAATAGCTAACACAGACAGTAAAAGCTGAACTACAGAAATACAGAATCAATTACAATTCTTTGAATGGATGGTGTACCCTGGCATAAAGCTTGGAATGTTACGGCCTGCACATGCCTGTCAACACCCATCTATGACTACAAAGACTGAGTGGATAATTACTATTAACAGTGCCTGCGGTTATTCACCTCGACACACAAAAGGCTATTCACACTAATACCTGTGTGGTATTAGGTTTAGATTAAGTGTCCAAATGTAGACCCTCTGGATCCTGCTAGTAATATCAAATTCTTGGACCAAACTGCCGAAATACTTTCCTATGTTACAAATTGTTCAGCTTTCTTGTAGTGATATTAAGCAAAGCAGTGTCATGTTGAAGAGAGCATAATCAAACCACTTCAGATTATCTAGATTTGTGATTTCAAGTCACGTCTTCAATTGGAACATGCCATTTATCAGGAGACTGATTTTTCAGTAACATCTAATGCTTTTTTAGAGAAAATCAAAGAAAATGCAACTTAAAGTCACCTTAAATAAATATTCCTCTTTTTAGGAAAGAAATACATACTCTCCTTTTTAGGAAAGAAAAAAAAAAAACCACAAACAAAAAAACCCCAACTTTCTGGCCAAGTTTCCCATCCATAAAAGATGCAAATACCAGAGAGCTCCCTATGTTAGCCCTTCTTACCAGACTGACCTATTTCAACGGTATTGCTGGCAAGTAGTACTCTTCATTTACAAGCTAGTCTGCTAGCTAAAAGAATGGATCTCTTCCCAGACTTTTAAAAAAGCCCTCTGCCAGCAGAAACCAGTCTAAGTTAGCTGTTCCTGAAAACAGCAGATACTTTTTCCTCCCAAGTTAATTCTCCACAAGTTGACTGCAAAAACTGAGAGTGCTGTTGTGCTTAGCTCAGATAGAACAATAGCTTTGTTCTAAAAACTTTTTTTCCAAACAGAAAAACATGATACAGGAATAAATGAGCAATTTGTCCAAACCCAGGAACCCTTCTCCCAAGAAAACATCCTTGCAGCTCTGTCTCTGGCCCATTGCACCTTAAACCTTCCTCTTCACAGCTGCACAACTGCAACCAGAACAGAACAGCTGTAAAGCTATCTATACGACAGACAGCGAGAGACAAATAGATAGACACAAACACACATGCCGTTCACAGTCTTCTAGATAATCTTGCTGGTTATTCATCTGAAGATGGTCTGGAGCATACCTGTTTGAGTGCAGACTTCAAGCTAGATACCCTAGAGACACCCAGTTACAAGCCACACTTGAGTCCAGAATACAAATGCTATCACAAACGTTCTAATGTCATGAGGCACTTACCTCATTGTGGTTTTACTTCTGTAGTTTATTCCTACTTGTTGATATGGTCTCCTCCTCCCAAGCTAGTGTCGTGGTTTAGCCCCAGCCGGCACCTAAGCACCACGCAGCCGCTCGCTCACTTCCCCCCCCCGGTTGGATGGGGGAGAGAATCGGAAGAGCAAAAGTAAGAAAACTCGTGGGTTGAGATAAGAACAGTTTAATAATTGGAACAAAATAATAGTAATAATAATAATGAATTATAATGAGAAGGAAAAAACCAACGAGAGAGAGAGAGGAACAAAACCCAAGGGAGGGGAAAAAAGGGGGGGCGAAGGGGGAAATATACAACCGCTCACCACCCGCCGACTGACGCCCAGCCAGTCCCCAAGCAGTGATTGCTACCCCCCGGCCAACTCCCCCCAGTTTATATACTGAGCATGACATCATATGGTATGGAATAGCCCTTTGGCCAGTTTGGATCAACTATCCTGGCTGTGCCCCCTCCCATTTCTTGGGCACCTGGCAGAGCACGGGGAGCTGAAGGGGGGGAAAGTCCTTGACCAATGTAAACACCGCTTAGCGACAGCCAAAACATCAGCGTGTTATCAATATTATTCTTATACTAAAATCCAAAGCACAGCACTATACCAGCCACTAGGAAGAAAATTAACTCTATCCCAGCCGAAACCAGGACAGCTAGATCGTAGATCTACAGCATAGAGTTCATTGAATTACTATTCTCAACGTGCATACGTACTAAATGAACTGCTACAGAGGAAAAATACCTTTTAATCATTTCATCTTCTTTTAAGAACAATGCAGGACTATTTTTCCCAATAAGAATTTCTATCCTCCCCATGTCCTTCTACAAATCCTGTGGCTTTTTTCCCCCACAAGGAAACCAAACAGATCCTTTTCATCTTTCATGTAAACAGTACTACTGAGAATGAGATTGGTACTTGAAGTGTAGAAAAATAAAACTAGCCAGAGGCCATGGGAAATGCAGCAATGACATTTATTGGAATTTCTCCAGGCATTACATGAAAAATTTTGTAAGTGAAACAGAGGATAAAGCACATCCAGTGCATCTTAAAAAAAAAAAAAAAAAATTATCTGAATAACCTTGATTCGTTGTAATACACACTACTGCAGTTCCTGGGATTGGTTTTGTATGTACACATCAGCTAAAACTTACTCTGAACAAAATGCAAAGAACTGCCTTTTCACTTGGCATTTTCCCACCTAGTACAATACAATATTCTTGAAATATCGAGACAGATTCCACATAATTTTATACACAGTGTTAAGACCTTGCACCCCAACTGTAAAAAGAAAGACTGTTAAGTAAATCAGTATCTTTAATCAAATAAAACACCATAGAAGTAAAAAACAACAACAACAAAAAAGAACAGGAGACCCCCAAGCCCCTAAGTTCCACAGCAGCGTGCACCAAATCAGCATTGTTGTTCCTCATTTTTATGTTAACATAAAGCATAATACTTAGAAAGCAGTGATACTCAGTCATTGCTTTCTAAATTGGGATGGTCTTATGCATAAAGACACTGCTAGACTTGGCACTTTGCTTAACTGTTTTTCTTACTAAAAAAAATAAGTGTTTTCTGAAATACAGTATAAATGGTAAGAGATAACATGAGCCACTGTAACACTCAATTAACAGTTCAGACATGCACTCCAAAATACGTGTCTATTACATAGTTGTCTAAGCCTTCTCAAAAATTCCACTCAAAAACGTTTTCAAATCTATATGCATCTTTTTATACCTCTATAAACATATTTTCTCCCTTGAAATGATCAGAGCTTACCTACCTTCTGCCCAGAACACACAAATTCATGACTTTTGTTTCAAAAAGAAGACCACAAAGCAGTATTAAAACAGGAATAACCTGGAAAGCATTATTAAAACTGCACCTGTACTTCAGAATCCCCTTTGAAATGTATATCCACTGTGTATGTGAAAACTGAAAGGTACATAATATTTGAAACTTGCTTGGTCCTCTCTCGTGCACTTATGCTCAACTTCCTGCAGCCTCCCTCAATTTTCTCTTCAAATAAAATTTAAGAACAGCTTTCTGGCTCCCACTATGATAAGACAAGGCTTCTTGTAGTATTTCTTTGGTTAAATGAGAACCTCTTACACGCCTAACTCACTCTTACGACAGCAAGTCTCCTGCGGAAAATTAACATCAGAATAAATACCACCCCACAGCCTTGCTTCCTTCCTCCTGTCATCGTGACCAACCCCAGGACAGGTGGAAGCAAACAGGCCGGGAAGGACGTAGCAGTCACCCTTAGCTCTTGTCTTTACAAGTTCTGCGAGTGTGTATAGATACCTGTTTCTTACCTCTGAGCTACGGAGGCGGAGCTATGACGTGATGCTTTTTGTTTCCAGTTCCAACATGCATGTGGAATTACACTGCTGACCAGTACAGCCCAGGCAGTGGATGGCACTAGATAGAGCTCTTTCTGTACAAACCAAGTCATGATACTTATTCTGCTTATTGGTCTGTGCGCACAATGTCAGTAGAATTAAAAGGGAGGCACGCATGAGTTCACACAGATTTTCCACAGAAGATGTGAAACATGCTGCTCTTTGGAGGGAAAATTACATTCTTCTTTTTTTTCTTCAAGTATTATTCAACATACATATATATAAAGACACGCTATCCTCATTTCACTACAAGACAAGCACATCCAGAGTGAATTTGTAGATCACCATTATCTTGGCTTTGACTACTGAAATTTCTCTTTTCCTTTAGGTCAACTCTAAATATACATCTACTCATCATAATTACACATGAGAATCCTTTATTTCCCCATTGTTATTTATTTACACAATCATAAAAAAATTAATAGCCTGAATTTGCATACTGACATTTGAAGGCCCATCTGAAGCTATGAGTGTCCCAGCACTAGTTTTGGATAATACCGTTGCCTATTGCTAAGTCCTTTGAAAGCAGCATACTTATCTTTTCTTTCCCTTTTTTTGAAGAAATGCTGCCTAGAAAACCCTGGTTTATGGCTTACTCCTTATTTTATTTTATTATTGGGATTGTAGTTTACTTCCTTTAGGAGCAGTTCACAGTCAGACAATGCTTCTGCTGGCAAATACTTCATTATCTGCTCAAGAGTCTTTTGATATGTTATCTTCTCCTGTTCCAGGGACTGAATTACAGTCTTCATTTTGTTCTCTCGAGTCAAAATAGTCTCCAGGCTGGATTCCAGACTCTGAATTTTAGCATGAGCAACCTGTAAACAATAACATTATCTTTATAATAAATTGAGACATTCTGAATAACTTTTTTTGCATTATGATATGCTATATGTTAAGGAAAGAACTTAATTACATAGATGTTTCTAAAAGACATCTGTGTAGGCAGATGATACAAGGAATGCCTACTGTGTATCATACACAGAATCTCCTTACAGCGGCCAGATCATGGGAAGGAGACATGCAAGTTGCAGCAAGCAAGGGACAGTTGAGAGTAATAAGGAACTGGAGCTGCAGGGAGAAAAAGGAAATCAGCAGCTGGAGTAGCACTGGAAGAGACGACTTGTCTGACAGTGATGGAGCAATGGGAACTCCATGTAATAAAGTAAATTAGCAGGATGGAGAGGTTAGAGGGAAAGAGAACCTCAACGTTAAGTCTAGAAGCAGACAGTTTTCCCTATTCTCCAGTAAAAGACCTACAGCTTCCTCTGGGAAAGAAAACACTGACTAGTAATCAGAAACCCTGGACCTCAGCAGTAGCAAACATTTCTCTGTGGGAACTGGGGGAATGCTGACTGTTCCTAGGAAAGGGCCCAAGCAGAAGACTGAAGAAGCTATACAAACAAAAAGATGAAGAGGTTAAGGAACTGAGGAAGATGCACTACAGTACGGCACCCTGGAAGAACAGAAGAGCTTCGATAGAGCCTTTCAAATCAGTCATTCATAATTATTCCATGCCCTTGGTGCACTTTCAGAACAGAGGTAAAAGCCCAGGTAGCAGTAAATAAATAAAAATAAAAAGCAAAAATAATAATAGTAAAAAAGAAAGTGATCCCTGTTTTCAATATCAGAAGAACATAGCACAGCATCCTTAGCCCATAAACACAAAAATAATGAGGATTTGATCTTTCCTTTTTTTCCAGCTTCTATTTTCAGGTTTCAGAAGCTGGAGGTGCTCTCTCAGCTCTTCCCAATGCTTGTTCAAATTAACAAATATAACAATGAATGGCCTGGTGATGCAAAAAGAAGAGCTTGTCTTTCAGGAAAATGCAAGACAATACATATTGAAACCTGAAACAAGTCTTGGCTAGGCTATGGGAGAAAGGGTGCATAGTGAAGGAAGAAGAGAAGATTTTTTTAAAGCATGACTTCCTCGGGCAAAATCTGGGGGGCACTCAGCTGCATTCAAGTCTACTAGGAGAGACGACCTTTCAAAAGGAGGACTATGAGCTTCAGCAGAAGGAAACAGAATGATACTGCCTACAAAGGTCTGGAGGAAGCAAGCCTACTGCACTATGGATTATTTCTTAAAACTTTCCAATAGGGAAGCAAAGAGATGAAGGGACAGAGAACTTATTTTTCAGCAAGATACACAAATTTTGCCGACAGATTTTATGGGAGATAAGGGTAGAGATATTTTGAGAAAAAGAAATCTAAATCAAGAAGGAGAAGTGCAAGGAATGCCAAAGCAGCTAAAAATATGTCTAACAGAAGTAAATCACTGTAACTGAGAGAACTGCTCAACTGCATAACGTCTTGCAGTTAGGAGACTTCTCATGTACATTTAAAAAAGATGCTTACTCCTCTATTAGCTGAATCATAGAAATGAGATCACCATGAGTTTGTAGTCTAAGTCATTTACCTGTAGCTTCTCCAACAAATCCATGTTTTGCCTCTTCAGATGACTGTTTGCCCTCTCCAGCTTCTCCAGGGGTTCACCTTCATCAGAGGGATTCACATTTTCCTGCAGTTCATCCTGAAGAACGTGGTACTCTACTTCGTAGGCATGGAGCTGTTTTGAAATATCCATCTCGAACACCTGCCATGAGAGAAAAAACAATTTTTAACTACAATAGAGAACACTTATTCCACATGGATGTTTGGCTAAGTTAATCAAGCTACTCTGCTTGATTAACTTAATGTTTTTTCCTGTTCCTCTCAAGAAAGCATTTTAAGGGGAAGTCTACAGTAAGAGAATTTTAGCATCTTATTGTAGCCATAATAAATCACAGACTTCAGAATAAATTGGATCATCACTTTTACAATTACCAGATACCATCTCTTACTATGACATGTATCAGCAGAAAAGTCTTATTTAATCCAAGAATTTTATAATATGACCAAGTCTTATCATCTCTTGCTCAGGAGTATTAAGACGTTCAAGAAGAAATTTTTAAATTCAAGTCTCACCAGCTTGTGATGGGAGCAGGATCACACAATGAGGAAGAATAATCCAGGAGTCATCAGATCTCCACCCTCAAAACTGGATCTCTTGACTCCAAGTGCCCATTTATAGACTTTTATGAAAATACTCTTCATGGTTACAGTTTCCCTGTGCTCTGTCTCTGCATGAAGATATGCTATTTTCTTACTGAGATGCTTTGGCGACAAAGCATTGTGAAGACTATGGAACTGAGTATCTAACAGTGATGGGACCATATGACCCTTATCTGTTTACACATCTAGTCACAGTCTCTCAGCTTCTGAAAGTTACCAAATAGTTTAAACTAGGAAGGGAAGGATGTCTACAGTGACATTAATTCTGTTCCTCGTTCAAGAGATCACAAACATTACACCAACAGAAGACACACACAGGTCCCCCAACAAAACAAGTTCTGCATTACGTTCACTGTTCTTCAAGTAATTCAAATGAGGTAAAACTTTAAATTACATATGGTGTTCAAGCTGGGCAAATACCATTTTCCTCTATGTAGCTTCCCAGTCAGTTCTTCATCTGTATATTATAGTCCTGCATAATGTCTACACTTTTCTTTCATTATCCGCTATAAGAGGACAGTTCTGAGAATTACAATGCTGGGACAGCCAAATGACTCCACCTGCAGCCAGCCTAGGCAGGAGCAATACGATACAGGCAGTCTACACGTGAATGCAGATCCAGAAGGCTGCTCAGCATGAGACCACACCACAGGCAAGCAGGCGACCTTCCTCTCAGAGCTGAGCTGACCTGCGTATAACCACATCCACCTCCACTCAGGCAACATAACCCATTCTTTACTCAATCAGATGTGGCTTTGCACAAAACCACTTGTGCAAAGTGGTCTTTGAGCACATGCTCACCACAGCAGGATTGCTCTGCAACCCATGCAGACCACAGGACAGAGAATCAATTTCTAATAGTATCAAAAATATTGAACCACCATCTCTATCATTGCCAGAATCAGTGAGTTGTGAAGATAGATGCTGAAGTGCCTTACACAGGTTTAGCATGGCAATCACAATCAGTGCAATGAAGAAATGAAGATTTACACATCGTCTAAAAATGAATTCTTAACTGACAGCACCTGAAACGTTCACGCGTTAACCGAGCCATAGGAATGCATCAGTGTTAACTGCATTCCTGCATATGGAAATGGTTTTCTAGAGCTCTTCTCTTATCTCCGAACTGCTACCTGAAGGGGTAAAACTGCTCACAGGTTTGCAGTTAAGGTACTAGACCGAGGCTCATTTTTAATTTGCAGCTTCAATGCAGAGGAAGATGATGTAGAGAGATGAAGATCCCAGCCACTGACAGTATTTCAAAAGAAGCTTTTCCTATATCGGCATCAGCAATTCTTTGTCTCTCTTTTATTCTCGCCCTTTGCCATGAAGTTGCAATGATACTGATGAAATAACACTACTCCAGTCCTCCTTTCCCTTACCCAAGAAAGGCAGGGATCAGTCCTGAGGGGCTTTTACCTCTGGCACCAAGCACCTGCCAAATGTGATCCCTCCAAGGACAGGGTTGAGGTGAGAAGGGGAAGTTGCATGAGGGCACCCTAAGAGTGATCCCCAGGAGGACAGAAGCTGCCCCCGCAACAGAACAGCAAAAGTTTGCTTGACTTGATTTTAATACAGATCATGAAAACAGGGCCTCATCAGCCTCCTAACTTGTAGGATTTTAAGTTGGAGGTGTCAGAAAAGTTCCTATGGAAGTACCTGGCCCTGTGCAGCCAGAAGTTTGAAGGATCAGGAGGAGATGCTGCCTCTTCCCACCATGGCAAGTTGTGCTTCCCGTCACAAACTGTTGGACCGCTCACCCACTAGCAGAGAGCAACAGCTGGGTTTAGGTTTGTAAAACAAGCTACTTTTACCCTTCTGATGGTGACATGAAATTTATAAGCAAAGTCATGTTTTCCCAATAGCTGGGGCACAAAAGAACCTTTGTACTAAACCTTGAGGTAGCAACTGAAGTCTTGCTAAAATTGCAGTTCAAAACCCACTGAAATTAGCTCATATCGTATTTCTTTACAAGTTACTGGGAAGATGACTCCTTTGCATTTGAAACCACAAGGAACATACGAGAAGACTTTTACATATACATTAGGCATGATTCTTTTACAGTAAACTAAATGGGGGGAAAAAAAGTAAAGAGAAAGACAACCTTACCTGGGTAATAATTTTTTCCATTTGAGGCTGAGTCATATCTGGAATAGTGGTTTTAAGAAAATCAACAATGTTCTCAAAACTCTCACATCCCATTATAGATGTTTCTTGACTGCTAAGTAAGCTCAGTGCTACTTTAAATATGACTTCCGTTCCTTGAAGAAAAATAATGTCTAAAAAAGAAAATCATTAAAATATCTTGAAAACAAGAGCTGAAGTCATTGGATAAATATATATATATTTGCTGGGATGTTTTTCTTTTTAATCAATCATATTACAGATTTATTCAGTTCAGAAGTGCAATCTGTCTTATTTCAACATGAGGTTAAAGCATATAAAAGCATTTTCTGTCATCTTACAGATGTGAGAGAGCATTAAAGAAAATACCGCATGCTTGTTATGTCTGTAACAGTTATCTGCAATAAGCATTTCATTACTGTAGACTATAGAGTGTTAACTAACTGCTAACTGTTTTTAAGTGCATCTGTGACTGCTGAAAAGCAATTGGGAAGCGGATCACAACACAACATACTGACATTTTACTGTTTTCTACAGGCAGAAGCTAGTCCTTAAAAAACGACCATGAAGATTCTATAACCAATCGTATTATTTTCAAAACCCATAGTAGTGATCACATTGGCTACAATTTAAGCCCCAAACCCTTACTTTGAGGTATATTTATGTGGATGTGAGGGGAAAGTCCGGGCTCTGCAGAAGTCAGTAGACACAGCCTGCACAGAAACTGGGAACGTGATCATAGTAACTAGAAACTCGGTCTCGGTAGCAGCGGTGGACTTGCAGTTACTGAGATGAACACAGCACATGAGCAGTTCAGAACGCAGCACAGGCTCTGTCACATCACCGAGAGCAGGGCTACGCAACTGAACAAACTCAACTTCTGATCCTGATACTGAAAGGTCATCCCTGGCTCTAATCCAGTATCACAGGGTAGCACCAGGACACTGGTGAGGCAGCCATCTCATTCATACACAGTTCCTAAAAGTCTCCTTTCTCAAGTCTATGACGCACATTCAAGCAGCATAAATGTAAGTATGTAATTTGTGATGGGTAGACATTAACCACCTGTTCCCAGTATGTGACAATGGCCCATAAGACACTGAAGATGCAGGAATCCAAAGCATTAGGAAGTAAAACAACATAGTGACTTTTGAGTTTTAAAATGGGAACGTGCCTTGCTCAGCTCATTTACAGAGAAATGAACACTGAGCCCCCCCCCCCCTTAAAAAATTCATGTTTCAAATTCAAAGGCTACTGAAGACAAAAAAAGAAAAGAACACTTTAGCCTTGAAAAAAAAAATCAAAAATAAAAAAACCCAAAATGCTTGAGTGTTCCAGAATTCAATAATCCCACTGGGAAAGAGAGGTACCAATCATGTGAATACCACTGAAAAACAGATACATCAATCATTTGTTCACCTAAAGAGCAGCCAGAAAGTTTGCTGTAAAAGGAAAAAAATGCAGTAATGGAGAAATCACTAGGTCAAAAAAAATGAAAACCAAAACCAACCTACCAAACCTCTCTCTCCCCCAAACCACCACACCAAACAAATTAAAAACCTAACACACTCCAGTAATAAAACATGAGACAAAACTCAGGTCGAATTTTTAAGAAAACACAAAAGGTGCCATATGAAAACAGAAAAATAAAACGGAAAAAAAGTCTGATTTAAGAGGAAGTACATGACATATGCTCCTAGGTTCTTGGTGCATATCTGAGCGCAGCGAGTTTTACATTAATAAATAAATTAACAAAAAAAAGGCTGCATTACTAGAGATTTGATTAAGCTGGCAGTTCTTATTGACAATAAAAGAATACAAAACCAAGTACTTGACATGCTGATACTGTAAACACTACAAGGCACAATCAATATTTAAGCTTCTGTACTAGATGTTATCTGAAGAGGAGCATATAATGAAAAAAACTATCTAAATGGAGTAAGAGGCATACTAAGACTAGGAAACTGTTCAATATATACATGAATACCTGAAACAGCCTTTAAGTTCAAGTTTACTTGAATTTTTATCAGAAAGCACTTTAGAATCAGTTACTCAGAAACACTTTCTTGAAAACCAATGCATTCTCTCTTTTCAATTTGCAAGTTCAACAAAATTAACTTTTCTATAGACATAAACTGAATGCTTGATGCGTAAAATATGTTTGCACCAATAAACTTCCTGCTGTTCACACTTCAGAAGTCTCTTGTCTAATAACAGCAGACATACTTAATTCCTCAAGTTTGATGTTTCAAAGAATACATTTCGATTTTCCTCTTTGAAAAGAAGCTGACATCCCACCATGAACAGCATTGCTACTTGCCACCCACGATAGTCACCCCAAATGTCCCTAGTATGTAGAAAACTACTCCCTGAGAGTTTCAAAACACAAGGGACAACATTGTTCTGTTTATTATTGCAATAGAATAAACTTTCTTACCAAATACTCTGGCTACAAATCCTAATGGAAACTGAGATGCGAACAGTGTAAGAAACCACGGTGCAGCATAAAGACTGGGACTGATTTCATTTTCTTCAAGATGATTATACAGGTCTCTGTGATAATCATGAAGAAGCCTTGAGAGCTGATACATCTGAATCTACAGTGCATGAGGGGGTTGGTGGGGAAGGAAGTAGAGAAAGAAAAGTTCAGCTTTACTCAGTTTTCCAAACCATTCCCATTTCACTCGAGGGAAATTAACTCCAGTACAGATGCACTGTAAAATGAAGCTTAATTGTTGCCTAGGGCATCGAGTGATATCTACTCAGGTATAAACAACCCACCCCTAATGAATTAAAACCAACACAGTAGTCAATAACAAAGAACAGTTTGAACCTGATTATTAATGAAGTATCATTTCAGATTCACAGGCTTAAGGTAAGAAGAGAATACATTGATCTAACTTTATCAACAAACCAGAACCTTCAGTCTTGCAGCAATGAAAGTAGAAGTATCTCTTCCAAGATGCCAAAACTCTCCATTAGAGTTGAACTACTTCTGGCTAAATTTACACATTTCAGCTTTCATCCTTCGAATCTTAGCCATATTTTTGCTGCATTTAAAACTCCTATGCTACAATCATCACTTTAGACAGCTTCTGTAGCCGCAGAGTACATTAGATATGGTGGGTCAATAGAGGTGTACCACATACATATTTCCCAGCACACCTCCCACATGCCAGTGGTCCAGAGAAATTTAAGATACTGATGCAGAAAGTGCTGCTATACAACCTGTAAAAGGTTGCAAAGCAAAGTGGTTAGAAGTTGCTATTCATTGCTAAAAATATCACTCTGTGGCAAATTATTTCCTTGCAATTTTGATAGTTTATATTCCACAGTAAGTCACTCACAGCACAGAGCGATGCTTCTCTCAGAAAGCAGATGAGAAGCAGACATATATTGATAAGCTGTCAGGTCCAATTCTGCTGTCAACAGTACCTTATGCTTAAGGTGAATCCATTCCTCAATAAGAAAATGACTTATTGGATGCAGTTACTTTCCTGCTTTTAGTGGTCATGATTCTTCCTCACCAAAAACTGACTGCACTTGAAACCATCTATAGGTCAGCAGTGTCCGCAAGCAGACAGATCACTTCTTATTCACGCAAATTAGCTAAATTTGTGCATACCTTTGAGTCCTTGCTTTAATTGCCAAAGATACTAATTAAGCACAGTTTGGACAGCGTTGATACAAAACACATTTACATGTGAAATTAGAATAGTATCACAGAAGCAGTAAACGAATTGGATGAGTTCATTATGAACTAAGGATCTAGATTACTACTTTTTCCAGACAACAATTAAAAATATAAGTCAAATACGTTTTCATTATCCTAAAGAAACATCCAACATTTTTCTTCTATAGGACAGAAGCTAATTCTGCATATAAGCTTACTTGTGTTTCAGTACTGTAATCGCAAAAGAATTTGCAAGTGTTCTACTCCTGTTAAAGACCAAACCAAAGGGTTAGGCCTTAGTGAGATCCTCTAAGTCATCTTCAATAGTCTAGTTTGTCTCAAGCAGACAAAACTTGTACTTTTGTCTAGAACAGGATAACTGCCTAGGAGCAAACTGTGAGGAAAGAGAGGTCATTTCATTTAAACGGCAAACAGTACTACAAGTGGTAAACCTTCTCAAACTTAAAAAGCGTTCTTCCTAAGAGCTTGACAATGAAAGTTTCAGACTCATTTAAACCAAAAGGTGAAATCCTGGACATCTGAATGCTCTCAAACCATCAGATGTTATTGAAAGTCTACAACTGCAGCATAACATACAAACAGTAAGAGAGCATCTTCTAGGGGAAAAAAATCTCACAACCATGCATCTACCACACTTTGACTGCCCACTGGTTCAAAACTTATTTGGGGGAAGGGGGGTGGAAATGGGATAGGAAAGAGGCAGAACGATGCTCTTTATGGCTGTTCACCCTTAATTCATCATGACGAACTTGTTATAGCATACTTACATCCACAGTAAAACACTCCTTTTCATCATTTTCAGAATAAGCACATACAATTTCTTTATAACTACAATCTATTCTATTGTTCTGGACATTTGCCAAATAAGCACCTGAAGTGACTGGTCATGAAAAGTGGACTGAAATTCCCCCTTAAGTTTTTACTTAATTGTAAGTGTTTGCTATGCAGGGAGCATGAAAAAAAATGAGACTTTTGTATCTGCCTCTTATTTTTCCTCTTTCTCCTCTGTGGATTACAAGGATTACACTTACTGAGGATTACACTTTAACTCAGCAGTGGTATATCCCTTTATAATATTAGGGGTTTATAGCATACAGTTATTTAAGTCAGTGGACAGTTGCATCTCAAGGTGAAAGATTTCTCAAACTCTAAACCCTGAAGTTGATACAGATCTGAAAGATTTTGTCTCCTTCCTAAGCAGCCTTGAGTATCTATAGCTAGCTGTTAAAAGTCTACTATTGCAGAGCATGCATCATTTCATAAGAAAACTACAAGATTAAAAATTCATCTGTTTTCTCTCTGTGTTGAGGGTGGTGGGGTAGAGGACGATGAGAGAAGAGAGGTGCAAATGATGAGGCAAGACAGAGCAGCCCCGAGTACAAATGCCTGTGGAGTACACTGACTGGACACTGGGTGTCACTATTGATTTGACTTGGAGTTACAAGAGAAAAATCTGCATCTAAGTGCTTATGGGCTGAAGAAAAACAAAATCAGATTTATTTTTAAACTCCATCTATACAGATGCATGCATATCGGTTTTTTGGCATAAGGAAGAGAGAGAAGTGAGGAAAAGAAAAGGAAGGGCAAAATAGCAGAGAAAGCAGAGTTTTCAAACAGGAGATGATGGGGATGTGTGACAGGAAAAGTCTGAAAGTTCTGAACTTCTCCGTTTGCAAATTCAGAATCAGAGAGAGGTTTGACAATAACATTTTCATGCACTTCACAACCTCCAAAACAACATAATAAGCTTCATAAGACCCTGGAGAACATAAGCAACCTCTGAGAGCTCAAAACTAATTTAAAACTCTGGTTAGCTTTAGAAGGACTGACTTACCTGCAGTGACATCATGTCTGGCCTGTACTGTTTACGGAAGCCAAGGTCATACATGAGGAATTTCAGCATTTCAAAGGCCTGTTCCTCACTCATATGTAGAAGCAGCACTCCAGCTACAAAGCTTATACCTTGACAATAACCCACTTCTTTGTCCAGCAAAGAGTATGCTTTCAGGAGATTAAAAAGTGATAGCTGTCCTGCTCCCAGGTGGGCAGAAAAGTAAGGATGCGTAGGGAATGTCCGTCCTGATGTAAAAAGAGAAGAGTAGTTGATATTCAATTCTTCTCATAAAAAAAATACCCAGATCCATCTGACAACCAGCACTTCTCTCTTCCCATAGACCTTTTCTCTTTGCTTTCATATGCAGGTTGATTTTAGTCAGATCAATCCATAATTTACCACTGATTTTAGACTGTATCCACTGAGCTCATTTCATATTCTCGTCTGCATAGAACTTGCAGAAGCGACTGCTTGATTTCTCTTTTCAGACAGATGCAGAAGAGCATAAATACAAACAGTATAACCTAAGAAATCATTTGCTTAGAGGATGCTAAGTGGCATACACAGAATGTATCCTGACAACATACAAAGTGGTGCTGATACAGCAGCATCTATCTCCAGCAACAGCTTCCATTAAGAATGGTGTGTTTCCAACTCAGACACATGAAACTAGTCAGAATAATCTCCCAGCTACAAACAGATGTACCTAGATCTACGAGGATGGCGTGCTGTTGAGCAGTCAGTTGTTTCAGAAGTTCTTTGTAAGAGATGTCAGGAGGCTGCTGCTTGTTTGGCAGTCTGTGTCTGACTCGATGTTGCACAGCCAAAAACTGCCAAATTTCTCCCCGACGACTTTTTGGTACACCTGCAGGTCAGTCAAAAAACAAGAGGCCTAAGCAGGGGCACATTTTTAGTGCTACAATACAAGAATTTGCTTTGTCAGAATCTTGACTGTCAGAATCTTTGCCTGTCTGAATCCTGGCCGAACCACCCTGGAGGAACCCTTACAAACAGTTAGCTTCAGAAGTTGTCCACTCTGCAGTGTATTCCCTCAGCAGCCACAGTTCAGTCCCACTAACTAAACGTTAACTACAAACTTACGGTAATTACACTGAGCAGTATACTGGGCAACCAAGGTACAGACATCACTTCTTTTGCCACCTCTGAGCTGTTAGCCTCCAGCAGGAAAAGATGCACAACTACACGCAGGATGCAGACTGTCCTGTTTAGAAAGGCTGAACTAAATTCAGAGGTGTAAAATACAGGGAGGTCCACCTCCTCTTCTCCTTCCCAAAGGGCTGTTCATAGGTTTGGAGTCCATAGGCTTGGAGAAAGATGTACAGACTACAAAATGCTCAGTTCAAACCTAAAAGCATTAATGCTGCATACCACAGGAAGGACACAGAACCACCCATATTGAAAGACAGCATTTCTCTCAAGTCAGCCAAGCACCTGTGAAAGCATAAACTAAATTAAAATACTACTTTTGGACTTTCGCATAATCCCCCTGACTCTGTAAACTGACCTTTGAAAGTCAAAATAAATTGTCAACTCTGCTAATACTTTCCAGAGAAATAATTATTTAACAAGAATACAAATTAGAAAAAGCATATCCTTGTTCCCAACTCCGAACTGCAGTCCAGCAGCAGAAGATAGGGCAGCAAGGAGAGACGTTTGTTGGCAGTCTTCCGCAGGTCACTAACAGGAACCACCTTATTTCTACCATGATTTTCTTTGGTAGCAATTTAAGCTTCCTTTCTGTACCACAGCCAGATTACACTGAAATATAATTTTTCAGCATCTGTAATACAGAGATGAGGGAGGAGGGCACAGCAGTGCCATCTGACTCTACATCCGCATTATACTAACAGGGCCCTCTGGCTCCCCTTCTGGCCTATGGCTAGGCCACAGGAAGACCTACTTTAAGCCAAAATCCCCAGCCTTCACTTGAGGAAACAAAATATTAAAAGACCATAGTCCAGACTCCACAAGAGGTGGTCCTTTTGACTCTCTGAACCTTGGTTGCGATTCCCCTAGGTTTTGGGCACAGTCCACGTTAGACATTATGGTCCTGCCTTCTCAGTGAGTAAGTAAAATCAGAGCATCTGAAACTCAGTCAGTTGGATAGAAGCCACAGACCAGAAACCAGAAAGTCACAGCGTTAGCTGCACAAGCTCCAAGTTCAATCTTCATTGTAATAACACATCGGCACAAGATGCTACTTTCAGGAGTATGATGATACATGTTTCTGCATTGCTGACATTGTAAGCTGTAGACATAGCAGAAACTATTTTCTGTTTGGCAGCAGGAGGTGGGTGCATTTGCAAAAAGAAGGCAACTTTTTCATGATTTTGTGCTATTGGAAAAAGTGTATTGCTGGCAGATTTCCTTTGGTATCAAAAGGCAACAACAACAACAATCTTCAGACTTCATAGTTAAAAGCTATCCTACACAAATACCTTCTTTCAAAGTGGAATGAATATCTTCCATGTCACATCTGATTTTGGCTCTGCAGTTTAGTAACTTCTTATCCCAAACATTTATGACATCTTTCTGACATGTACCAACTTCCTCATAGTCCAGTTTAACTTTTCTTGATTGAAGCTCATCTCTGCTTGCTAGAGCACAGAACACAAAGGAAGAGCACACGGAAAACCAGAACATCAGAAAATTACAAGAGACATCAAAGATGCAAAACCCATTCAAGTTAGATATATCTATCTGATAATCTGACTAGGAATAAATACACTTTCTACAATTTATCAGTTAATAGCTGAGATGGGGCCAGTCTTTTGTCATAAGATGCTGCAGGTGACAATTTAACTTCTATTACTGAACCATGAACATTAGTAATTCATGAAGGACATGAAACCAGTTTTTAAGAGCAAGAAGAAAACCCACTCAACACAGTCAACTTCACCACATCTGCTGCTTCTTTCAACTGCAAAAACACCTTTAATCATTTTTCTCTTGTTTATATTGAACATTAAAATTGCTTTAGTATGGGAAGTCCCAAACATATGAATGTTTATATTAGAGATTTAGGCAAGCAAGCTAGGCAAGTCTTCTAAGCCGAAGTCTGTCACACTGGTCCCAGTTTTTACATGTCCCTTGAGAGAGTCATAAGAGCTCTTGGCACTGCTACCTGGCATCATCAGGGTGACTGGAAGTCAATAGAATGAATCAACATGAACCATATCCAGAAAGGTACATCTGTGCTGAAGCACAGAACTCACGTTGCTGTGTACTTAAAAGGTTTGCTGCATATCGTGTGCTACCTTGCACAAGATATTCATTGCAGAGGACTCACTATTTCTGAAATAAAGCTGCAGAGTTACTCTGGAATTTCATGGAGGAGCAGCTTTCTTTTCCCTCACTGAGAAATTAACTGTGGTTATATTATTATACATGATATGCATGCAGAAAAACACTCCAAGTCCTCATACTACTGGTGTAAAAAACTGGAATCAAGACCTGAATGTGTCTTAATTTACAGAGATGGGTTTAATTATCATTGGACTGAATTGTACATTTCACAACATGACCTCTGAAAGCTGCAATTGAGTTTATCCCAAACTTGCCTTGATCTGTGTGCAGTACTTGCTCCTTTCAGGAGACACCTTCCTCTTACAGATGTACCCCCCTCCCCACCATCATCTCTAGGTGAAAGCAAATTCTCACTAAGTTATTATATAACCTGCAAAACAAGACAATCAGTTCCTTCGCCTAATCAGCACACTTTGGATACAGCCAAAATTGGGTGAATCCGTAAGATCATTGTCTAGCCCACTCCAAAAATGTAGGTGACAATATATTTCCAAAAGCTGTTATGTTACACCAGTGAGACCATATCTATTCAAGACTACAGGGGACCTTGTAAGAAGCAACTATTTTGCAAGGTTCAGTACACTTCCATAAAAACAGGAATGTGATGTCACCACAAGAATTTGCAGTCCAATTGGGGCGATTTTAGAAGCTACCCTATTGCTGTACCATTTCATTTGAGAATGCTTGTTCTCATAAGCAGTATGTGACAGATTTAAGAAAACAGTAACATATCTCAGTGTGACAACAAACTCCAGAATTAAGTGCATGGGTTATCATTCACTGAACGGTACTTTGGCTCTGCAGTTAACCCTACTGAAAGTCAGCAAGCTTGCCTGTTGATCATACTTGCCCTACCTCCTATGCCAACCTTGGTTGCTTACAACCATCCTTGTTAATGTTCTTCCTAATCATTGCAAGGTGGCCTGATACATTTTGTAGTTCTTATATTTCTAGGTGATCTAATGGAAAAAGTAGCTTTTAGCTGCTCAGAAAAAAAAAAAAAAGCAAGTTTGTGCAATTCACAGAACTTACCTTCTGTAAAACAAAGAGCTAATAGTATTCAAGTCTCCTCGACAGCAAAAAGAACAGGAAAAGAGGTTCTATTAATATTTTGCAAATAAAAATCAACAAAACATTAACAGAAAACCACTGAAAACAATTCCACAGCAATTCTAGTCTTAAACCAGTCATATACAGCTGAATAAATTCACAGCTAGGAACCTGGCTTCAAGTAGAGAAATGGCTGCATTTCTGTTATTACCTTTCCCATTCCTGAGATCTACATTTAATTGTAGGCTAGGATGCCAACCACTGCCCAAACCAGCGCTTGTTTGGAATGTATCAGTTTTGCATATATCCTGTTCGCAAAATGGCCCATGTTACAGGAAGGAAGCCTAGAGATAGGTGTTAAGACAGTTTACTTTTCACTCTTTGAAAATAAGATTATGAATTCTAGCTAGCCAGAGCACCAGTTTCGCTAGCAGTACTTATGAACCTGCATACAAGAATGGAGACATGCTCCTTGGAGCACAAACCAAGATGCGGGCTGGCAGATGGGTACCAGTTTCGATTCTCCACTGCTGACACTCCTGTTTTCACCACGAATGATCAGGCGGGCAGAACTTATTTTCTACGTATCAGTTACAGAACGGAAATAACCTCCAACTGAGTCTTAAGGAACTGGACTGATTTAACAGTTTTCAGTACCTCCAGCCACGCAGGGAAGGTACAGAAAAAAGATTGTCCCTCAGCAGCTCATACTACCAGAGGGAATAACATGAAATTAGTCACTACAGCAGGCATCCAGCTTCCCCACCCCACAACAGTAGATTGAACGTTTCCTAAACCAACAAACAAAGACCTTGGCTGAAGTTAAAACAGACTTCTCTGTAGTTGTTCCCTATGAATCTAGGAGTTTCCACATAAGTGTGTGTCAACAGGGAGACAAACTGTAGTGAGAGTGCATAGAGAAATATGCTACATGTATAAGAAATACATTCAAAGGTGTACACTTGTAGGGACACAGAAAGACTTCTCTCCTACTGTTTTTCTCTTCTCCTCCTGCCTTCTCAGTAAGGACCACTAAAGAAGGAAAAAGAGTTAACTGACCTTAACAAGATCATTATGTTTTGTTTGAAGAATTAGACTACCATATAATGAGGTTACACACCATACAGGAGAAGATGAGGGCAGAGAGGACATTTGAAATTTTCAACTTGCACCGAAAGCTATTAGTCTATTATATAGAAAAACTTCTATACGCTAGGATAGACATTGCATCCTGTCTTTCATTTGCGCAAATCTTGACCAGTCATAATAAAGTATCTTAGCCGGCAGCTCAGGCAGCTGACAAGTCAGCATGGCCAACTTCAGATTCAGTAACAGCACTCAATTTTCAGTGTACAGTGCTCATCTTCTGAAGAAAGAACTTTTTGACATACCTCAAGAGCCGGTTGCTCAAAAATCACATTTGGATTCAAATATTTATAAAATACCACTGTGATGTGGTTAATGGACAGAAAGCCTGGACAGAAATGTCATGTGCTGCAAAGGACTGAAACGAGATATAGAGGGTAAGGTTTACCATACCTAAGTGTTCACACAGCATCCATTCTCCTGACTCCACTTCACATTAGAATTCTAGACTTAGTCAGCTAGAACACAGACTGTAGCAACCTTTGTCTAACGTGCACTAAAAAAGGAAAAGTTATCACTTTCTTCTTTAACTAAGGTGAGTAAGAGTTGGCAGGTGGACAGAGAACCTGGTAGACTGTGAGACAGGAGTGGGCCAACATGTTTCTTTCTAGCACTGTTAACCGAAAAGTTACAGAACCACACCTCTGTTTGAGGGGCCCAACACCAGTACAGTTTTCAGCTTCAGGCAGCAGAATTTGTAATAGTTTTTAGGGGTATTTTCTAAATAGCTAACCTTCCAGCTTCTGGTTTTCTTTTTCCATTCGAAGTAACAGAATTTGTTGATGGATGGCTTTTCTCCACAGACTTTGTAGTTCTTCTGAGTTTTTCCTCTCTTCAGTTTTATCTGGACCATCCTCATTTTGCAATACTAGAACAAGAGGGTCCTCCTCCAAGGGTGGAGCAAGAGGGGATAATGGTAACAATTCACTTCCGTCATGACCATCTGCAAAGAATCAGAAAGCTATTACAGGAAACTCAGATTGCTTGACATATCACGAAAATCTAAGTCACAGCAGAACAAAAATAGCTGTCTTCCACATTCAGCAGTGAGGTGCTGATTCCAAAGACAGAGAAAATGCAGTTCAACAGTAGAGAATTATTTTTAAATAAAGCATTTTATTTAAATTAAAGTTATATTGAAATGAAATAAAGCTAAATAAAGGGTCACCCAGTATTTCAACCTTTTCCCCTGCTAGCTCCTTCTACAGTTACAAAGAGGCATTTATCCATAAAGTCTCCTTTACAGCTGAGCTTGTTTACTGCTGTGATTTACCACAGGCTCTATACGAAAAGCAACTTTTTCCATCTGCTAAGCTACACTATACGCAGTGCTATAGCACTTTATGGTCACTAAATATAGAGTTTGTCATTTACCTATGGTCGTGAATTCCGCTAACGGGACTATATCACCGTAGCAGGATTTCAGATATTTCACAGGTTTCTACCTTAAATGAGCTAAAGCTATAAGAATTATTAACACACTCAACAGGTGCTATGTGCAGTACAAGAACAAGGCAGAAAATGTACCATTTTCTGCAAACACTGCTATTATGTAAGCAGGATAGGGTAAAAATCTGCTAACTGTTAAAGAGGATATCTTTGTCAGCAAGAGGCAGTTCTTCGTTTCCTTGCTGCCAGTGCAGCCACAGCAGATTGCAATTCATTTGATTTTGATGACCGAATCCTCTGTTCAAAGCAACAAAGACCTAAAGCCAACTGAGCACAACTGTTCTCTAGTGAGGTTCTAGCAAGAATATTGCATCAAGCTGACTCCTTTGTCCCTTTCATATTTTCACATGTTGCAGTTCACTATAGTAATAACTATTCAGTAACAACTGCTTGTTTATTTTCTTTAAAAGCACACACAGACCTGGATGCTGCATCTTGGAAGGAGATTTATTCATAGGTGAAGCTACCTGCAGGAATATTCTCCGCCGCCAGGAGATGCGGCGAGGTGTGAGCGTGGCCCCCACAGCATTTAGAGATTCACTGCTGCAGACAGTTGATGTTCTTTTCTTTCCCTCCCCATCACTGAAGGAAAGAAAAAGCAGATGGGGTGGTCAAAATCAGTCATCTTTGGAGGAAAAAAAAAAGTCTTTATTAAGACTGCCTAGTGTACAACCAAACCTGCAGGAGCATTTTCTGGGAAGCTTTAGAAGGCAAAGCGTGCTGTGTGTGAGCTTCACCTTGAATACAGAAGTGACCAGTTGTTTTCTTGTAACACAGTGCTGTGAGATTTGCACTATACAACACCAGGAAGAATTCATAGCATTCATAAAGTGCTCAGCTGGAAGCTCAGAATAAAAGCTAAACTTTCTGAAAAGCTAAGAGAAAAATGTAGTAATAGTTAGCCTCTAAGATAGACAGCAATGGGGTTTGCTTTGCCTACATTAGTCTTACAGGGGTGATCTGATGTAATACCCCTAAAAGCACAGATGTTGCTTTAGCAGAGCACAATGCTCCATTTAGTGCCGTTTTAAATGGCATGATGAGCTCACAGGTGAATATTTCATTGGAGGCAATGTTCTGGCCTTCTTATGCAGCCTCTTTCCTGTGCTTCAAGAAGTGGACACTTCACTTGTACAAATGGGGCCAAATGTCCTCATGTTTCATCAGCATCTCCAGCTGAAGGAACAGAGCCTTTGCCAACAGAGGGCTGGCTCAGTTCCTACCACAATGACCTGAAAGGAGCTGATCTCCCCAGTTGCTGTGTGGAAATATATTTACACAGCAATTTTAATAGTAGCTTATGTTGCTGGAAGAGGCAAGGAGAGGATACAGGGAACCTTTACTGGGAGGTCATTTTAAGAGGACACCAAGCAGACCTCTCTACTGACTACTACCAGAGGAAAGGACATTTAGCTTTCAGAAGTACTTGAGCCACTTTCAGAAATATTTCAGCATTTTGCATTTGCAGTAGTAAAGTAGGTGCACAGATCTCATCTAGCAATGGGTACATTATCTGCCACAAATCCTTCCATGCAACGTCAACAGGGTGACACACAACTACAGGCTTCTTGGGAAGACAGCATCAAATATGGGGAGCTGTGTCTGCAGCTTCGTCTTCATCACAGGGAAGACTGCTATATCAACACAGCAGTAGCTACACTCAAACCTTCATCCTGTGAAGAATTTCCATGCTGCAGACAAAGACCCTAAAACGAGTTAGATGAAAGGAAAGCCCAGCAGGTTAAGTGTTCACTATGTTTGCAGTGGTAAGTTAGTTGCAGATGATTGCCGTTTGCCAGTTGCAGTCCGTCTCCCTACATTTGGCTTGCACAAAAGAAGAAATCTGCAAGGGTGGCAGACTACATCTTACTGAAGTTTCAGCTACACCAGTCTACCAGCTACACCATCTCAATCAGCACTTTTCATATCAAATACTCTGTGGTGAATGATAATCCACCAAGCTAGAATTGGCCTTTTTGGTGATCAAAGCTGTCCCTACGCTAATGATCTACAACAGCCCCCTGACATCTGTAAGCCTCAGTGAGCAAACTGGACTCACCATCATACACAGGTATCAGACTCTGCTTCCATATCCTGGCACAGAAATAATTGCGTCTTCAAGTTCACCCACCCAGCATTAGGCACCACCCCTGCTCTCCTCTAAGAACAGCGCTATGGGCTGGGAGCCCTGCATAACAGATAGTCTGAATTATTCTCTACTCCTGATTTACTTCCCCTCAGTTCCCTATGCGTCATACTATTAGTAGATGGTCTCAGTAGAGCCCCACGTTGCACTAACCAAAACAGCAACAGGAAACCCTGTGACAACCTTCTTTGGCTAACTCTTACACAGTCTTTGCTTACACACTGCTTGTGCTAGCTAAACATAGACTACAAAATTAATTTTGAATCTAGAGGTGCTGTTTCCCAAAGGTATTTCAGTCCAACAGTTCTTGGAAATACAGTATTGAGTTTGGATATATTAATCACTATAACTCATGTTTCTATAAATAACTGATGAAACTACTTCTCACTATTTCAAGTCTTACATATCACATGTTAGAGCACAAAAACTGAATCACTCCATGGTTTACTAAATAGAAGCTGCATAACAAGGGAATGAAAATTGCCTTTCTATTGCTATGTACAAAAATCTACATTCAGCTACTGTGCCCCTAAACATGCAGACAGTCCTAGGAATAGTGTTCAATTTACAGTACTAAAATTTACAGGAAAGTCAGAATAAGAGGGTGGCTATTTTAGGGTATGAAACAAAGCTGTTTACATCATTTGAGTCGCAGACTTTACAGTGGGATGGATTAATCACACGTGCTACCCCGTGAAGTGTGCAAATCATACAGTTCTGAGGACCTGTATTTCTGTTGTTAAACCCTCCCTTCCAAAATTCCCCTGGCATTTTAAGCAACTAACATTAATCACCTCCTTTGTCAAAGAGCTGTCTGATGAGTGATTAAAGGAAAACTTTTGAAAGTCTCATGCGCACACCTTGCCATATTCAATGGAAGGGAAGGGCACCTGTGAAAACACCAAGATTTAAGAAAGAGAGGCTAGAAAAGGAACAAAGAAAGTTTCCTCATTTCAAGACAGACAGACAAGTCCTAGCTTAACATCAGATCTGAAGGTGTGAAACGATACCCTAACAGAGTAAAAGCAGGAAGAAGTCAGCGTAAAATGGTAGTGTCTCCTATCCTGTGATGAAATGGTTCAGAAGGTTGGTGCAAAAAACAGGTGAGTTAACTCAATTACATATTCCCCACCTTGAAACAGGAGTTGCACAATATTTATTCCCTAGACTTTACCAACTCTCACACCTAAATTTAACTGGATGGCTTCGCTCTTGGTCATATTTGCAGGATTACTTCAGGTTTTAAGGTAGCCGGGGATTTTAACAGCCAGACAGGTAGGTGCTCTGCTCAGACAGGCCAGTAACACCTCATACAGTTCCTCTAAACAGGATGGGGGTAAAGAAAAAAAGTGTATCTGACCATTAGCTATCAGCTCCCTGCAAAATGAAGAGGTTTATTAATGTAAGCGGAGAAACTAAGAGCAAAAGCAGCTCCAAAACAACAACAACAACAACAACATCTTAAATGGATTTCAGACATTGCTAGTGAAAAGCAGAGCAGAGTTTTCACTACCTCCCAACCTGAGGAAACAGAGACTTTCACAACTTTCCTGTCAGGGCACTGATACCAAACCTCAAACACTCACAGGAAAAATTCTTAAGAGAAGACCCTGTTCTGACAACACACAGGCTTAAACATCTACACAGGAAACATGTTGCAAGGTCAACTAGCAGAAATAGTTCAATCATTAATTCCAGTTTTAAATGATGTTTTCCACTTTAAGAAAAAGTTGCTACCTCAAACTCAAGAAATGTATAACTGCTCTATAAACTATGGATTATAGAGCCTAGACATTGGGGCAAGGCAGAGAATGAATATTTCTTGGGTTATACAGTGACATAGCCACCAAGAAGAAAAAAACGCAACTACTTTCTACAAGGTCCTGTCCTGCTACAACCTACCAACAACTGAGCAAGATGAAACGTACCAGAGTCAATGCACTGCAAATTAAGAGATGGCAGTATATAAAATCTTAACGAACTACAGAAGAGATATTTAAGAATTGAACTGCAAACTAGGACATGATTGCAAGAACTGATTTTGGTTTTTTAACTTTATTTTTATTTATTTATTTTAAGAAAATTACAACTAGATTATGGTACAGCTTCTACATCAGAATATTTCAGCTTGCTAAAACAGGCATATGAAAGGGCAAAGCCAAACAGTTCAATAGAGAAATTCCACAAAATAGAGTATTTCCCATTTATTTTACTTACTGTTCCTGTTTTAATCACTTAACATACCTCCCATGCAGCTCTGGAAAACGCTAACAATGTAATACTCTATATTTCAGACAAATGCATCACAGTTCAGTCTGAAGAATAATGGTTCTCCATAAGGCTACTTAGCCTATGCTCCTGACCCAACACAGAAAACAAAATGCATTCATCAGCTTGTATGCAATAAAAAGTGAAACATAATGCCTCAAATGTTTCAGTCTGTACTTTCATCCTTAAGCTGTTACAAGCAATAACACAAGTACTCAAGAGAACAAAGTACTGACCATCTAAACGTTTTATCTCAGTAACCACAACTCAGTTTCACTAAAGCATCATCCCATTCACTATTCTACCAGATAATGCATAGTATAAAGATGAGACAGCTAGTTGGGGAGGGGGGAGGGAGAAGAAATCCAAAAAACTTGTTCAGATTACAAATGTGCTATTGCTTGGTTTCAAGTACCCAAATCTCTTCCCAAAACTGTTCTTTAAAATGCTCCCAAAGACTGATATTCAAAACCCCACAAAGCTACCCGATTTCTTGTGAACTCTTTACACAATACTTACCTGAATTATTTTGCGCTTGAGTCCATGCAAGCCAACTGACTCGAGAATAAACACTGTTGCTGCTCATGCCAAGGTTTTCATTTTTCCCCAGTTTGCTTTCATTTCAACTTCTTCTCTTGATTGCTCTAAGTAGCAACTGAATCCATTCAACCTACTTTGCAATTTGGAGGCTGAGATGGTACAAAATCCCCCAGATCAAGTACAGAAGGACAGCTAATATTTCAGCTCCCAGGACTTAAGCTGGCAGAAGCCTATATGTAAGCCTAATAAATGAAGTATTCCTCCCCTCCGGGAGGAAGAAAAACTAGTTCCGATCAGTTTACACCTCTCTATTGGTTCTCACTCCTGTCATACATTTTTATTCTGAATAATTGCTTTCTGCTATTTTGTTTAAAGAACATTCTGAAGTATTTTACTTTCTTCATGAGAAATGAAGCTGTTCTAAAAAAACAATCTGTTCAAATTCAAGTGGCGATAAGTCAGCTTAAATTATCCTTGCATAACAATGCAATGAGCAGAGACAGTGTGGACTAGTCAAACCTATGCCGAAGGTTGTCCTATTTTTAAAAGTGCCACTTTTTTTTTATATTAATAAACCAAACAGATTCTTCCAATAGCCTAGTTTTCAGGAATAGCTGTTGAATAAAAGCCAGAAATTCCACAAGTTACAGAAAAGAAAGTTTAAAAACAGATTATGCTCTCAAATTCCTGTTTGTTTACCTCTATGTTGGCAGGATATATTTTTTTTAATCCTTATGTGTGCTTGTGTTCAATATTAAACGTTGCACGACACACTTGTCAAAAGTCAAGATTACGTGGATCATTTCCACCCTAGACTTCTCTCCAGACAAATGAATCAACAAGGCAGTAAAAACATTCTGAAGGCACCTATTAATATTGTGTCGATGCCCAACTTTTCTGCTTTAAAGAATGAACAGTATAGTAAACATATTGGTGTTTTCTCTCTTCCACATAAAGCATCACAGTAGTGATCATTAGAATTAAACCCAAAATGCTCAGCCTCCCCACAAACATTAGGATAAAAGATATGTCTTTCACCATTGTCCTGGTTTTGGCTGGGATAGAGTTAATTTTCTTCCTAGTAGCTGGTATAGTGCTGTGTTTTGGATTTAGTATGAGAATAATGTGATAACACACTGATGGTTTAGTTGTTGCTAAGCAGTGTTTATACTAAGTCAAGGACTTTTCAGCTTCCCATACTCGGCCAGTGAGGAGGTGCACAAGAAGCTGGGAGGGGGCACAGCCAGGACAGCTGACCCCAACTGACCAAAGGGCTATTCCATACCATATGGCGTCATGCTCAGTATAGAAACTGGGGGAGTTGGCCGGGGAGCAGCGATCGCTGCTCAGGGACTGGCTGGGCGTCGGTCAGTGAGTGGTGAGCAATTGCATTGTACATCACTTGTTTTGTACATTCTTTTATCATTATTATTACTATTTTCTCTTCCTCTGCTGCCCTATTAAACTACCTTTATCTCAACCCATTGAGTTTACTTCCCCCCCCCAACTCTCTTCCCCATCCCACCAGGGGGGTGGGGCGGAGGGTGAGCGAGCGGCTGTGTGGTGCTTAGTTGCTGACTGGGGTTAAACCATGACAACCATAGTGAATTTATCTGGAGAATAATTTTTTTTTCTCCTGGCTTTAGGTATCTCCAACACAGCCATTTAAACCCTAGCAAGTCAACTGCGGCTTCGTTTTTAATGAAGGTCAAGACACTTTTTAGGGCATGATTCATGCTCTCTAAATGAAGATGTTCCCAGTGACAGGCACAACTGGCTGCATTAGTGTTCAGGAAGGAAGGTAGATAAACAGGCAGGATCAGCTCTGTAAATGTCAGAATATTAAAGACAATCACATTAGGATGAGAGCAACTGTGCCACAGAAACACCAACTTCTCTCCATTGATTAGCTGAGATGAAGATGCCTACAATCAGGTGAGAGCCACTGTACCCTGGATGTCCAACACCCTAGTACCAGTTTCTGAGTTTGCGACCACATGCCAAGTGTGATGTAAACATGGATCAGAATCATCTACTATACAGTGGGCAATACTTAGGGACACATATCTAATAAGCAGAGTTGCTTTTTAACACACGGCTTCCCAGCTGATCCTAGCTTGATGTTGTTTGCATAGGCCCATTTGACTGCTACAAATGAAACCTCTTTCTAAAAGGAATTCCAATTGAAACTGGCTCTGTTCCTGCACATCAAAGTTCACCAGAACACCAAGAAAAGCTGCCTGTTACATCACATGTAATCTCAAAGCTACATGATATGGAAAGTCAGAATATAAAGAATTTTTCTCCAGTGCAATGTGGCTAGGATACACTTCATGAATGTGTAGTAATCATGATTATTCTTAGAGAGGAAAATGCACTGCAGTTTTAATTAAGAGTTCCTAACAGTTAAACAGTTACACACTGCACTCAATTCCAACCTAACATACTCTCACATGAGAACGCTAAGAACACCTCATGTTGAGCCTATTGCATAGAAGATGGTCCTGTGAAAAATAGCCAAAGGAAAAATAAAACAAAACCCCAACCCACAAAACAACAAACCAATCCACAAGAAAAACCACACCGTAAAAGTTTTGAACTTCCTCTCATTTATAAACTTGATGACACAACACACATTTGCAAGCTAAATCAGGTAACGTTTAAAGAGTTTCAGCCACCATCAGTTGGAGAATATATTTCATTCTCCATTAGCCAGTTCAAGTGACAGTTGGATTACCTCAGTCACTCTTACCACATCAGCATTATTCATTTGGCATTTCTTTCTGACTATATTTGTTGTATTCACTTCATGAACCCAACTAGATGCCAACACTTCAGCCTTGCTATTGCAATTTCCTTACCATGACAGTTCAGGCCCAGTTGCTCCCAGCAAGATCTAGCGCTAATGAGATCCCATTTTCACAAGAGTTTTCACACAAAATCAACATTAAATGGTATCAGAAACCTGTATACTATAAAACCTAAGTAGAAACAGGGTGGTCTTCTGGGAATTACTCCTAATTTGAAGATCTCCCCACCCTACAGTTCAAACTCTATTATAATGAAACATAGTATCTTGACTAGCGCGCGTAATCAAATGCAGAAGGAGTAATATCTGACATTTCAGCTTGGAATCAGCTGGGATTAAAGTACAGCTTTAGTATAATACTCAATACCTAGATTGCCCAAATCCAGAAAGCTAGGTTTAATGGGATCCAGCTGCCTGTACAAACTAACCTGGGCATTGGTTCAGCTTGGACCAAGTCTGCTAACCAAAGGGAACACAGAAACAAAGTTGAACTGGAACCCAAATAAGAGGTAGTCTGTAAGAGACAGGTTATTTTTTTGCCATTTGTCTGTACACCCTGGTATGTACTCACCAGTTTCTTTAATTTCAACTGTAATAATTCGCCTGCTATTTAGTCTAGTGTTACTGCAGCGTAGCAGGGAATGGAAAATCTAGGCATCCAATTCACTTACAGAGTAACTATTGCTGGACACAAGGTTTAGAACAGGCGATATTAAAAGCCTACTTCTACACTGGAAAGAGATGTCAACCTCTCCTCTCAAATTTCAAAAACATACACTGCTTACTCCTTATTCATCTGTGCTTGGGTAGAAAGGTGGGGTCACCTTAAAGTGACTCCCTCTTCAAAACCGTGAAATATTTCTAAGACTGGTTTTGGAAAGACCTCCTAAAATTAAGCAATGATTAGTTTATATTACCCCTCTAGAAAGTGAATCTAAACAATTTAATGTTTACTTCTTAAAAGCTGTGGGACTGGGGGGATGGGGCAGGGGGCAGCAGGGGTCCTGCCACTAAGGCTATGTAGTCACTTTCTGGTAACGATGTCTCACATTAATCCATATATACACAAGTTTATTTGCTGGAAGGACTAAACTGTAGAAATTTCCCACTAGGTGTTTTGTAATTGTGTTTAGATTACAGTTTTTGGCTGCACGCTGTACACCAATTACAGATTAAAGGCCAGAAAGAGACACGTTAAATGTCAGTGAAATCAAGGTAGGATACAGTGTGCTTAAGTAGATGATATGTACTTTGTATTTATTCTAACCTAGAGATGACTAACCCAAACTGTACCTTAAAGCCACCTTTAAGTCAACTGCCTCTCACATTAGGTTGTATATCTACGTAATTTCTTACAGTCTGCTCCAAAATAGAGATGACAAACTAATATGTGTTTAATGAAACTGCACTCCACAAGGTGAAAAAATTTCTTTAGGCACCCCTAAAAACTTCCACACCCATCTCATACAACTGAAATCCCCGTGTATTAGAGTCCTAAACACACCCAGAATCCAGGTCTCATCAACACTTGGTTTTGGTAAGAATGTAATCTGCTGTTATTTTTCCAGGGAGAAACAGTCACAAAAGCACCTTCTACAACTCCACAGTTTTCTGTTGGGAATGATTAGGGGAGAGCCACAGTCAGAGATGAAGCGTACCAAGTATAGCTCAGTGAACAAAGACAGTCTGAAGAAGGAAAAAGGAATTGCCATTGACAGAAGAGAAATAAAAAGGCCAGCAACTGGCAAAAAAAAATCATGAAGTTCAAAACTATGGCTCCATCTTATTCACTACAGGCCTACTTCAGAAAATAACCCATATGCTGTTTCCTCAAGCACCCTCCTGAAGGAGGGCCTATTCTTTCAGCAAAAAGAGGAGTGATTTCCATTCAGATACTCAGTCTTTCACACTGATGTCAGAAAGCCCTTCTTGTATCTTCGCTTCTTCCCCATTCCTCTTCAATTGGAAGTTATTTTCCTATTCTCCCGAAACATCTCACAGCTAGTATCACTCAGCTAACTTGGCGTTTCCGCTTCCTCATGCACAGGCATCTCACGTTAGTACTGTACACTCTTCTTTTTATTTTCACATGCCAATAATCACAGCAACACATGCGGGTTTGCATTCAGCAGAGAAAGCATTAAATTGGTGTGGCACTCCTAAAAGCTACTGCATTTCAAGTGACAAACCAATGCAACAGATTTGCAACACCACAACAGAAATAGGTCACAGCTACTAGATGTCAGCAGACAAGCCTCTATTTTTAACAGGCTTTTTTGGCCAAAAGCCTGTTCATCCATTTCCATCAAGTACTTAGGAAGTCTGTTAGAAATGCAGGAGCACAAGGCAGAGTGGAAGAGATCCCATGTGCTGCATTGCACTAGGAATCCTGTTGTTAAGTTGGTGGCACTGAAGAACTAGGCAGGAGACAATGCTCTCACCTCTTGGAGAGGTCACTTTCTGAGTGCTGGAGCAACCTTCCTGAGCTCTGGTAAAAGCTTTTCAGGAAAGAAGGGGCAGAAACAGAGGAGGGGAGACCAAGTGACGCAGATTCACTCTCACTGAGAGCGCGCCGAAACCCGACAATAGGGCTGTGCAGGCAACAAGAGAACATAGCAGATGGGTCAGCATGGATTCAGATACAACAACAAAACATCCAGATTAAAGATACCGGCCAAGTACCTCATCTTGGCTTACAGGAACTTTGTTTCCCAGAAGATAAAATGTACCAAGTGCACTACTGGGCAGTTTCCCTGATGATACTGATTTTGCTGTTATGGCTGATTTCTTTCAAGAAACATTTCAATGACATTGCAGAACAGGTAGACCACCTTATTTCTTTAGCCTTATTTATTCTCAAAGCAAATTCAGAAAAAGAATCTCTGAAACATTCAGAAAGTATCCTGAGAAACCTGCTTCCAATAACATGAACCACCTTGTTTCTTCCCTTCAGTTTTCTCTTGCTCTTGTAAATAATGTGTATTGCTAGAACACATTAGAAAGTAGAGACTATTTAAATGCAATGTATTTGGATAAATTTTTGTGAAATGTTTAAATCAAGAAAGATAGTCCTACTACACAGTTAAAGGTTACTTAATAATAGTAACAAGTGTTGGGGGGACATAAAAATTAATTCAGTTTCTTTTACTTAACATTTTTTATTAATCCTCAATAAGAAAGGACAGAAGGAAAAATCTCAGCCTAGAACCAAGCTGTTATAAACTGTTTTGACTGAAAATCTGCTGATGATGCCACTTAATCAGTGACTTCTTAAAAGTTATCATAAAGAAGTGAAGTCAGCAAGTCCTTCAGTTTGAACTGTCAGGGTTTCCTGTTTGCATACAACATGGTCAGTGGAAAAAAATAATCAAAGTTTATCTCAGTAAAAACCACATTATTTATCTCTTCAGAAACACAATGTAACAAAGCTATTTCAAGGCTAGTTTCTTACCCTTCACCCCCTTCCATTCTCTTAAACAGAATAAACTTTTTTGCCTTTCTGTACGAGCTGGTGCGGCATTCACACTGATATTTTAATCTAGACATCAAACGGGCGAGAAATTATTATTTAAAGCCATTTTTAGAAAGAGCCCACAAAAAGCATAATTGCAGCCAAGCACTGAAACAGATGAGCAGTTTGGAGAAAGCGCTCCTCCAACAGAAAAAATTCAGCTCATCTGGGCCTGAATCTTGCGAAGGTTTTTGAGTTTGCACGGTTACTTACCGCAGGTAGCCAGGAAAAAGGCACAGAAAGAAAGTAGAACCAAAGAGGCCCACAATGAACTGTGGGGACCTCTTCTGACTGAGTGAAGGAACTCCTGAAGGAACAGTATTCCACATGTTAATAGCTGGAGAGTCTCCAAAAAGGAAGGGGAAAGAAGTTACAGAGGGAAGCTCCAGAAAAAGGCAAACAGGGAAATCGCATGCCTCACAGTTCAGTGGAGGTGTTTAATCCTTAAGTCCTTTTGTGAGACTCCTCACCAGTTTTAATTCTGGACACACACTCTCTGGGAGCTTGGCTAACACAGCGACTGACACTTGAAGCTGTCAGTGCCTTTTTCATCCTGGCATAAACCCGTCAGGCTATCGTCTCTGCAGTTAAAAGCTGTGAGGACCTCTTCTCCAAAGGGCCTGACTACCAACACTGCCAAAAAGGCTCAGCTCAGAGGTGACAAATAAATAAATAAACAGATTGGTGCCGGCATCCAGCCCGATGATCAATTTGCTGGATTGACACTTCCCCTGAATCACTAATTCAGGGATTAGTGAGTTACCGCGAAGCACCAAACTACTCCCAGGCGGAGGAGACAAGCTGAAAATAAATACATAAATAAATAAAACCCGGAGCAGTGCAGAAACAGCTTGCGTAAGAAGGAACAGGCTCGTGTACCGAAATCACAAGAGATGGCAGGCGCGTGGCGCAGCGTGCCCTGACTCACCTTGTCGTCTCGACACAGCTCTGCCGCAGCAGCGGGGACCGGACGCTCTGGGACCTCCCGTTCTGGAAGGTTATCCTCCGCCTGGCACTGGAGGGGGGGTGGCTGAAGGTGTGTGCGCGTCTCCTGAACTGGGGGGAGTCCGAGTCTTCCTCGGGAAACGGCTGCCAGGCCGAGGACACGGGGGACGCCGGAGGAGTAGCTGGCGGGGAATCGCCCGGCGAAGCGTCCTGAAAGGAAGTGCTGGCGGAGTGAGGCCTGCCGCTCTGCACCCTACGAGAACTCTCGCCTAACCCCACGGGTCGTACGCCGCATCGGGGCACCAAAGCCTCTCCCCGTTCTTGGTCATGGCCTATTGTATGCTAATTATCACCAAAACCAGACATCCTTTGATAATTTACTCCAAACCAGCAGCGTCCTTCTTAAAAAAAAAAAAAAAAAAAGGAAGAGGAGGGAGGAATAAAAATGTATACGCAACGCAAACAACATACTAATTACGCCGCGCATCCTCTCACAGAGATCGGCATTCCAGCTACCAGCCTTCTGGCTCTTTTGGGAAAACACAGGAATTGAAAAGACTAGGGAAACTGCTTTTAGCTAGTTTCCTCGACATATCGCGAGCATACTTCCTGTACCGTCACAGCGATATCCTGGAAGAGAGACTGTTATTACACAGCCAGTTTATGAGTAACTGTAGCAGGAAAACCATAACAGAATCTTCACCTCCTGGGAAAACCAGCAACTAACCCTCACGTGAGGTAAAACATTAAAAACAGGAAATAAAAAGAAAGTGAACAGAGTTCTGCCCGCTCACCCCCATACAGCATCCCCAACAGCTGGTTTTAGGTAAAAAATTCTTACTTCCCTAAAGCAACTGTTACTTACAGAAAGGATCCTTCACCTTCAGAACTTTTCCTTTTGTTGAGATACGAACTTTTTTAATTAATTCAGTGAACAAGGCAGAAGCTGACTAGAAATTTCCTGCGTTTTGTAAAAGCAAGGGAAGTGTGGAAAAAAAGGACTGGCAATCAAACCACAGATTAAAGCTGAAGCTTCAAGTCAACATATATGCCAGCTTTCTTACACCCTCCGCCTCCCAGTGGAAACTCTTATTTGAGTTTTGTAAATTGATGTGCTTTGTGCTACTTCCTTCAAATCGAAGCAGAGTGCCATATTTACGCTTCATTAATACCCGTGCATGAAAATGTGCCAATTTTAACTAAGCTCCTTACGTACTTTGTCAGAAGCAAGGCTGTTGCAGCGCTCAAAGCTGTCTACGCTTCCCAGGCGGCCTCGCATTCTGTTGGCTCCCTGCAAGAAAAAAGACAAGTAACTTAATCTGGTCTTTTTCCTCTTTTTCTGAAGGTTAAGCAAAGATGGCAACAGCTGTGCAGGTGAACACAGGACAGTTCAGGCACATGACACGTTTGACACAAGGCAAGTACTGGATTTTACAGGCAGTGACGTCTTTAGCTGGCAAAACTGTATCTTCACCCCCCCTTGCTCCCAGGAGTTTTAAACCTGCAGCTCTGTTGTCTGAAGCAACTGAGTATTTCTTGATCCATCTGAGGCAAAATAGCTGAGTTGGCTTAAACAGCCGAGTTCAAAAAGCTCCAGACTTCAGTACTGTGCATGCATTGCAACTAAGGGATACATTTGACATACTATGATCTAAACAGAGAGTTTACTCCATATCTAGACATTTCAGACAAATTAATTCCAGCTCAGCAAAAGTAATGAAAGCACTAAAACTGGGAAAAAACGCTCTATGGCTGCAAATCCAGCCAAATAGTGACAGATACAAACAAGCCTTTTCAATTATAATGCAGATAACCCTGAGGCAAATTTGCTAGAAACTAGCATTAGCAGATCCTTGCCAAAATTGTGAATAGTCATCTGGTTTCACAGGAAGAGGTGATAGAGCTGCAATACTTTTGACTACCTTCCACTCCCAACTAACTCCCATGAAACATGGGTGATGTATGCTGTTGGATACTTCCAACTGCTGAAGTAAGTTGCTTTCAGTACTTTATCAGAGGAAAAATAGTCTAGGTTTTAGCAAAAGTATAGGTAGAGCTCCTCTTGGTATGCTTGCAGCTACAGGGGAAGTTTTGTCAACATCAGCAGTATTTATTTAGCCTACTTTATCCTGGTAAGGCTTATTTTCAAGACCTAGAGTGCCCTTTAAGTACATTATCCCCTTTAAGCTCATTACCAATGAATACTCTGCCTGAAGCATCTCCTCCCTGACCCTCACAATAAAACAAGAGCAAAGGATAACTTGGAAGTTTCTCACTAGCTTTAAAAACACACACTTTTGGCACTGTAAGAAGGGCTTTTTGGTTCAGAAAAAACAACAACAGAAGAGGTTAGTGCAGCATGGGCTGGAAGAAATCTGTTCATAAGGTCAAACAGGGGTTATATTTATTTTTCTGAGATACCTCATTAGGAAGCCACAGCCTGTTTTCAGTTCAAACCTGACAAAAATATCAGTCCAACAAAACAAACAAGTGAAAAAGTGACATTCCTCTGGGACTAAAGGAAGCCAGAGCACAGAACCCAGCATGTTTCCCTATGGTGAGTAGTGAGCAGCTACTCCTTCAAGTAGCTTAAAATGTCACTTGATGCTATTAATCTAGCTAAGAAGCCATCCACTTAAAGTGTTCCTAGATATCTGGTTACTACACACTTATTTCTAATTTTGCTAAGATTGAGGCTGCGTAAGTCTCTCCCCCACGTATATTGACTTTTACTTTTTACTTAAATCTTTTTATCTACAAAAAGATGCTGAATGCCAATTAAAAAAAAAAAAATATTTCCTGGTCTCTTTTCCTGGTTACTAAATATACTTTAAAATAAAGATGATAGGTCATGCAATAATTAGCATCCCATTACATCAATACCATGTGATTTGCAGCTGGCTTAAGGAGGGGAAAACCCACCACACGAATTGGTACTTGGTGCCTAAATATCTTTAGGAATTAGCCATGATCAATTAGGCTTGTTGTAATAGCCTGATGAAGAATAAGAACTATTGAAACAGTCATGGTATAACACATGTATGCACATAACACAGAGTATACATGCACAGAGACATTCATCATATATACTTGCTTTAACCAAATACCTAGTGGTTGAGCTGCACTATAAATTATTTTTCTCAGTCTTGCATTCTGTAACCTTTAAATGGATCTGCAAGGATGAACCCCTATGTGTATCATGATTCACTACAACATACTGCTCTTCCTGATCTCTTGCAGTTTCAAGTTAAACATGAGACAACCTTCCTCACAACAGCAAGTCTGCTTCATAAATAGCGAACTTAAAATGGCCCTAATCCGGACCCGGGTGTCCACTTCTCTTGAACTCAGTCATGGACTGTGTAGATCCTTGTACTATAACATGCAGCATGTCACAATGGCCCTGGTGAGAAGGAACATACTATATCAAAAACAACAATGTATAAGCAGTTTCCCTTCAGAGACTCTTCAACTTAAGCAGTGCATTTCATCTAAATGATTTTTCTTTGACATGATCAGAGTGCTAGTATGCCTATATATGGCAGGGCTGCTTTACTGTGTTATTCCCAGTGATGTATGACTGTTCCACAACCACCACAGGGTTAGTGACCCACCGTCAGAGCTAGATCACTTTCCAGTCACATGTCCTTTAGATGTGGAAGAGAAATCATAGACTCAGCACAGGCATGACTGTAGCTGTCACCATTTGTTGATATTCCAGACTGCTGAAATTATCCAGATCTTCTGACTCATCGCTCTCGTTTGTGTGCGCTCTCTCTCTTTTCAGACCAAGTCCCTAGTGTGTAAAACTTGCTACATAACATAGGCCAGATTTGACCAGGAGAGTTTTACTGCTAGCTTCAGTCCTAGGTCAAATTCACATCTAATCTTAAGTACAGAGTTCTAAGGATTCTCCCTGGCAAATAATATTTTGCCTCCTTTATAGGGAACATCTGTGGCATCCTGCGTTTGCAGGTTACTTTATGACATACTCATATAAGCTGCAGGACAAGTGCAACTTAGGCCTTGATTTAGCATGGTACTTCTAAAACTACTAGCAGAAGGAACTTAATTTCACTGCTCCACATTATATTTAGACCTCGCCATCCAGTATGCACAGCTCATCACACTTTCTCTGCAATGACAAACTGGATCCCAGGCACCCAGCCTTCTTCAGTTACTCCTCTATATGCCTCTTCTCTGTTTTCAGGACTCTCCCTACTGAGCAGGGGACACTAAGCAAAACTTGCAATTCAGACTTCTTTAAAAGGCTATTCGTATAAGAGAGTTCCAGTAATTATCTGCAATTCCACATCATACCTGGCAAGCAACACTGAAACGAAGAACAACTCACTTTTTTTTTTTTTAATTTATTGCTTTTCTTTTTCCCTGCAAAAGGACAACTTTGTTACTACTTTCTAAAGATTCTTAGTGACCAATATGAGTAATTTTAGCTATGAGAGGTAAGGCATTACTTCTCAGAAGAGAAAGATTTCCAGTTTATGCAGGCACATTTAGTCACACTTTCAAAAAAAGGTAACGTCTCTTTATGGCATCATGCAATCATCCTGCTTAATTTTTTTTATTCCGAAGCAACGCATCTGATAATGCTCAGCTAACTTACTTGCCACCTACAATGAATGTTCATTATTCAGAAAAAGTTGCCTTTTTTCCTTCTGTATGTATGGCCTTACCATAAATTTTCTAGCACCATTAAGTCACAATCAACCCAGCTATAATCCTCAGATTTTACAATAGAGATATTGCTTCATTAAGGATTTAACAGACTGAGGCCAAAACCAACCAACCAAACAAAAAATCTGATCAGTCTTTACTGTCAAGGATATCTGGGAGAGCTGCTGACAATGAGTTGTTAATCTTACCCTTGAGAAGATATTTTCCAGAGAGCTAGTCAAGGATTTCTTGGCCTTGTTTTTCAGAATGTCAAGTTTAAACCTGCCACCACTGGTGGCACTTTCTGGAATCGCACTGTTAGAAATGGTCTGTTGAAATGAGCAAGGACACAATTCAGCTTTGGCAATTCTTTTTGCAATTGCAGACCTCCAAAGACTCGAGCTGAACCAAGTTACATAATAAACAACATGCCCTTGGCCTTTACTTAAAACAAAAACACCAACAAAAAACCACAAACCAAAACACCCCCCCCAAAAAAAAATAAACCCACAAAAAAACACAGTTAAAGGCACATTTCATCCCTAAAGACTATTTTGTAAAAGCATATCAACTTAACAATACTGTTACCCATTTCCTTTGCTAGATAAGTTTGTAGTTGAAACTGAAACCAATGCCCTCTTCATCCCTATTTCCCCTAGAAATGACTGGGAGTGGGGATCAGGGAGGAAGGAAAAGTACAGAAGAGGTATCCTCACACTGTAAGGAAATCCAGACCTAAAAACATTTAGCTGTCTTTCTTCCCTCCCTTCCTGCCCCCCAGACTTAAAAAAAGCCCAAACATGCCACTGTAAATCAAAACAAATTAATTCTCTTTCACAGTCCTCTCTCAATTGTAATACCCAGCTTCAGCTACCCCTGATGAACTCTAGCAGTGGCCCTGCTAGTATTCAGGGTTGCATTTTAATAGGGTGGGAAGAGGGAGAGGAATAATACAAAAATAAGCTTTACCGATGGTGCTTCACCAATGTGAATGTGTGTTTTCTGCTTAGTTTCACAGAGTTGGCGCAGATGTAAGATCACAAGTTCATTTTCTTCCTGGTCATTGTCAGGCTTCATTTTCTGGCAGTAACAGCAAAGAAAAGAAAGTTTTCTTTCAAGTCATGATTTGCTGATTTTCCCTTCCATATGTATGTATTCTTTGAAGTTAATATATTGATACACCAGATGCCAGAATGCACTATTAGTGTGTCAAATTGCACTACTGTTTGTGTGCTTTCATGCACCTGAGCAAAACAGATCAAAGCTTTCCATACGGAGAATGTTACAGGCTGTGGAGAGGAGGGAGCCTTAGGCCCGCACATTTTGTTTCGTAAGGTTGTCTGCCATTGTATAGCCTTATAAATGGAATAAGGAACCCATGAAAACCCAACAGGCATTCCCTTCTTCAGGCAGCTAGAGAGGAGCACAGTCTTTGGAAGCCTAAATTACTGTATAGTTCACCTGCTTGAGTACACTTGCTTACGCCTGTTGACTCAGAATAAGTCAAAAGAGAGCTTCTGCAAATACCAACCACCTCTCTGATACCTGCATATCTCACCTGCTCTCAACTCATTCCTACATCCCTTTCAAGCAGGGAAATGCATTTACAGATGAAGAACGAAGCTCAGAAAAAAAATACTCTGGCTATGAACACAGAACATCTCAGCAGATTTGGGAACCAAAACTTTTCCAATAGCAGTGTTATCATGCATGAGGTTAGGTTGGAGCATGCTATTTCAGTATGATGTTTGGTGGAACAATAATAAATTCTAGATCAACTACGTAACAAAACAAACATAATCAAAAGAAAAAATGTCTAGTCCATTTTATCGTGGTCTTTTTCAAATTTGAGACAACAGTATCTAACATATTACCTGAACACGTTCAAAAATGTCTGCTTGCTCATTATCAGTTAGTGATGAGAGATGTCTCTGAATTACAAGTTTGGCTCTTGGTGGATAGAGTCCTGGGAAAAGAAAGGAACATTAAAGCTTCCAGATTCTCAAATGATCTCTCAAAAAACTTCTGAAAAAATGATAGTAGAAGATATAAGCCTGCATTTGAGTTTATACAACTGTCATATGTTACACTGGTAGATCTGCAGTATTCGTGATACAAAATACTTCGGTTTTGCTAAACCACATGGTTTTGTGTCCTTTCTTTAGCAGTAAAAACAGAACTAGCAGCAGCTAAGTGGCTGGCTCCTGTGTAAAAGGTTGTGCTCCCTACCCCACTGATGTCTTCTGTCCTAGTACCAAGAGATCACTAAGATGGAAGCCTTACAACTGTATGGGAGAGGAGGAAGAGAGGAACAGATCAGGGATATAACTGGAAAGATACTCAATGCACAAGATACTCATAAGTTTTCAGATGCTTTTAACTGAAAAGTTTAGATGCATTTCTACACAAGGAAAGGGTAGGGTAGGGTATAGGTCATACCAGAGAACTGAAGACACTTTTAAAAGCAAGAGCAGCATAAAAGACGTAAGAATAAAGGAGAGAATTTCTGGTGTTCGATAAAGCACGCATTTGCTCAAAGAGCTTGCTCTAGGAAGCTACAAAAACTGTGGGGAAAACAAACCCCCCGAATCAGATGAAGAGATATGTTTTTTCCACCCAAGGTAGATATCATTCTTCAAGAACTGTAATCAGACAGATCAAGATTTTCCAAAGTCATGAAGTCCTGGGTTTGATTATGATAAACTTCTAGACTCTAAACAAAGCAGACAGATAAAAAGAAAGGGACACTAAAATAAATCTTTCAGTCACCAAGTACAAAGTTTATGAAACTACTATTATGGTACTCGAGTTGTTACCCTAGAAGAGATTTTATTTTGATACTTATCCCATGCTTGCAAGTATCTGTATTCAAGATACTTACACTGTCTTATGCAGCAGCCTCTATAGTTTTTCATTGACAGAAGACTTTCCCAGTTAAGCTTCATCATTTCTGAATATTTGTTGTAAACCTGGAAAATACCAGTCACAACCTAACAGAATTTCACTCCACTAAGATTTTATAAGCTTTTCATCCACCAGAGGGAGGTAAGTAGCAATAGTGACTTTCAATGAATGGGAGAACTGGCAGTTACAAGCACCATCATCGCCAGACCAGAAGATGCAAGACTAGTGTAACATATTTGCTTTTTTTGCATAGAACACTTTGCAAGGAGACATAGTGGAGTGACTATAAAAATAGGATCCTGCTAGTAACTTTTTAAAAAAAGTTCTATCTTGTAAGATTTTTTGCTTGTGTTCTGGCATTCCTCACTTCCAGAGAAAACACAAAGGGTTGTGTATTCATATTTGAAGCCAGGTAGTTGCCTTAACTTTCTTTATTAGATATTAACCTCTTAACTTAATAATTTATTTCCTGTAATAGAACTAGATTTTGAAGTGTGTAAGAGAACGAATACAAAGAAGGAAAAAATAACCCCACACAGTAAAGAACGAACACATGAGAAATCAAGACCCTTTTTGATCACAACTGTCTTTTTATGATCCGTTTTGAAAGAATGCATCTTCAGAAAAAAAAGCAGAAGGGGAACTATTGGGTTTTTCTGCTCTGCTTCACATTTAAGAGAGGTACAATGATGAAAGACCATGTATTTATAACACAAGCTATACTATATTCAGTTGCAATATCATTACTGCTATCACCTACACGATTACAGGGAGTGCAAAAGTGACGGTAAGAATTGCTTATTGGGATACTTTTCCCTCTGTTTTTACATTGTTTAAGTTGAAAGCACATGGCTGGAATAATGAAAATTAACAGATACAGTAAAATTATTCTGGAATAATCAGAAAAAACAATTAGAAAATAAACTCAGTTGCTACCTTCAATTCTTTCACAAAGTTTGTGCAATGAATGCATAGGGCAGGCCTCGCACAGTTTAATCTGTGTCTTGGCATTTTGCAGAGCTGCAGCAGTGCTAAAGGCTTGTTTCAGGGTAAGCATTACCTCATCAACCTAAAGGGGAAGGAGGAAAAAGACAGTATATAAACAAAAATGCATGCCATATACATCAAATTAGATTTATAAATCACATCACAGACAGGTGCTTTACAATCAAAAAAACCCATTTGCTGTCTTCTAAAGAGATCAAGGTTGTATTCCCAGCTTTTCTGCCTTTTCTGTGGATGCTCACCATCTTCAAGTTGTTGTTACTTCAGAGAGTGCAATTTTGAATCTCTAACTGCAGCTACTCAAGCTTTCTGGGCAGACAGCCGCTGTTTTAAGAAGCCGCAAGTGGGAATTTTTGGCTTGAATATATGCTGGCTAAATAAAAAGCATTAATTTCTTTTTCTTTAGTTTCAAGTTTCTCCTGTAAACTGCACATGCTCCCTCTCAACGATTTTCCTCCCACTGCTGTACCATTTTAGAACAAAACCCCACAGACCCATACTGCTGGCAGACAGGAGCTTCCTACAGCAATTCACTTTTCTCCAGGCTACTAGACTGGCTACCAGCTTCATTACAACCATCAGCTTACCTTTAAGTACTGCCGGCCTGCCTTGCAGCCTGCCCTGATCTTTCCTCTGCTACTACCACAAATACAGCAGTGCTATGTTCACACACCAGCACTGGAAAAGCTCAACTTTTGTGTAAGAAAGGTCGAGGTTACAGCATTTCTTCGCACTCATTCAAATACACGCCAAGACCTTATATACAAAGCACCTGGAGTTCCCCTGTCTGTATTTGAGGGGAATAAAATGCTTATTTAAAGCTGTTTACTTGAGTCTTTGCATTAGCATGGAAAGGAGACAACAGCTTGACAACAATCTTAGGAAAGAAAACAGTATTCTACTTCAGAATCAGGTCCTTGCTCTTACCTGTTGCTTTTTCTATAAGCAGGAAGAAGAAAGCTGAAATATTTGAGACCAAAATCATGCACATTGAAATCATACAGACTTTTTTGAGGGTCTGCCACTTTGGGGGGGGGGGGGGGGGGGGGGGGGAGGAGAAGGGCACCTGAATGTGGAAATTTGAATTACTTTGTGTCCCGATATGTTTAGGGTTTTGGGTTGTTTGCTGTTTTTTTTTTTTTAACCCCACAATTTTAAGTACTACCAGTAACTCCTGGGTGCTCCCTCTTCTTAGCAATAAAGCAGGGCATTGAACAGTGAATATCCGTCTTGCAATACAGACTGATAATTTTTAAAAGTTGGCAACAATGCCTCTCAAATGGAAGATCCACAGAACAGTGCTAAGCATATGGATTACGACTATACTAAAATCATGAGAACTGTAGCACAGACTGTAGCCAGGTTTAGAGCAAATATACACAAGACTACCAACACAGCCTGCCTGGCAGCACAGAATTCAGAAAGCATTAGGTTTACAGCTCTGCCCTGCCGCAGCCTAACTGTCACTGAGGTCCAAGCAATTGCATCTGAAAGTAGCTCAGGAATGTACATTTTATATTGCAATGTGGGCATACCCACACATATCAGTACTAGAATACGTAAAGAGGTTCATAAATACGTGGTCTTTTTATACACCACATTTTAAGTCTTTGAATTATGCATGGTCAGATTTATCAGTAGGTCAGATGTAACATTTTCTGTTAATACAAAGATAGAGCTGATTTCATAACAAGCTCCCATTTTGACAGAAGTGCAGCCTCAGCTAGGGCTGTTAGCTGTTTGAAGTTTTATAGATGTAAATCTATTCACTCTCAAGCTAGTCAATGGATTAACAAATTACATTTTCAGCTAGCTAGAAGAGTGATTTTTAAGTTTAGCTGAAAAAGAGTTAGCAGCTTTTAGCACAGCCATCAGGAACAAACGTTTCAGAACATAAACCAACTTCTTTTAAAGTGTCAGAGCTTTAAAATAAAAATGTAGTAGCCAAAATTATTTCCCGTATGCGTCTCACATTATTAAGCTACCTGTATCAGTTAAATCACTGGCACCTGGAACTTCAATTGATTGATACATACTTTATCAAATGTCCAATGGACTTTTTTACAGTTACACATATCCACACATATTATGGTTTTCTTCTTCTCTGATGAGGTGCTATTTTCTTCTCCTGAGGAACAAAACAGGCTACAGGGAAAACACTAAAGCTACATGGAGGCTAAAGACACATGCAGGATCAGGCCAGTAGTTTAAACCCTACCCTGAAAAGTATGTTCACGTTTTATCATCAGCTTTGTTACTGATTCAATACACGAAATTACAGGTTTAATGGGGAACCAAGTGTTTTAACAATTAGAAATGCAAGAGTTACAATCAAATATAGAGCCCAAATAAGCTCACAGTCTGCATGTGTGAACTCATCCATCTGGATTTTTTCTATTTGTTACTGATATATGCAGAGTACTAGGATATGGCTATATATGAAGAGAATGTGTGCATTTCCTATTGCATATTTTCATATTCACAACTGAGGTCTCATACTTGAGAAGTATGACCACTGTGACCACTGAGGCTCAGCTGACACAGCAGAATAACAGAAACTCCCATGGTTTAGGAAATGCCTCAGACACCCCCCGATGGAAAGGTTAGGATCATTAATAAATACTCACCAGAGACTCACTTGCACACTGGAACACATAGCAAACATACTGGCTTAACCCAGGTTCAACAGATTCCCGGCAAATGAAGCCAAAGTGATCAACATGTTTTATACCCTAAAAGAGTTTAAAAACAGCATTAGTGGACTATTTTATAAACAGGTTTAGTTTTCGAAGTGATCCTAAAAATAGTTACCAGACTCCCACACTTGCCAACATAAAAATTGAAGAAACTATAAATGCATACTCCTAATGATCTATTTTACAACTACAATAGTTATCTTTTAAATTGCTTTTTTGTATTTAAAAGTTACATAAAGCTCTTTACACAATTAAAACAAAAGTTATACAGCAATAGACCTGGACCTGAATTTCTTCCATTAGGAAAACTGGATTTTCAGGGAAGCAAATGAGAGAGTCCTAAGTTGTATTTGGAATTACCTCTGCAGTGAAAACTTGATGTAATGAGCCCACAGAAAAACATGGGACTGGAGTAGCATCAAAGTAGCAACAGATCTTCGTTTTCCGGTAATACAAGTTTGGACTACACCAAAAAGAGCAAGGAATGAGTGGTGACATGCAGAATTCCAACAAAACTCTTAAATAAATTCCTTGAGACTGAGTTACGTACCAGAAGTTTCAAGACTTACTACACATTACTACTGATGTTTTCTTTCAAGATCCTAGTCTAACTGCTTGACAGAGAACATTGCCTTGCTAAAAACAGCACTGGGAAGATCAGAGAGCTGCTTCCTAAGAAGCACTATATTCCCAGTCTCAATTCATGGAACATGACTCACTATTGTTAAAGCTTTTGCCAATGTTTTTATCATCTGACTATGGTAATAGTGGATTTTCTCCAAAAGAAAGCCTAATCCCTCAAGTTCAAATACAACAGAAAGCAGAACCCAGTTGCTTGGATCCATCTCCAAAGAAAACACCTATATTGTAAAAGAGGGGAGGAGGCAAAACAACTTGCTTGTCACTACAGAAAACACTCTAGACAAAATTGGTAATGCACTACGTGACAGACTGAACATATTGTCACTACACACTGTAGTTTTTAAAAACAAAATTCCAAAAGTTACATTTGTGCTACTTAAACAAAACTTAACAAAGGTGCAGAGGGCGTCTATGATGGCACAAATGGCATTAGCTTACCATATTCCACACTAATCCTGACTTAATTGAACCCATTTTCCTGTGACACGCTGTGTCTTCAAAAGCATAAAATGCAAAAGAACAGATGTATACACATATGTTGATCTATGGAACGGTGAAGTGTTGCCCTCTGTTTTGCAAGGGAACCGTATTTACTTAAGGTGGTTCAGTGAGATGCCAGTTCCCTCACTGCTGACAGTGCCTGAACAAGTCTACTGCTGTCTGATTTCTCGGCCTCCACAGGAGAACATTTGTGGGGGAGACGGATGTGACACTTGCACCACTGAAGCATAAATAGCACAACACATTCCTCAATTAATAGTACCTCCATCACATTTCTTTAAGAGGGTGGCCAGACTTGTCACGCCAAAAGAGCAAAGTTTTTTGTTGTTCTGGGTCCCCTCAAGGTCAGTCAGGCTGCAACAAGAAACTTCTACAGCTGTCTGACACCTGAGCTTAGACAGCACACACAGGGGTTTATCATCAATTATATTTGCTGCTTCGACAATTATATGGAGTGCAGACAATGAACTGAATGCAGCAGATGAACGGTACTTAAGCTATAGAATAAAAATACCTTTATTAGACCAAACTAAAAGAATCCAGAATGCAAGCTGAAGAGAACATCTCCTTTTCTTCATTTGTAAAGCTTAGAAGAACAAACATTCCTAAGCTGCAGTCTCACAATACGCAGTAAATCACTGCCCTATAAATCCGCAACAGAGAAGCCCTGTGGCTACCACTGAGCTCTTAAAAGAAGTACTGATGAGGTTTATGCAACCAAATTCTTAGTCTTGAAAAAATTAATGTTTCATTTCTATTGAACATAGAAAAAAACCCCAACTTCTCTAAAGTAGCTGTTTTGCATTAAAAAAAAAAAAGGCAACAAAACCCCCACAGTATTGTTAGTTCCTGTTTTGAGTTATTCAAGCATGCAAAATAACAAAAACTTTGCTCCAAGTGAAAGTAAAGAGGTGGAGTGAAAAACTCCACCTCCAAAGCCCAACACACAGCATTACCTAATACTATTTCCTGTACACAGTTATTTTACTGAAGGAAAGCTAGGCCTTGAAGGTCTGCCATGGGCTTGCTGGTCTCCACCACGCTTTAAAGTCAGCAGAACAAAGGCTGTCCCTGCTTAGGACCATTTTGTTTGACTATTATCAGCACGTACACGCAACCCAGGAGGTAAAGCTGAAGTGTCACTTTTATTCAGCTCAGAACACCCACAAAGCCGGAGAAGACTCAGAGAGTCTGCAAATTTTGCTTTCCATACCACTGCTTTAAGACTCTCTTTGATCTGTATTTATTATAAAACTGTTAATATATCTTTGTTTGATTATACTGTCCCATTCTATATTTGCATTTGCCTTTTTTCTCTACCAAGAGCAATACAAATTGTAGTTAAACAGCAAACTCGACTTAAGGGAGCCTGGACCTTTAGTTGGTAGCTCAAGACTCCACTTGAGTTACAAGTACTGACCAGTTCTTAATTTGTATTAGCATTGGTAGCACAGTCATGCAAGAGCAGATTTGTTATTAGCATTAAAATAAAAGCACTTGGGGGTGAAATACAGGTTTAGAGCATGCCAGGAAGCATACTTTAAACTAGAATAATAATGTTTAAGGACGCCTGAAGTGATGCATGTGCATGGCAAATGAAAGAATAATGTAATAAAACAAGACCTCAAAACAGAAAGTGCCAGAAGTAACAGCTGCTGAACAACAGCAAGATAGAAAGGTGAATCCCTCAGCCCTGACACTGAACTTTGTAAGACACTTTTATTTATTACTGGACATAGCTAGGTTCATCTACTGCCATATTCTCCAGAAGAAATGATGCAGGTGAACTGCTGTTTTTCTGGAGGGCTGGTCTGATGCTCTCTTCCTTTCATTCCAGATGCTGTCAGGAACTTAGCTGCTCAGAGACAGCACACTCAGAACATCCTAAATGGAGATTAAGCTACTTCCAAAAGTATATCCAATGCTATCCCAAAGCAGAACAGTTTATACTTTGTTTTCTGACCAACGATCAAAGTTGCCACTACCACAGCTCAGACTGGTTATTTTGCGCTCATCTTTTCTGTACTTAAGCTCTTTGGGAATGACATCGCATTATTTTTGTGCAGTATCTACTTGAAACTGCTACCAGACGAGTGAAAGCCCTGATTTGAATTACAGCTCTCACTCTTGTAAAGGCAAATCAGTACTTCAAGTCTGCTGCAAGTGTTCATGAAGTAATCGCAGTTTAATATCCAGTTTCTTCAGCTGTACTCGCCACAGAAGTTGACATATCAAACATCATGCAGGATTTATAAATACGTTAGTCACAATCGCCCAAAATTCCCCCCCCCCCCTTTTTTTTTAAATTAAGGAGCCAATGGCGTAAAACAGCAATTTACTTTAATTCACGGTAATTTAGATAGGATAAACTGTTTAAAAAATGGCCTTTCAGACTGAATAAAGGAAAACAGCACAGAATGCTAAAAAGAATTCTACATTTCTTGTTTTCTGCTGCCTATAGACCAGCAAGGCAACCCAGCTGAAGAACAAATAAATTCCTTTTCTTCTGATGATCTACATGTTGCTTCTTATCAATGCTTACCTGAGAACATGAGGAGATATCTTTAAAATTCTTTTCAAGCACAACAGATTTGGTGTCCGGACTGATGAGGTTAACTTCAAACCTTCCAACCTGGGGGGGGGGAGGGGAGAGAAAAATAAGTCTAGTTTACGACTGTCTTGGAGGCACAACATTAACAGCAACAAAAATGTCACAACCTAGCCCTTTCTTGTTCATATAGAGTACCTTCAGCATAACAGCTTGCTCAGCAGGAACAAGGGTGCCATAATTCAGCCTATGTTGAGTAAGAATATTTCAGCAAGAACAATACACTCAGTTGAATAGGAAAAAGACTTGGAAAGACGACAGCTTTTTTTTCCCCTCTCCCTTTTCTTTTCGAGTTATTTTGGTCCAAAGATCACATGTTTGACAGACAGTACTAAAACCTTTAGTAAACAATGTGGCTAAATTAAAAGCTGCAATAAAAACAGAATTTGTGGATTTATTAATATTTTTTAAACTATACCGTAGGTGAGCTGAGAAACTATGTTGATCTTAAGGTGATAATTTTTGTTTTTGTCGTAATTCTGGATGAGAAAGAGTAGGTTCTGCAGCAAGCTATCTTTCAGCGTTCCCAAACTGCTTCTCAAGCGTATGGAACTTATTCCATAGAGCTCGGAGAGTTTCTCAGCTAAATCCTTTTCATTACTAGTGATAGCTGTGGCTTTCTAAAGGGCAATGTATTCTCACTTCAGTTAGCATTTCCCCAAGAGAATAAAAGGCAAGAATGATCTTTAAAGCAAATGGAAAGACAAAACCCAGGCATTTAGCCCCCTGTTATTTTAAGGTCCAAAGATCTTTCCTTTTATGGGTCACCTCCTTTAAGTGTCCTTTTGTTTTCTCAATACAAGCTCTGAGGATGTCAAATGCACTTCAGGCAAGAGAAGAAATAACCATCAGGTCTGAAGGAAGAAGCCTTCAGTGCAGAGATGCTTGAGTACTCATTTGGGAAAGACAAGCTGAACATCAGTACAAGTTACCATAAAGGGGCTGGCTCAAACACAAGGCTGTGAAAGCCTTATGTGAAGTTGTGAGCTTCTTTTTAATTGCACAAAAAGAGGATTTGTTCACATGGAAGTCTTCATCAATTTTCTTCTTGAAAGAATACTCACTTTTTTCAGCTATGTCCTAGATCTCACCAATACAGACGAACCAGAACTACATGTAAAATAATTATTTCCCTAGAAACTCTGCTCCTGTAATTACTCCATAAGTAATTCCTTTTTCTTAAAATTCACCTGCGCTAATGAGTTGAGGTGAATTCCTTAAAAAAATTAAACTACTTGTGTTCCAATCACTTATGAACAGATACATAAATATTTATGACAAATCATGAAACCATATTGGATCCATACTACTTAATCTTGCAAAACTTGTCTCAGCTTCAAACTGTACAGGGGAAGATACGGTGCAAAACCAACATGAAATTGCTCATCCTAGCACACACCTGGAACAACATTGTCCTGTTCTTCTCGGAATCGGAGGGCTGAACATGACTGGGTGCACTTGCATGTCTTCTGCGTGACTGTATTTTCAGGTTTGTGTCATGAACCCTTCTTTGCATAACTGCAGTGACACTGCTGCACCGGGAGCGAAACTCTTGCTGCTCGTCAAAGCCAGAGTCCTCTAAAATTCGCTCTGGAAAGGAGCCACGAGTGCTGGCCAGGTTGGTCAAGTTGGTCTGGCTGCCGACCGTAAACATCGCAGCATGCCCTGCAGTGTTATTTGGGCTGTCCAGCTCCTCAAACGGGCTATCCGATGGAGAAGCTGGCACACTTCCTTCACACAGGGGTAAGTCCAAACTCGACTCGTTATTCCGCTGCTCATTTAATAGCTTCAGGCGCTGGCGCTCATGAAGGCTGAATTTCTCAATGCAATCATCAATTAGCGTGGACGGAGCTTTCTTGTGAGCCACTGTCACCTTTCCACAGTACAAGACCTCAAATTTTTGAGAGTCATAGAAGGCATCTTCACTATCCTTACTTGGTTTGGCATCTTCTTTCAGTGCTGCTTTGGAGACTTGTCTTATGCTGCTGATGACATCAGGAACCTAAGGGACAGTTTGAAAGGTCTGTTTAGTAGCCTCAAATGAGATAGCACAGACAGTGATACGTCAAACACTTGTTAATGTAAATATTTACACAAGTTATTTCTTCAGTAGAGTGCCACTAGCTTCTTGGCTGACAATATAAAATTAGTAAATTCTAAATTCTGTATAGACAATTCATGCAGTGGAAGCAAGGCAAATAATTTATAATTTTTTTACTGGAACCTATTTCAGAACATAAGGCTTTAAATTACCAGAGGGTCTACTGACAAATGTTCACATCTTTTTTTTCCTTCGTTCTTTTTTTTTTTTTTTTTTAAACTGAGACTGTCTTCTCTTTTCTGTAGCCCTCTTCCCACGTCAGCATCTCTTGCTGATGTATTTTGCATAGGGCCACCACTGTTTCTTTGGTTTTATTTTGCAGAACCAGATATTCCATTCTTAGGACAGCTGTGGAAACAGTTCTGTGAATGAAAAAGAGACCAGCAATCCCCACCAGTTTCAACTGACAGTTTTGGAATACAGGCAGCAAGCATATGGAAATTTTACCCAAGTACCATGCACAATTGCATTTGCTCTCATTTATTATCTACTACAAAAACCTCACCCCATCCATCCTATGACATAGCTTACTTTAAGGTCACGCTTCCCTGCTGTAATTAAGAAGCACACCCAAATCTCTCTTCTCCTCCGTCATTCTTACCTACAGATTCCTACTATACCCTGTAAGGCCATACTGCACATCTCCAGTAGAAACTTGATTTCAGCCCTGTATCACCCAGTCTTTTAAGGCCACCTGGTTCTTCCTCCATTTTATCCCAATCACCTTGGGAGGATGTCTGCCTTCCATATCAGCATAATTAATATGCAAGTTCCTTTTTCATTTTGCCTTCACTAAAGAAAACGAGGACTTACCCAACTCTACTGACCGCAGATTACAGTGATTCTAGTTCTCTTTCGACAGTACCTACCTCTGCTTAACCAAACCTCTTTCTCACCAGGTCTCATCTTCTCTGGAAGGATAATGAATGGCATAACATTATATGCATTGGGGAAATTACTAGTGACAATGAGTTCAAGAGAGGATAACTATCTGATTTTCTTTGCAAGAAAAATGGGTTCTCAACACTCACCTAACCCAATGCAACCAATCAACAGCTTTTGTATTCCACACAGATTCCCATCGTATGTATAATATTTGATAATTTGTTTTGAAATATTTTTTCTACTAAAAAAAAGGTAACCCTGAAGTCATACCTTAGTAAATAATCCATGCTCCCCACAGTATCTTTCTTCCAGTCACATGATACCAGTTGAAACTTGCTAATGAGGCAGTAATCTCCTATGCCAATACTTTTGCAAGTCACAGTGGAAAATTACCGTGTCTTAATCCCCTTCTCCCATTACCCACTCCTCCTCCATTGGGCATTCAACTCAAATCTGCTTCCAGTTCATTTATTATAAAATGAAGTTCAGTTACCCTAAGATGTACTGACCGTTTGGCTTTCATCCCTATAGATGTCACCATCATCTCAGTTTTCAGTGCGGCCAAGAGTTAGTCTTGACATGACATAGATATTAGAGTGTATTTAATCTTCACTCATTCTCGCTACCAGGCTGCTTTACCATCGCCCAGGGTGCACCTCCTCCCAGCCACACCAGCTCAGCTGGACATGGACAATTCTCACTTTATACGTGCCGGTTCAATATTCCAAGATGCAGCTCTTTTTCCACTGATCAGTCCTCTTATTCTTGCTATGGCCTGTGCTTAAAGAAGCTGTAGAGTTTAGATCCTTAGCTCTCTATTTTAGCAAAATTCACAAGCTAGCTGTCTTTTAATTAACATTTCCTTTTTTAGAATCCAGAACCTGTTACAGGACAATTCACTTACATTTCTATTCAAAGTACAGTGACAAATGATAATTCTATTCAAAAATGCATAAATTCTACATGCAATCAACTAGAATAAACAATGTCAGCTGTTTAATTGGCAATTTGGATTTTTCAAAAAGCGTACCATCGCTTCCACTCCAGTAACTGGGTCCCGCCACTTGCTCACCTCTTCTGAGATAAAAGACTGGAGAAGAAATTCTGAAGTCTTTCTAATAATACCCAATAGCCCCCTAGCCATCCTATCCCCCCCTCCCCTGCCAGCGAATGTCCAAACAGGCTGGGGATAAGACACTGCCAACTCTACCACAATAGGATTCCCCATCCATCCCTTGCTCTCTGAGAGATCCCCCCCACAAGCATACACATGGAGTTTTAAGTAATTGCAACTGTATTTAAAAAACACCCTACCATCCTGCTATTTATCATTTGGTTTTATTTCCACCTTTTCCAGATCATGCATACTCTTCAGTCACTAGTATTTGAGTCACAATTACTATTTCACAATCTCTGCTCCCTGTATAGCTTTTGCTTCTACCTACCACATATATTGCTACAGTATTTTCCTTTCAGCATAGAGGGATCCTAGAATTAGAGCAGAGGTTTCAGCTCATACTGCCCAACCAATCCTTATTCTCTGCTTTGTTTAGATAACTTTTTTTACAAGCTATGCTATTTTTTAGAATGTGCCCTCATCAGCATTCACTTTTTTCCTATTTTTCTTCCTATCCACAGAATTAAAGTGATTAATCAAGACGAAAACTTGAGATCCATTTAATCTCCATAGTTATGAAGACTTTTCTTATATACAGATGAAAAGGAAAACAATGTAATACAGGGATATCACAATGGATAAGAAATATCTGTCAGATGGTCCAGATGCTCGTTGGTTGTTTCATGGATTCTCTAGATAGTAAGGTGTGAAAAACAGCTTCAAGTATAAGACGCAAGACAGATACTAACATTGCTAGGCAATTAGTCATACATATGGATTTTATTGGTCTTTAGTGTATAGGAATAACTGTATATTGATGATGTGCCCTGTGACTGATGATGTGCCCAATGATTGATGATGTGCCAGCTTATACTGTTAGACCTGACCCTCTTCACTTACAGAGCGATACTACCCTACCAAGAACTAAGCACCACTGCCATCTGAGACATACCTGATCAGATTACAGTATTTTCATTTAATTTCACTTCGGGTAAAAACCATAAATGGGATCAAGCAGAGTCGAAACAAGAGTTTGCATCTATATTTTCCTGAAATGCAAGGTACAGGAGAAGTTACACAATTATCAAGTGTAGCAACCACCCCAATGTGGCTTTTTACACATTTCTTTGGCATATATCATTGTTTTTTAACATTTTGCTCCTCTGTATATCAAGAAGCCCCAGTCACAAAAGTTTCACCATCAAAGTTGTGTAACTTTTTTGGATTTGGATATTAGCTTATTAGCTGTTAATGTTGAAATTGCAGGGCAAAGTTAGCAAGATAGTAAGCAAAATGGTGATTTAAAATACTGAATTAACAGGATGAAACTGCTTAACTATTTTTAGAAATCAGTTTAGCAATATTGAGATGGACTCCTGAAACATTCAAAACTTACTAAAGTGTTTCCAAGTTCTAGTATTTCCCTGCAGCAGTCTCATGAAATTAAGCAGCCAAAGGGGAGAAATGGGATTATTATTCCCGAAACCCACAGGGTCACTGCAGATCTTCCTGGATATACACTACCAGCTGTGACAGTAGAGCAAAACAAAAAGGTTAAATGAGTTATCGCATAGTTTTTCAGCATTCACCTGTATATAAAGACAATAAATCCTTAAAATATTTAAGCAATTAATCTATTTAACATACTCAGAATTTTTGTCATAAAGCCTTGACGATAGTTATGTCAAAGAGGGAGACGGGAGTAGAGGGGGATAGGCAGCTTATTTGCAAGGTGAGAAGTTAGAAGCACACTTCCAGCCTGAACAAACCCTGTGGTGCCAGTGCCAGGAACGATGCAAGAAGAGTTAATTCTCCCATGCTTTACCTCTCCCAGGTCCCATGATCTAGGGGCCTATCACCTTTTTCCAAATATTGCTGAGCAGAGAAGGAGAAGATGACTATGTCCCAAAAGAAGCTGCAGAGGGCTTCGCAGGCAGAAAGGCAGGAGCCGATGGTGCCATGATGGGACAGCAGTTCTCAAACCCCAAGGAGAAACCAGAAGCGTAATGTAGGCCATGCCTGTATGTATTACTCATGAAGTTTCCCTAAACTGTTGAGGAGTAGCAGACTATTACATGAAGCGGAACAAGGCAGTTACCAAAAAAAAAAAAAAATTAAAACCAGTACAGTGATAGGACAACACAAGCTTGTTAGAGATAGACATATTCCCAGTCTATACAAATTAACATTATAAGCATCTAAAACTGACATTCTAAATGTTAGTTGTCCAATATATTGTATTTATTGACCACAGAATGTAAAAAGTCTATTAATTTCTCGCTTTAAGTGGTGAAGAGAAGAAGAGAATGAGCTCCCAAAACAGAAGCTGCAAGGTCCTTAAGAGATAAAACCCAGGAGCACACACATCACCATGCAAAAACCTGAAAAGCTGTCTGAAAAACAAACAAAAATCCTGACAAGCTTCATGAAGAACTAGATAGATATGGTATACTATCTAGATGAAGGGGCTAAACAACACAAATTAAACTAACACTGACTAAACAATTCAAATATGTTGGAACAGCACACAAAGCTTTCTCTAATACAACAGTGACCTCATGCTTAAACAGCTACAGGCACAATGAACTCTGTCAGGTATTAATAAATTGATACCAAACAAAATGGATGTGAGAGCTTCAGATGAGCTCTCCTCCCCTCCAGGATGCTAAGAGCTGCACATGCCTGTCAGGAGACAACAGTGGCATGTGAACTTTAAGACCCTTGAAACAGTGCTCATCGTAACTCCTAAATCTCTGAATAGAGCCAAGAGAACTTAGAAGAGCAGAGATGTTTCTTCAGGGCCTGTACCAAACCCCCCACAAATGCAAGAGGACAAAAAGACAAGGATGGACAGTGGGCACCGTAAGTACAAGACTAGACCTGTGATACTAGTTCTGCTCCTCCGTGTGAGCAACACTCCAAAACTTGGTTGAGGAGAAAAACAAACAACAAAAAACCCAAACCACCAAAACTAAACATACAAGACTGTGAGTTAAGAAGCAAGTAAGAAGAGCTTCATAATGACATTAAAGAGGCAATATTTCACTCCAGGGAAACAGGATCGATCTAATAAGTCTAAGGAGAAAAAAACACCCACTTGGGAATCCAAATTAAATTTGTTATTATTTATATTTGAGTAGCCTAAAATTGTATGAATCACTCTTGAACCAATTAGATCTGATTCAATACGTGGCAATTCAATAAGCAAAGTTAGCTGTACTCAAATCAGAACAGATGGCACTGGTAGAGTTCTGCATCACCTACAATAAGATTCTGCTCTGAATATGCAACTTAAGAAGTAAAGCATGATAGGTGTTACACTGTCACAAACTCTGTTTACCACAGACAGTAGAGTTTTGGTAAGCTGAAACTAACGACAGCATCAATTTCAGCCAAATGGTCCCCCAATCTCTTCCATTTGCACCTTACACTCCCTTCGCCCTACCTGCCCCATGACCTTGGTTGTAGACCTTATGAGCTACTGCAGTACATCATCCATCTGGCCAGCTAGTGTAGAACAAGGCTGCAACACTTTGCCCTGGCTAGAAGACAGATATATTAATACCCTAGATCTGCTAATTCCAGCTCTGTAGTTCATGGGCTCCGTCCAGTTCTGTCCCTTGTGACTAGACCTACAACAGGTCAATACATAACAGAGAGCAAACACCTTCGTCGTGCGTAAGTAGTACACTGTTCAAAGGGCACATGAATAGTACTGCCAAGAATTATTCTACTATACATCAAGAAACTTCACTATGTTCAACGCAGAAACGTATTTTCATGTTGGAAACATCAGTTTAACTGATTTAACTAATGCAAGCTCTTTTATCTGACTTGATTAAAACCAAAGAGAGGACTACAGGAAAATAATTAACGTCAAATTAAAACTGTCTTTGCACGTATTCTCATGTCATGCAACTAGGTTTTTGTTGAAATTAGTTCCAACTTTATCAACCCTGCCTTAAAACCCCAAAAAAGAACTTCAGTTATGAGGTGTTTATCACCAATATCTTGAAGTTGCAAAACAGAGAGGCTATCAAGCCTACTAAATCATGCATCCTGCAGCGTAACACTAGAACAGTTTGTCACAACCCTAGAATAGGCAGCGTATCTCCATGGTGACACTGCACGCTTTCTTCAATAGCGGTGACAGAAGTTGAAGCATTAAAAAAAATATACTCTCTTTGAATTTGCAACAGCCTCCAGCGAACAAAGGTGGAGCTCCACTTTTTGCTGGAGGGATAATATTCAAATGCATCCCGCAATAATTACCGAGCAATGCTTTCAATTTTAACACAAACTTAGACCTTTAATGCTATGGATATTGCAAAGAACAAAATTCACTTGTTGTATACCATTATTTCCACAGCTGGACAGAATTTCACTGTGTAGAGAAGCTGCAGCTCTTGTTCATCTGTTTCTAGCTTCCACATGGAAAATTTCAGTTGGGAATTTATTAACAAAGCAAAGCCCCTCTTCATACCATAAGGCTTATAAACATTAGCGTGACTGTGAAGTACTAATCTAACAAACATGCCTAACAAATCCGGCTACTTGATGACAGCAGTTCTAGCAAGGATATTATTTTCAAAGCAAGGAAGAAGCTCGGTCCCTCTCACTCCATCACCACACAAAGTGAAGTGTCAGATCCCTTCCACCGTACAAAGAGACACGAGATGAATGAACTTCACGTACGCACGTTAGGAGCAGTCAGTACCTTCTGGTGTGGGCTCCGGTTCAGAAGCACAGGCATGTCCAAGCAAAACTGTCAGCGAACTTTAGTGTCATGAACACGAGGACTCAGGAACAGATTCCTGGGATAAGTGAGTGAAGAAAGATCCCCCCCTCACAAAGGGCTGGCAGTGCTGTCGCAGCATTTCCTCAGGCTCGGTTCGTGATATCACAGCACAGCCAGAGCTCCGCGCAGCAACCGTTATGCTTCAAAAGCCAAGTATTTCCTGACTTTGGGCTGGAAGCACCCGCGCTGCCGTGGATTTGAATAACGAGTCCCACTCATCATCTAGCTATGTATACTTAAAAACGAACAAAAGAGAAACAGGATACCGTCCAGAAATCAACACCCTGTGCTTTGCTAGTTACTGGAAGAGTTTGACATCTATCAATTAGAAACCAGCGCAATGTGAGAAAAAACTAGGAGCCATCGGACATGACTCTCCTTTCAGTTAGTGTTAAGTTGCATATCCACAAGATAGGAGAACCCAGTCACAGCAGTGAAACATGAACAGAGACAAAATAAGCCACATATCACATCCTGCTATGTATCAGGCATTTGACACTGAGGTGAAGTTCTTATCTTACACAAAAACACACCCAAATGCCAGCCAAAGCGCTGATATCAATAACTATTCTCAACCAGAAAGAAAGGTGGGAGAGGGGAAAAAAATTCTTTTCTTTTAACTGCTGTAAATGTTTTTACTGCCATCCAGTTAGCACTGATCATCCAGACCTTTTGTACTTCTAAATCTACGTCAGTCTGCTGCTTCACATGCTGGTGACAGTGCTCCACTTAACAGTTTTCACCATTAAAATGCATCTTTCCAATAAAGAGATAAAAGACCAGCTCACAGTGATTCAATTTATGCAGTCACACAAGCAATTTGTTGACTCCGTTTATGCTAGAGATATTTAGAAACTAGAACAGAAGAATTTGTCTCCATTGACTGACTTAGTGCTGAAGGAATACCAGCCATCTTCGGTTTTACAGAAATTAGGAGGATTTGTAGCCAAGAGAAATGCTGTCACAAAGGGAAAAGAATAACAGCCAAATTGCTAAGCATTTCTAGAACCCACCTGCACTTAGTGTACTTCTAAAAATACAGTTTAGAAAACACAAAGTCAAGTCCTCAGCAGGCAGTAATAAGCATCTGCCATCAACTCCGATTCATTCTGCTGCAAGTCTGGGCTAACGCAACACAAGCGCAGTAGCAGGAAAGCTGGAGCACAGGGGCTGGCAAAGAGAGACCCAGTGAAAGCAGCTTTTGGAGCTTCGAGCTGACTGTCACCCCTGGCAGCTAGTGCTTTCACGTTTCTGCTGTCCTCTACAAGTTCATGAGTGCAGCCAAAGCTTACAGCAACAGAAAACACATGAGAAACAAGCCAAAAAACCCATTAAAGAATTGCATATAGTGAATTTTGCTTTCAGGAGACAGAGTCTTCCTCCTATTTGCCTGGCCTATATTTTTTCCCAGGTGACTGGTCAGGACCCAATTAGGTTTGTTTCTAAAGAACTACTTACTACAGAGAAATGCACTTATTTTACTCTGACATTCAACCTCATGCCATATATTGGGGAGATCACATACACCTGCTGAAGGCAAAGCTGAAGAGTACCACTAAACCAGCCTAAAGAGAGAGAGAATTTTAGATAAGTAAGCTAAAATAAAAGAAAATTCATTTCTCAAAATAATTCTTACTTGAGATCAACCCAGGAATTGTGCTGTTTAGTTTTGATACAGTCAACAAGCAGAACAAAGTCTACCACAGTTGCACAGCTTACGCTTAGAGAACCCATCACATTACTTCATTTGCTACTGGAAACTTGTGGATCACCTAACACGTTCTGTGTGCTACACACGCACACAAGATGCTGCTTTGCCAAGTATCCAAATTTAAATAAGCAGTACAATGATAGAAGGTGGATCAAGTTACTTAACAGGAAAGAATGTGTAAGAGTTACAAGATTGTTTGGATGCCTGAGCAGACAAGCGATGCCTTTTTTTATACTTGCATGCAAGCACTCTACAGTGGTATATCAAAGAACTTCAATGATGGTAGTGACGGCGTAGCCCAACAGCAACATTGCTTTAAGTAAGGAAGGTTCTTGCATTCAGTATTTCGCTCCTACGTTTAGGCCAGTCAGACTGATGCTTTTCCACCTTTCAGATACAGCTCACACTCATTCTGCCTGAATACTTTGCAGCCTATAGAAGTGTCAATATAGAGCTCTCATGACAATCCTTATGTTCTTTGAATATGTAGAATAGTAAGTCTCAATTCACCTACCAGTTATAGTACTTGCATATGCTCAAAGTATCTCAAGTTTGTTTCCAAGTTCGAGACATAGTTCCCAGTGAAAGATTTAGCAAAGTACAGCTTGCTTGTAACATCAGTTCATCTTAAAATTTCCAACTGCTTTAACCCAAGTTTTTTCCAAACTATGAAAGCACAAATTCAGATATTAACTAGGAATTTTCTCCTGAAAACTCTGCATTTTTAACTTAATTTGGCACTTCATTTTCTAGTAAGAGGTTTATTAAAGAAGATGTTGTTTTTAAGAACTCCATCATATTTAACACATACCTTATTTTTAAAAGGGCTTGCCTTAGAAGATAAGGCTGCCACGTGGACAGTCCCAAGTAATTAAATCATTCTCTGCATTCATTTCCTTTTGGAAAAAAAAAAAAACACACCACCACACAAAAAAACAAACTACAGTTGGAGAGCTCACTGAAGTATTTTGCCCATTTATGGTCACTATCCACTTCTCAAATACAGATCAGAAGGCAGTGAACTTCATTTTAGCAGATTTAAAGTGCAAGTGCTAAGACTGAAATAAGTGCTCCATGCACCATGTTTAAGAAAGGAGCAGCTTTTTAATTCAGTAGTTTTAGATAGAAGCTCTCAAGATTTTAATTTAAAAAGATGAACTAACACTTTGATTCACTATGAAACGAACACACCTTGGAAAGTCTGTTTTTCCCTAGTCGAGAAATCAAGGTTTCGGGACTCCTGCATGGCAGACCATGACAACTCCTTAAGTGATTATCAGCCCAGAGTTGGTTGAAGACCACCTGCATCTGATTTCCATGGATGCCACCACCTTTGTAAACTGCTACAATAACCACCTTCTTCTTCTGTCAGTGAAGGAGAAGATAATAAGTGGCCAGTAATTCAGCACTCACTCCAGGAGATGGGAAAAATTACAGACTGTATTCAGATTGAGCAGGTGTCTATACATTTGGTCCAGAAAAAGTCAGGCACTGCAATAACTTCTAGCCCCCTTAATGAGGCTAGACATTCCTCAATTACATGAAACCAAGGAGTTAGGTCTTTTCCTATTTGACGTTTTCCCAGAAACCCTTGACTGCAGTATTGAGAATCACAGAATCATTTAGGTTGGAAAAGACCTTTAAGATCATCAAGTCCAACCATTAACCCACCACTGCCAAGTCCACCACTAAACCATGTCCCTAAGCACCACATCTACACATCTTTTCAATACCTCCACAGATGGTGACTCCACCACTTCCCTGGGCAGCCTCTTCCAATGCTTGACAACCCTTTTGGTGAAGACATTTTTCCTAATATCCAATCTGAACCTCCCCTGGCACAACTTGAGGCCATTTCCTCTTGTCCTATCGCTAGTTACTTTGGAGAAAAGACTGACACCCACCTCACTACAACCTCCTTTCAGGTAGTTGTAGAGAGCCATAAGGTCTCCCCTCAGCCTCCTTTTCTCCAGGCTAAACAACCCCAGTTCCCTCAGCCACTCCTCATAAGACTTGTTCTCCAGACCCTTCACCAGCTTCGTTGCCCTTCTCTGGACACGCTCCAGCACCTCCATGTCTCTCTTGTGGTGAGGGGCCCAAAACTGAACACAGGATTCGAGGTGTGGCCTCACCAGTGCCAAGCACAGGGGGACAATCACTTCCCTAGTCCTGCTGGCCACACTATTCCTGATACAAGCCAGGATGCCATTGGCCTTCTTGGCCACCCTGGACACACTGCTGGCTCATATTCAGCCGGTTGTCGACCAACACCCCCGGGTCCTTTTCCGCCGGGCAGCTTTCCAGCCACTCTTCCCCAAGCCTGTAGCGTTGCATGGGGTTGCTGTGGCCCAAGTGCAGGACCCGGCACTTAGCCTTGTTGAACCTCATACAATTGGCCTTGGCCCATTGATCCAGCCTGTCCAGATCCCTCTGTAGAGCCTTCCTACCTTCAAGCAGATCAACGCTCTTGCCCAATTTGGTGTCATCCGCAAACTTACTCGATCCCCTTGTCCAGATCACTGATGAAGATATTAAACAGAACTGGCCCCAACACTGAGCCCTTGGTAACACCACTCCTGAGTTCCAGCCAAAGCTTTCTGTTCAGCCAGCCCAGTCTTCTCCCCCACTGGCTCGTCTTTCGGCACATGGGGATGGCCTGCTCCTGCACCTTTAAGATTTCCTTCTTCAAGGATGTCCAGCCTTCCTGGACTCCTTTGCCCGTTAGGGCTGCCTCCCAAGGGACTCTCTCGACCAGTCTCCTAAACAGGCCAAAGTCTGCCCTCCTGAAGTCCGAGGTAGCAGTTCTGCTGACCCCTCTCCTTACTTCTCCAAGAATCGAAAGCTATCATTTCGTGATCGCTGTGCCCAAGACGGCCTCCAACCATCACATCACCCACAAGTCCTTCTCTGTTCACAAACAAGAGGTCCAGCGGGGCACCTTCCCTAGTTGGCTCACTCACCAGCTGTGTCAGGAATTTATCTGCCACACACTCCAGGAACCTCCTAGATTGTTCCTCTCTGATGTATTGTATTTCCAGCAGACATCTGGTAAGTTGAAGTTCCCCACGAGAACAAGGGCTAGGGATTGTGAGACTTACCCCAGCTGCTTACAGAATATTTCGTCTGCCTCTTTATCCTGGTTGGGTGGTCTGTAACAGACTCCCAGCATGATATCTGTGTTGTCGGCCTTCCCCCTGACTCTTACCCATAAACACTCAACCCTATCGTCACGATCGGTAAGCTCTGGACAATCAAAACACTCCCTAACATACAGGGGTACCTCACCGCCTCTCCTGCCTTGCCTATCCCTTCTGAAGAGTTCATAGCTATCCATTGCAGCACTCCAGTTGTGCGAGTCATCTCACCATGTTTCCATGATGGCAATTATATCATAGTTTTCCTGCTGCACAATGGCTTCCAGCTCCTCCTGTTTGTTGCCCATGCTGCGTGCATTGGTGTAGATGTACTTCAGTTGGGCTATTGATCCCACCACCTTTTTGGGGGAAGAAGCCCTAATTCCTACGTGACCATTCTCAGGCGCTTCTGTAGCTTCTAACACATCAATAACCCTTGGGTCTCTGCTGCTGCATGGATCTCCATCCCCTACCTCCACCAAAACAGCAGACCAAAGGACCTCGCTAGCACACTGTCCCTCAAACATTGGCGTGCCACCCCCAGGCTTATCTCTAGTGAGCCTGGTTTTATCCCTTTCCCCCTTCAAATCTAGTTTAAAGCTCTTTCAATGAGCCCTGCTAACTCCAATGCAAAGAGTGCAAAAGAAGTTTCAGACTACAAACTTCCCTTAAAAAAGGCTCTGCTTACAGAAAGGTGGACAACAAAAACAGCGTCAAGCAGCAGGTGAGACACACTGCGGCAGAGACACAAAAAAAGTTACTACTGGCTTCAAGACTCCTTTTCTCAAAAGGACGTTCACTAAGAAACTGTGAAAGACAAATGCACACAATTTATCAGACAGTGTGCACGGAGTAGAAAAATAAATGGATTACAGCCTAACAGTCTTTCAACAGTTTCTCCACCCCTGCCAAGTAATGTTCATTAGTTTTCTAGTACTTTGGAAATACAAACCTGTACAAGTTCCAGCTTGTCTGGTAATCTCAAACTTCACAAGAGCAACTGCATTATCTTGTGACAGTATCAAATGCCTAAGCAACCAGTAGTACAATTAACTTTTCCCAGATAACAACTAGCAAACAACCCTAGCATAAACACAGCGAAAGCGGATTTCAAAGCTATATTGATCCAGATGCTGAATTCCCAACAGCTTCGAAACCAGGTGCCAGGCAGAGTAGGGAGCTTCCACCTAGACTTCCTCCAGCACCAAAGTCTTGAATCACCATTTTGCCTGATGGAGACAGAGGAATAAGGAATACCATGCCTGAAGGCAGAGCTAGCACCAAGCACTACTCTCGCTGGGAGTCACAGTAGTCTAATCTTGTCAATCACTAACTGTTAAAAATACTAAGATTTCATCAGCTGCTTATCTTAGGTGTGAAAATAATTAAATACAGTTAGATAGTTACAGTGTTCAAAAGTAAATCAATACAGACACAGTTGAATGGGGAAGTATTTCAGATTTAATAGCTGAAAGTAATTAAGTGCATGGTTGTTTTCAAGCAGAGGAACTCCAAAAGAGCTACAGAGTTACTGTTAATAATAATTAAAAAACCCCAACTCACAAGACCGAGGGGCAACAGAAAAGGAAACACCTTCTGAGAAAGCTTTGAGACAAATGAGTCAATAAAGTAAAGAGACAGTAAGGTCCTTTCAGAGGAACAGCTTCGTAAGACAAGACTCTTGCGCCAATAATGATATAAATGATGAATAATCTAAGGGTTTGATAAAGCCCCATGAGACCATTTGCATATATCCCCCAAAAGCTTGTGAGAGAGTGTTTTGTTTTAGTTACGAATCTGAGTTCTATAAAACTGTAGGGAAAAAGGGAGCATGAAAGCACTCAGTTACTGTGTAAGGAAGAAAACACAATAGGTGATGAATACAGAGAATCAAGACGGATGGGAAGGAGTTGTTTCTGAGAGTACATGGGGAGTTTCTGTTTGTTTTTTAGGCAACATTTTCATATACCTCAGGTAAAGTAACTTTTGCAGTGCTTCACTAATTGCTACTGGTAGATACTACCTGTTTCAGTACTGCTAACCTTTATTTTCTCAATTTAGTATGCCTGGTACATGATAGGTATTTCTGAGCCAGCAGTTGCACAGCACTGCCTCACAGCATAAACAGTAAGATTTAAGAAACCAGCTTTTGGAATTGGCTTGAGTCTACAGAGGTAGGCAGAATAGGTAGGCTGCATTAACCAGAGCTAACGTTGCTAACAACATTCATAGGAAGAGTGGCAGAGGCTTTATCACATCCTAGCAATACGACCACAAATATACCCAGGATTTCTGGAATTTATGTTCATTATTAAAGCACACCAAAGCCCACACTGCTTGACCTTCTGTGGCAGCATCTTCATCCTACTAGTACTATTAGCACATCTTACTTGGGTACCCATATATTAAGGTGCGTTCCTTGCATGTAGAGGAGAAGGGCAGCACAGCCCCAATGTCTAGGGCTTGGCAAAAGTATGCTTAGATATAACATGGCAATCGCTGTCATGTGGCTCCTGTGTGGCCTGGAAACTAAACTCCCATTTCTGGACTGATGCGGGGAGGGATGGGAAGGGAAGAGTGGCTTTGCCACTGACACAACAGTGTTCTCATGACATTTAAATAAATTATTTTGAAGGATAATATAAATCCCATTCACTTCAGATTACCACAGGAGTTTCTTAAATCATTTCAGCTAAGGTATTACTTGCCATGCCCAGCTGCAATCAAAGCAAGAGATGGCTTCAAGTAACTTAAAGTTTCAGAAACAAGCATGTGAGTCCTTCTTTCATAAAAGACAGTTTTATCTGGACCAACTTAAAACTCAGTTTATCCATAGATTCATCATTCTACAGCTGAAGCTATTTTTACTTACAATAGCCCAGATTATGAAATACTTATTTCTGCAACTGAAAGTCAGTTTGCTGATGGGAATTAGCAGTGAACATGTAACTATTAACAGAAATTGGAAAATAAGCTCCCCTGAGGAGTGAACTTAATTCCTCCCTCCCATCAACTCTCCCTCCCCTGGGAGAGCTTAGCCTATCTGGGAATTATCTACTTTAGGAATTTATTCTTGGTCATATCTGGATGTTCTGTTCTCACCGAAGTCAAGGCTGAAACTTGTTTTGCAAAGCCAGCGAGGAAACATATCAGTTGTATCATAAGAGCAAGCACATTTTCTATCTGTTCTGTGCTTCCCAGCATCATATCCAGGAAGACAAGATATGTCTTGCCAAACTTCAGTCTTCTGCGTGGTGGGATTCACAAGCATGCCTTCCAATTTCAGCTGTGACACCCACAAGGGCTTTCAAACAATTCCATACATTTCTATATGGTAGATACCAGCACACCTCAGGGAAGAACAAGAGAAATCTCAACTTCGAGGGTTATCCCAAACATGACAGAAATATACAACACTAGTTAGATTTGTTATTCTCTAGGGAGTTTTTAAACCATTTGGCAGAGACCCAGGTGCTGTATATCTGTTTGTTCATGAGCTCTCAAGGAGCTGAAGCTAGCATAGGATACAAGCTGGCACATTTCTGTGTTTTTGCTCTCAGAAAAATTTAACATCTTGCATAAATTAGGTAACTTCAAAACAGAGGTACGAGACAATGAAGCAGGTGTAACAGATTCACAGTTTATCAAGAGAATTTTTATTAGAACTATAAAAGTTCAGAAATTAATATGGACAGTCAGCTAGCAGCAAAATCTGAAAAACACAAAATTCATCTGAGAAGCCCAATTAAATTCATAGACCAAGATGGAGTTTAGTTCATAGGGATTTACATGAATAGAAGTGAGTAAAACTGAATATATTAACATCTCCATATTTTTAGATGAACAGAAGCCAAGTTGACCCAAGTAGAAATCTTTTTTTGTTTGGTTTTTTTTTGGTTGTTGTTGGGTTTTTTGGGGGGGAGGGGAGGAAGACACCACTATAAGAGGCTTATGATGCATTGGAGCAAACAATGACAAAATTATAAGTGAAAGTAGTAGAAAAACATAAGAACAGACATGTTTGCTCCCAAATCCAGTACTGGGTATGTAAATGATTTCAATGTGGCATATGGCAGCAGCCTTCTGCAGTGTTGCAGCCTGCCTAGCTGAGGCTGCTCTCCACAGACGCTTGAACCTACATCCCATAAAGACATTTTTACATCCTATTTCCCTTCATGGGAACACTGGGAATGACTAGCTCAGTCTTGGATGTTCAACTTAATATCACACTAAAAGTACCACACTTCTGAAGAGTCTACGAAGTGATGTAAAAGGAGCTTCTACTGACTCTAATACATAAGACAGCTAACCTGTGTTTCACATTGTGCAGAGCAGAGATTTCCATTTTTCTGAATTTGATCTGTGATCTTATTTTTTCAACATGCTTCCTCTCCCCAGGCAGCAAGGAAGTATGAGAGGACCCATTGTATGCCAAGATCCTAATGCTTATCACAGTCCTTCTTCAGCCTGTCTGACTGCTTCAAAGATGCATCACATATAAACACCAGTCTTGGAATGAAACAATTTGGAACTGCTCACCAGCATGTAACACTTGAGAAACTGTATTATTTTCCATTAGTAGCAGCTTCATGACGATTGTTAGCCTAATTTATTTGGACGATGCCTGCTCTGAGGCTGACCATAGCGGACAGGGATTCTAGAAGGACACATAAGTAGAGTTGCTGCAAGGAAATCGTAAGGCTCAATAGCATTTTTTATACATACAGTAAAAAAATGCTCCCCAACAGCAAATTTAAAACCTCCAACCTCTTTTTCTATTAAGAACACAAGAGGAAAGCACTTTGAGCACCCCTTAGAAATCAATCCATGTTAAGGACATACTGAAATAAGAGCTAACCAAAGAGAAAAAAAAAAAGAAAAAAGACTGTAACCTACAAATTCAGTTAATTATGGGGACACAGAACAAAGCCTGTTATAAGTTGCTGGATTGACAGGTCTGAAATTTTTAGGTACAACCAAGGAATGATAGTCTTTCGAGGCAAAAAAAAAAAGAAATATCCAAAGCATCAAAGCTGAGTGTTCATCACTTCTGGAAATCAGTCACTGGTTTAAGTGGATAAATAGGTAAGTAGGAGGATAATTTTAAGGCAGCACTTCAAAGAGACACCTTAGGTAATAACAGATACACGTCATGTAATAACATCCTGGTATTATACCGAGCGTTCTTAAGTGACGTGAAGGTGAAGTATAGCATTTAAGACATACAAGGCTTGTTTCCAATGGCAAATATCTGAATACTGTAAGATTCAGATACTGGTGAAGAACAATTGGCAGTGTTAGTATTTTATTTGTTTTTTTCTCTACCTATGAATATAGGCAGCAAATTAAGATCAAATTGAGGTCATGCTGCTGTAATATATGTTGACTGTAATAAGTATTTTACCAGAAATAAACAAGGCAGAGTCATCTTTGCAGGCAACTTTTGCCAAGAGTCCTGTATTGTTAATATATAGCTACACCAATTGCTTGCTGTGAATTCCCAAGCAGTTAAGAACTGTTCATGGTGCACAAGCTCCACAAATAGTCCCACCTCAATAAAACCTGAGGGATGCACACTTGCCACTCAGAAATTAGGATTCCCCCCAAACTTTAAATTATGTCTTATTTCATAGTGTAGAAATTTACATTAAAAGAGCTGTCACTTATTCTTCTAAGAAAATAATATATTTGTATAATTTTACCTAGTTTATGGAATACCCTACAGTTTCATCCTGCAAAAAAGCCATACAGATAGTTGGAAGAATATTTATGTACTATAGAAGGATTTTAAAAGAGCGCCTTTATTTGCTTTATAGTTATGATGCATCAGCTTCAGAACTTACAAGATTCTTTGCATGGAAAAAAGCTGTGGAAAACGAAAGCAGTACTTCAGGGAGGAAGCAATAACCCATGCTTTTTATTCACGTTATTCTGAGTTTTGTTCTTTCAGGGCTTTGATTTACCATGCTTTTCAGGGGGGAAAAGAAGGACCTGCAGCTATAGGAGCTCTCAAATCCTGAGACCTGATATTCAGGTAAGAACAGAGTATATGCTAGTTAAACTTTTACAAATCACTTACGATGTTAAAATGTGGAATAATACAGCACTTCAGATTCTGCAGTTCTCGGAAGGAACGTACCTGGAACAAGGTTCATGCAGCTAACAGCTCAGTAATATTGGCGTAAGCAGGAAAAGCATGTAATTACTGATACAGTACTAGTCCTCTCAAACCAAGCAGAGTTTTGCCTTCAGAGCAAGGCCTGATATTTTAAGAGGTGAAATTAGTTTGGGGAAGAGACAAAAGAGCAAGCAACTCCAGCTGCTAAAAGCACACTCACACTTGCTGTCAACCCCGAAACTCCCAAGCATCTATCAAAACTGCAGTGGACAAAACAGCATAAGTGTTTCTTACGCCATAATTATAAACAGCACAATTAGAAAGCCCCAAATTTACAAGAAGAATTACCCAAGTGGTGACAAGAGGGCAGATGAAACTCCTACCAGAAGGGGACCCCCCCCTAAACGGCTGGTCCTTAGAAGGGTTCCTATGTGCAGCTGGGAAGGAAGAAATGCACCTGGAAGTTGAGATGCTGAAGAGCTTCCCCACCACCATCTCCCCAGGATTTTCTCAAGATATCACACCAAAAATGTTTACTCCTAATTACTTATCATTATAGTTGCATAGAAATATGGTTGCGGACATCACTATGTTTCTACAAGGCTTGGTTGGATGCTCACACCCACAGAAGGTAAGAATGTACTTCCACACATTCATTTACAAAAATCGTCAAGTTTTGCCACCCCAGCTTTACACAGTGCTTTCACAGGCTTCGTGAGCAGGCCTTCCCCGAATACAGACTAAGAACTGCAGCTATGAGACTCTACCCAGAAGCTCATAAATGGCTAAAATGCTGCTCATAAACTGGCTAAAATGGAGTTTCAGAGCTCTTAAATCCCTAGATAATTTAAAAATATCTAACAGACTGAATAGGGGAGGGAGTTGCTCTTTATAATACAACAGGTCCCTTCATCACGTTGAGAACAAAGCTGTATTTATATTATTTCACCGCTTATCTGAACACCACCCTGCGCTATCTAACAAAACACACACCGTGCTTTTGTGATAAAATACCCCGTGCTAAGGCAGCCTTACTTTTCCACCAGGAGGTGAACACATGTCCCGAGCCCCAATACAAGCACCCAACACACAAGCACAGAAACAGCCCATTTCAGGTTGCTGTACTCTGCTTGGATTTAATCAGCAGCTGCTCTGTAAAGCCTCTGCTCACTCACAAGTCTGAAAGCTGAGGAGCCAAATGTTTTTAGACGGATGCTACTTGCATAGTGTATTAAGATGAAATTAATCAAATTACATACTGTGCTTAAGTCCTGCATTTACTTTGATAGCCTAAGATGACAAGGGAGGACAAAACAGACATGATGGTGGCAGAGACAGCCTGAGAAGAAATGAGGAATCCAATGCTTCGTTGAGGTTTGTCTGGGGTTTGGCATTTTTGTCTTTTTTTCCTCAACATCCAAATCTATTTTGATTGGCACTAAACGGAATTGATTTTCCCCAGAGTCGAGCCTGTTTTGCTCACGATGGTAATTGGTAAGCAATCTCCCTGTCTTTGCCACAAGCTCCTCCATCCTATTTTTGCCTCCATCCAGCTGGGGGTGCGAGTGAGCGGATGGGGGGGTGTCTGGCTGCTGGCCAAGGTTAACCCACCACAGATGGTTGAAAAACAGACACATGTATGATTTTCATTACTATCCACATGCTGCTAAATAAACTTTTTTTTTTTTTCCCCCTTCAAACACAGACTGTTTTTACACCTGGATTTTTCAGACTGTTACACAGCATAGCGTGGATGACCAACACAGTAACAGTCGCTGAATTGAAAAGCCAATACAGGTCCTACCGTGTGCCTTTGCTACTGGCAGCCAGCTGACAGACACGCCGAGGGGGCAGACTTCAAACGTTAACGCAGAAAATTAACACTTGGCAACCACAAATGCTGCCTCCGTGCCTGCTGCTTAGAGCAGCATCTCAGCTCCAGGCCTCAAGGTGCACACCACTGCTTTACTAACTTGAGATTTCTGCATCTTCACTTTTACATTTTTACATCAACAGCCACATTCAGCTGAGTGTCTCCGCTAAGAGCTTCCCATTTAGACAGCCAGAAACCAGACAGCAAGACTTTTTTTTTTTTAAATGAGGTCCTGAAGTCATCAAGGAAGGGGCCAAGAAACACCCACATGCAAAGGTGCAGTAAATAAACCTTGCAACATGCACAGTGGGCTTTAGAGAGCTTGGCAAAGGAGCAGAGGTGTGGCCGAGAGGCTACAATGCCCATCCTCATTCCTATTGTTTTGCCATATTCTCAGGGTTCAGTGAGGACTCTCTGCAAGTGCTTTAAATTTTAAAAGCAGAAGCTACTGAAGTATTCCTCGTTTTATTCTGAAGGGCAAAAAAAAAAAAAGAAAATAATTTGTTTGATACAGTGGTCATTATGTTTACAAGTGCAATTTCATTTATTTGGCAGATCTCTCAAGTAAGTTTGCCAGTAAAAGGTTAAGGTTACAATATTGAATTCATTAGAGTCTAACTGCTTGGGGGAAAAAGAAGAACTTGCTTTTCTGAGACACTCAAGAATGCAATGAAAAATGGAGGCTTCTGCTCTTTCTGGCAGTAAGCTCTCCCCTGCTCCAGCAGTCTTTCTTCATTACTGTAAAGATTCAGGCTTTAAGCTCTCTCCTTCCAAAGCCATGTCCAGAAGAGTCCAGATAGACTGATCAACCATTTCTAGTCAGTAGGTCTCTACAAAAGAACAGAGGGTCTTCCTCTCAAATCCACCTGCAAGATAAGAGTTTTAAATGCCTAAATAGGTCCATCTGATCTGAGGTATGCAGTAAGATTTCTATAAAGTAATTGCAAAGGCTATGCAGTAGAAAAAGAAACAAAAAGGAATTTTTTTAAATGAGAATTAGTACCACTTGTGTTAAAGCTTTTTCTGTATCAGAATGTTTAAACAACAGCAGTTCAGCTATAAGGTCAAAAGGGTTTGTTGGGGTTTTGGTTGAGTTGTTGGGGTTTTTTTTTTGGGGGGGGGGGGGGGGGGCAGGATTTGTTTTCTGCTTTTAAGTTGGTTACTTTTTCTGACCTAACCCCTGACAGCTGAAGTAGCTCATTTGCTCCTTGGAAATATTACTTTTTTTTGGTCCTTCTGTCCTACATGTTTGACTAGGAAGCTAGAAAGGAAATGCTCTTCATTTTAGTTGCTAGCAGTGGAGAGGAGGAGCAAATAGAAACAGGTTTGCTCAAATGCTGGACTCTCCCACTAGTTTATCATTTAAACAAAAAAGTCTTTGCTATAATGTGACAGAATAATGGAGTGCAAGTATTTTGGAGTTTGTTATAGTCTAAGTTTAAAAGCTTCTCTACTTCCATCTGACTTTTTTCCTAAAAAAAAAAAAAAAAAAGGCCAAGTCTTTATTAGACCTTTATTATGTCTTGTAGCCTGTAATGAGTAAGTTAAATCTGCACATTTTTCCCCTCTCTTCCTCCAGAGAGGAGGATGGGAAACTCTTCCCAAAACTTGAACCAAATAACAAAGTCCATCTTTTCCAAGAGGAAGGCGACAGAAGACAAAGCTCTCCCTCCATTTCACCTGTGTCATTCATACATTCAACTGCATGCTGACATTTCCCAAAGCAGCCAGGTTCTAGTCAATCTACAATAGTTCACACAAGGGGAGCCAGCAGTGTCCACTTAGTATCTCCGTTAGTCTTTCTGAAGTTGCTCATACTACCATAATTTTCCTACCCATTCAAGGAATCCAATATGGTTTGGAAGATGCCACCCCCTCAAATTTCAGCAACAGGGAAAAGCCACCATCAAATACTTTTTTTAAAAAAAGAAGATACAGTACTGAGTCTTTATGCACCAAGCAACTGAAAACAGTGAAAATCACATAAAAAAAATTAAAAGCTCCAATTTTCTGAAGTCAGACTCAATTTATGTCCGAGTTTATTTTTAGGCATCAAGTTCTGTTTCTTCATACTTCAAAAAATTAGATTTCAGATACTTCATTCCCTAGTAAAGTCAATTTATATTACATAGCACATAAGTAGCATGAAGAGCACAATCTGATCTGTTGTGGCTGACGAACAACAGACAAGGACATCAGCCCATTTATATATGCTACCACTTAATGGAATGGCCTCATAAATACAGAGCAGAATGCCAAGAAAGCCTGCTCATCTCATCTTGCAAAAAGCCAAGACAAAGCCTTTCTCCAATGCTTTTGCAAAGCCAAAATAAATTCTCCACAGCTCCTGTTTAATAACAGGCTCTTGAGGAACTTAAAAAAAGCTTCATCTGTTAGGAAGGAAGTTATTTGCCTAACTACGGTTCTTCAGTCCAACTCAATAGGGCTGGGAAAAGATTCAGTTGTTCTCAAAAGGTTGTTTTGAGGATTCAGAAACCAGGCAACACAGTAGGCTGCATCTGCACATCTTAACTTTTGCTGAAAGCACAGCCAACCTAACCTTTCACAGTAGCGTTCCCACTGCTTACATTCTGGTAAACAAGTGCTTGTAGTGACAACCAGGGCTTGATACATTTATTTTTCATACACCCTTACGTTCCTACTAAATTCCAGGGCAGGAGGCAAGGCTGATTTCTGTTTACAAAGCATTACCATTTATCGTTTCACAGAATGAAACTATTAAAATAAAGGTGCAGTGTAACAGAACATAACAATGCTCACGTTTTTCATTTTTGCATAAAACTAGTGTTCGGAAACAGAACTTGGACTGGAATTCCACATTGCTTGACTTAGTTCTGGTCTTAGAGAAGCCCTGTCACTCGCATTAAGTGTTCGTTTCAGTTACTGCTAACAGGTAGGAGAGACAGCCAGGAATATACAGAATGCTGCTCACACACGAGAAGTTGTGTCCCATCCCCAGTGTCATGAGGAATGGAAGGATAATACTGAGAAATGACATCCTCAAGCACAGATAGAGAGAACATACGTTCAAGTGGCCTTCTTTTGCTAGAAGCTACCTGATGTGCAGCGCTTAAACTTCATTCCTCGCTTCAGATATTTGATCCTCTCAGGGGAAAACAGAGCGCCCCAGTTCCTAGACAGCAAAAGGAGAGAGTGTTTGGAAGGAAACACCTCCTTTTTTAGAAAACAGAGTGAAAGACGTTATTGGGATCTCCACAGCTAATTTGGAGGTGCCTCATCTGCCTTTGTAAGAGATCATAGCTGCTGGCAGGCTTCTAACAATGGAAGAGTTGCATGCCCAGGCCTTGGGACTGGAAGGAATAATCACAGGTCCCATGTGAAACATCAAGGACCATCTACAGGCACCTTGTAAGCCTCTTTTCCTGGCTAAAAAAAAGGTTTCTGACATTGCATCATCAGTTCCTTCTTGTCTTCCCCATTCTCACAAGCATCTAGGGACCATGTCTTCCACCGAATTTGACTGCTATCTCACCACCTTACGAGCGACCTTTCTTGTGGAAGGGTGAGAGGGGAGTGGAGAAGAGAAAGTAAGCAAGCAGCTGTGTAAAGCAGACGCCCACACAGAGAACTGTCGAGCATGTACTGAAGGCATCTGTTCTGCTTAGCTGGCCAATACACACATAAGTGTGTGCACAGCAAACATCAGCTGCAGCTGGCATAACACACAGTTTCTTGCCCAGCAACTAGCTGAGAACTTGATAACTTGCTTTATATGAAGGAAATTCTTATTGTGCATTTTATTTGTGTGTTTTCCCTTCCCTCTTGTTTCTGCTTCATCTCACCGGACAGTTTCATGTTCATTTTCCAGGAAATGCTGAAGGCCTAGCAGAATCTTCTGAGCTATCCAGCAGATTACAATACAACTTCTGTATCTCTTTTAAGCAGAAGGAAGTGGATCAAAATGAGAAAGTCTGTAACTCACGAAATGGCAGGAGTGTTTGTTCTGCAGCAATCTGGACTTTTCCCATTACTGAATGAGAAGCTGTATTACAGTTTTACATGAACACTAACCCAGTGTTAGTAATTTCAGGCACGGTGAAGATCACTTTGCTTCACAAGTTCAATACGCCCTTCCTACTCCCTCTTAGCCACACATACATTGTAGTATTTCATTGGTTACAGTCATAGCTCTCAAGAGCATTAAGCCAAATGATTCAAACAGCTGATAAGATCACACAAAGACTACATTATTCATTATCACCAATGCTATACCAATTTAGTGTGTTTAAGCTTGACCTGTTCATATTTACACTTTGCAGGATGTCATTCAACACCATCTGCTACTTAAGAATACTGAAATCATTGGACAACATTTCCCTAGCTTAGATACTGCCTCTGAAGCCAAATCGGAGACTGAGCAGCTGGACTTTGCAAGAGCAACAAGATGGAGTTGTACCCCCAGCAGGACAGCAGTAAGCCTAACACATTTCCATTAGCTTGTCTCACAGTGCATGTCCACAGCTTCTAGATGTAAAGACTTCACATTTTCCAAATATGTAAGAACTATTCCTCGCCTCCTATCCCTCGCCTCCTTCCACAGAGTATTTTCAAGGGTGTTATACTACCAAGCTGGAATATCTGTTGTGTGTCTTCAAGGACTGAAATGATTAAGTGGTTGAATTCAAGGAGTGTTACACAACCCTCATGCACAGAAACAATTCTTAAACCTTGGCAGAGACAGCAAGGATTCTGCTATCCTGTAAGACAATGCCACAGCCACTTAAGCTACAATCAAGCTCAATATTAAAAAATTAATAAAGTTGACTTTTTGGTATACTTGTTTTCAACAGAAAGATGGACTCCAAATAGCACATAAGATGCTGATGTAGAAGTACTGTGCTTGGCTAGTCAGGGATCTTCAAATCCTAGATAGCTATGTAATATTTAAATACTTAGTCTGGGTCTTACACTGATTATTTTCGACAGAATGAGCTAGAGCAATTCATGCATACAGTATTTCTGTGGCTGTCGATCAAAACACAACTTTCTCATGCTTTAGACAAGACTATTTATTATGAGTAAACAGACTGGGTTAATAATTTAGTGGCTGGTGAATAAAAGATGGAGAGGAATTTTATTACTACACGTGAATGAGGTACAGCAGCCATCTGATGTAGGAGATGGAACTTCAACCTGTAGCTGAATCCCATCCTGCCCTGTCCCATCCCCAAACAGCTTTCTGTTTCTCCCCCCTGAAATGAGTCTGACTGGAGAATTAGAATTCCCACTGCAGTTCTAACACAGTTAGATCACAAAGTGCCTTTCACCTTGCCAACATCTGGTCAGACACTAGCACTCCAGACTCCATGGACCGAATTTACTAGACCATCACCACCTATAATGGCAATCTGAACATCTCTGTTAAGCCCAGGTGTAGGTGCCTATGGGTGAATAAACTCAAGACCGTGAAACAGCAACAGAGCGAGAATCCACTAACGCAAAGCTTGATTTTATCATGTCTCCATACACCAACCCCAAGGTTACTATCTAAGTATCCCAAAATAGGCAAAGGTCCCTTTGAAGACAAGTAAACACAGCTTATCTTCTTCTATTGCCTTCCATTTTCCAGTTTATTTAAATACCTAACAATAAGAAAAAAAATCCAGTCTGGCTTCCACTGAAGGCATTGGAAAGACTCATTTTTAATGAGCGTCACATCAGAACCAAATTCACTGAACCCAATCTGTTATTTCACATTATATTGAACAGATTAAAGCTTTTTTGACTTCATCTTGGTTATTTACTTACCATTCTCTTCCTAGTTATTTCCTACGACCTTTCTCTCGCTGCCTTGTGTAAGTCAAAAATTAATTCCTACTTTTAAGAAACTTATTCCTCCTAAAGCAAATCCTTCATAAACTCCTCAGTTAGACCATTTTATAAAATGGATTAAGGCCACAGAGGCATTTCCTAATATCTAACTTCTTAATTATGAGAACTTATGTACTTCAATTTTGGCTTCTATCCAGAATTTAACTTTCTTCTCCAGGGAAGACAATAGTTTGCATTAAAAAAAAAAAAAGAAAGAAAGAAAAGAAAAGCCTTCACATCTTCCCTTTATATTGCACTATTATCTAAAAGGTTCCTTAACCCTCTAGCATGGCTAAATGAGCAACTGCCATCAGAACTGCTTATTGACCAGCGGTACTACTTGTTACCATCCAAAGCATAAACATCTGGGAAGGCAGGACGTTTTCTGTTGCATTCAGCATTACCTGACAAATGCATTTCAAAGGCTTCCACTTCAGTCTCTGGTAAGAAGTACACTTCAGAGGCTTCCACTTCAGTCTCTGGTAATAAGTACACTCTAACAGAAAGAAGGTCACACATCTATACCACAGTAAGCATAGCAACTTTATGCCCTACCACCTCCACCACGCCCTCATGTGGTCATTAACAGCTGGTTTCCTTCTTAATGTGTAAGCTGGAAAAGAGGCAGTGATTTCAGAGGGAGCAGTCTCCCTGCCACCAGCTCTGGATCCTTTCCGATCAGCATTTATGGTTAGCAGGATACACCCTAAGGAGGCTTGAGCTGAATTATGTCTAGCAAGCCTGGGATCCTCAGGGAGTCCCACCACAAAGCTCTCGCGAGTCGCTACAGGATCAGCTCATGTGCATTTACTGAACAATTTATCACACTTTGACAGCTCTGGGAGCTGCAGAAAGCCCTTCCAGCCCTTCCCTTATAGCAGGGAGTCTCTAACTTCCAAAAAATACTTGCTCAAGTTTTAGACATTAATCAATGTTTGCTTGATGACCCTTGCTCACAGAAAGCAACTAAACATATTTTAAAATCAGTCTGAGATACAGACTTCCTTTTGTGCAGAAGGTGGTCCTGCTATGTCCAAATGGTTAACTTTGGGCAACAATACTGATTAAGAAAAAAGAAATTTAAGGAGTCTGCCAAAAGTTCTTTATGACAGATCCTAATTAGCGGGCCAGCTTCACCAAAACTGTGCCTTGCATTGACAGTTTTCTATGAAAGCATATGAACTTCCAGAAAACAGTACAGTCTACTATACAAGTAATTAGCTTGCAAGTTGGAGAAAAAAAAATGAAAATCTGGCTACAAAGTTGTCAGTTGTACAAGTAAATCCTCCTTTACCCTTCTACCATCCTACAATTTTGTAGGGTCAACTTTTCAATTCAGTTAATAGTGATGATGAAGTTATGCCTACAAAGAACCCATTTTTCCACCCCAAAGAAAATTTCTCCAATTTAGTATCCCCCACTTGAGGAAGATATACAAAGAATCTTAATTCTACTATTTCAGCACTTCTGGGTTGTTGGGTTTTTCTCTTATTTTAGACAAAGCAAAGCATACCAGATCTGAAAAGAGAAACTCAAATACTGAGACTCAAGAGTTCTGCAAAAGATAAACCCTTGCCAATTGCATCTAACCTCTCTTTGAACTGATTGTGGCTGAACTACTAGAGTAAGGAAAGTTGGTTTTTTATCTAAACTTGGAGGGGAAAAGAAAAAAATTATTTTTAAAAAAAGCTGTACCTAGGTTCAAATTGTACAAAGGACTTAGTTTTAGTTAGCTTGTAGGAGAGATCATCTTTGGCAATTTGACTTCTGACAACAGAAAAATTACGTGTGTGGGGGAGAAATGATGCAAATGGGACCAGAGAGGGTCATCTGCAAATGATGACAATGAAGTAACCTGTAGGAAAGAACCTGTTTGCTGGAAGTTGCATGGCATTGTGAAGGCATCATCTGGGAAACGAGGTAGTGCCGAAGTCCCATGAAACCAACCTACACTGTATCAGTTGATTTTTTGCCCATAAGTGCCATTATCAAAGTATTTCAACAAGTGTAACACCACCTGTACTAACTTCAACTGTTTCCCTCCCGCTGCTTATTTTCTCCTGCCCCCCATCTATGAACTGAAAGATATTATCCAAGAAATTACTATAGCTATGGAGACAGCTCAGTTGCAAAGGAGAAACAGTTGGGTAACAGTGAAGAACGAACTTTAGTTTTAAATATAAAGAATACCTTTGGAGTTAAATCTTATACAGATTTAGACTTTTCACATGACAGCCTTTCATTGAATATTATGGCAGGAGTAAAAAGACACTCTTAGGAAGCCTGCAAAAATTAGTAGGAGATTTTGTTCTCAGCAATGGAAGGAAGAAGAGCAGCAGCTAGTGTTATTCCAGTTCTTTGGGGAAAGCAGCACAAGCAGTCGTAAGATCCGTTCTTTACGGAGAACCCATTCTGATGCTAAGTGGGCAGAAGTTGCTCTTTACAACTCCTACTTAAAAGGACGAATAAAACAGACTAAGAATATACCTTGTCAGCCATACTTCCTACAACAGAAAATCCTTTTATTTTAGTCGCAAGTGCCAACTATCATGCCATTAAATATTCCAAAAGGTGCCATGATTTTTTCCCAAACTATAGCTCTGCTAGAAGAACAGCATTGCTGCTTCCGTTATGTAGGCAAACACTACCTGGCAGCACATAACTCCCTACCTAGACTTTGTTCTTGAAAATGGTAATGGGTCAAGGGAACAACTATCTTGCAGTATTATAAAATGTTATTGCTACATCAGCGATTAGTCTGGTAGTCTCTCCAAAAGCATCAACAGAAGAGGTCTTGTGCACCAGGTCGACATGCTGATAAAGGTATTTAACACAGTTGATCCCATTACAAAATGCAAACTAGCTGAATGCACCCAGAACAAAAAGTGTTTTCAGATGGACTGAGACCAGGCACATTTATTCTTGTGGGTGGAGCATTTATTCTCAGGCCTAAGACTCAGGCTAACAAGTTACCTAAATGCTAGTATTTGGAACAGTAAAGTCAGAACAATATGTCACCATTGAGTGGATCCTTTTAAAATCCTTTGAAATGACCCACGCATGCATCTAACTACCTGAAAGGAAGCATGCAAACACTCTAGAGGAAGGGACATAACTTCTGGAATAAATTACTAACTTGAAATAAATGTTCAAGACACTCAAGAGATCACATTAGAAAGCTTATGCATCTGTTGGGTTGAGGAGTTTTGCTATGAATCAATTCCTAATAAAGAAATCCCTCTCCAACCCTGACTCCCGCCCCTTTGAATCAAACTGTATTACCAAAGAGGCTCAAAATCTTAATGGAAGGGAGACTTAAAAATTTTAAGCGTCTCAATGATCTATCAGAAGTCAGAGTATGCATCTTCACTGCACAGTTATCAGGCAAACTGCCACCTTTGCAGCTGATGGGCAACCGCATCAATCTACCTAAGCAAAGCTCCACAATGTGCTTACACTCTCTCTTTCTGTACGGCATCTCCCATGGCTGGCTGTGCTGACACACTTTATCCTAGCTGAGGGTGGGGAGGAGGTGCTGTATGCCTGCTGTATTACTACCCTGAGTAAAGCACAGCTATGGCAAAGCTACTGTGGAGCTGCAAGCACTTGAGCTCTTTTCCCTGTGCCTTTGCTGCAAAGCAGACAGATCTGAACAAGAGCTGGAATGCATCTCATGCTCTGACCTGCACCTCTAACAGTCTCGGGGCTGGTATGAAGGCTTTCCACACCAGTGCCACAGTCTAATGGATGAGAGCTTGGGTTTAGCAGAAATGTACTCAAAGGCGGCACCGAACCAATTTACTAGGTCTGAGGATCTTAGGCACTCACCTATGCACAGCCAGCAATAGGGCTGCCACCTGGCAGGTCTCCTCCACGGAAGACTGGGAAGACAGAGTACGCACAGAGGGAGAAATAAGGGAAGTGCACTTTCATACCTTCCTAAAGATATGAAAGTCTCATCATCTTCAAGGCCAGGCTGGATGGGGCTTTGACCAACCTGGTCTAGTAGAAGGCATCTCTGCCCATGGCAGGGGGGTTGGAACTAGATGGTCTTTAAGGTCCCTTCCAACCCATTCTATGATTCCACTTTCATACAGCATAAAGACAACAATGTACCTAAGCCTAAAAGAGCTTCAATTTACCTTCCCAAATGTAAAGAACCAGGTTGTTTTAACTGGGAACAGGGGAGACATCATCCTGTGCTTTCCTCAGAAATACCTTAGTTTCTCAAATGATCTTCTTCGTCCTTTAAAGTCAGGAGGATCTTCACCTGAAGTTTAATTAAAACTATTTGTCTTAGGAAGTGATGTTGCTGTTTCTAACCATGGTTTGTGGTTAAAACAATAGGGAGAGGGGTACAGGAGGGAAGAAAATATTTTGTGCTTTAGTCACTCTTACTAGGAAGAAACTGAAAGGAAATATCCTGTATCTTCTTTTCCCTTAAAATGTACACATGCTCCAAAGCAGAGGCTAGCACCACTGAACAGCAGAAAAGCCTGATCTGACTACACAGTACAAATATATCACCCAGGTTTATACTGCCAGTCATTTAATAGGGAAATTCGAATTCATATTGTCACAATTTACCAGTCATATGTTCCCTACAAGTTACTCCCTTTGGGGCGCGGAGGAGAAAAAAACACATCCTTTAAGGATTACATTTTGTACGTGCAGTGTAACTCAATACCACACACAGAATGAAAAGAACGATGCACACCAGCCTGAAACCACTGCTAGCTTTCACCACCAAAAATCCCCTTCCAGGTCCAGAGCATTGCCAACATTTTGGGGTTTTGTTACACAACTGCAAAAACTGTTTTAGCTCCCATCATGTGCAGATTTTCTCTGCTAGCAATTGTTAAAGACTGTTTCTCCCGCTGTGTTATGGAACAATGGGAATGATAAATGTACCCAAGAGCAATATTTGAGTCGAAGATTATTGATATCAAGTGCTGGTGTTTGGCATGAGATGAACTAAGTTCTGTTAGGTTAGATAGCTCCCTTCTGCCAAAACCCTAACCTCTTTTTTCCAGAGGAAAAAAGAAACCTCAACATAAGTAAAAACATTTTTAGGAAGGTTATCCACTTAAAAAGATATGGCTACTCCCATTATTTGTTAGGTATTGGCAGTGAAATCTATAAAACTAAACCCAGGATCTGACATTTAGAAAAATTCAGTAGTGTGAAGACTTTACCCATAACTTGTCTCTTCTAGTACAGGGCAGTTAACACCAACAGTCACTAGTGTGCTTTGGTCCACTTTCTTTTTAATCGAGGTTGTTTGTTTATTCAGGCATTATGAACTGGGTGAAAGTACGGTTTTGCTTAGGTACACTTTGGTCACCATCGGCTCTCCCCTAGGAATCATTGTTCACAACTACAAAATTTGCTTATCTTAATATTTCAGTATATTCTCCTATTTGTACTGAACATCCTTTTTATCAAAAGGTACACATACCACTGGGTTCTTTGAAGCACTTCAAAGCTTTGCTTTTTGAAAGCAGCTACACAAGCAGATACCCAGCCACAGCTCAGCCCCGTGAGCAGCCGCTTCAGGCGCCTCTTTCATACAGCGTGGGAAGTGGCTCGCAAGCCCGGGCCTCGCACATCCAGCTCCGGACACAGATGGATGGGGTGCACAGGACGCATTTTACAGGAGCTGTACCGCGAGGATGTTGCAGCAGGGGAGGACACAGGATCGGAGCTCTGCTTTAGGAGGATGCTCAGGAGTAAGGTGAGAGAGGGGAGAAGGCAGGGAAGAACTAACACGTTTCTACGTAAGTGATATATAGCTATGTAGCTGTTTACTGCATTAATGATAAATGCAAGCACTTGAGTAGTGAAATACTAAATACAAGCAGATTCTCAAAAGTGGATACAGAGCGTGAGGTGCACAAGTGCAGGATGTGTTTCAACTAAGGTTTTACCATTTTTGATAAATGAAACAGCGTAACTGGGGGCTGAAACCCTTCAGTTTTTACCATTCTGTAAAACTTAAGTGTTACAGTAGCCAAGTTACATCTAAAGCATTTACTTTTATGTGACTACACGCGATTTCAGTGCTTTTTTAAACTTTAGCACTAAAAAGCGGAACACATTGAAGTTCAGCACCCATTTCATATGCACATTGCTTAAGGCACTCTGAACATTACAAAGGAACAGACATAAAATCGTTTTAAATGAAAATACTTAAAAAAAAAAAAAAAGCCATCTCTTGCCTTACTGGAGAGACAATCCTTGTGAGTCAATTGAAAAACACGATGTTTTTTTGGTAAAGTTTTATAACACAGCTTCAAGACTGTAGAAATGACATAGAAGAATGCAAAGATCATCCTTCAAACACACTGATGCAGAGACACACAAGATTTTTTTCCCAGACTATTTCAACTCTTCCTGCAATAATAATTCTTCTCTCCCCCTTATCCCCTCTAGCATTGTTCTAGGGCATGTAGTGCAAGCACCTTATCATGAGTTTCGCTGCTGGACCTCTTAAACCCTAAGCCTGTGAATGAAATACTTCTATTTACATTTCTTTAAACGGAAATTGCTGGAAGAGTGAAACGAGTTCATCAGTGCGGTCAATGAAACAGATACAGCTTAGGTTAAAATACCTGCTCCTTAGGAAGCTGGTGGCTGTAATTGTGGTGTACCAGATTAGCGATAGCAGAAGCATGTGTCCAGGAAGTCTGTGTTTGTGCAAACATTATGCGCACTCTTAACCACCTAAGTGGCATGAACCACATTGCTGTTCAGTGCAATCAAGTGGAGGAATAAGCAGCAGGGCAAGACATGTAATTTATAACTGTAACAAAGCAAAGGAGACAAAGATAAATGTAAATGTTGTAAGAAATAATGCATGTTTTATCGGATTCTTCCCCCTATTCCCATTACTACTCCATTTTCTTAATCCATGACTGTAGCTCATAACCAAGTGCAATTTACATCAATAGTGGCCTAACAGATTCTTAAGCCACATCTTGGATTCAATACTTGACCTTGTTACTCCTGCACCACATTGAGCCTAACTTACCTATGTGCTTTGATAAGCCAGAGAAGTCATAATATCAAGACAACACAGCAGAAAATCCCTTAAAAACATCATAAGTACCAATTAGGTTCTACAATTATTAGAGAACAATTTAGTTCTAAAGATCTGAAGATCTCAAGTCAGTATCTCACATTTGCTGTAATTTCATGATCAGTGATGCAACCATTCCTTTTTGCAGGCTATGAGAAACATGCAGCAGAGAACCCAGGAGACAAGTGCCTGGCAGAACCAGGCTTCCAGCTTCATCATGATGACTGTTTCAACTCTCAGACTTCATAAGCACAGGCTTTTCCTAACCTGCATCTCTGTTTGCTACTGTTGGACAATGACCTTTTTTTCCAAGTCAGATACTAATATTTAAAAACAAAACCAAAAAAACTTCACTACATACTCACTCAGCAACCATACAGAATAGAACATGAACACTGTCAGCGACCAAATGCCATCATCGTACCCAAGCATAGGTTGTGACTCTATAGTTTGAGACTTTTTTTTAGTCTGGCATAGAAGTGATTTCACTAGCAATATTAAACTGCAGTGTGAAACTTCACAGATCCTGGCAGAAAAGATTACCATGTTTTTTTCATCATGATGCTTTTAATCAGCAGGCTATTGACAACCCTAATCAGCAGGCTATTGTGGAAACATTTCGTGATACTATTAGGGAAATACCTCTGGCTCTGAAATTCAGAGTCTAGGTTTTTCTCATTAATTAAATACAAAGGCAGTGAAATCCAAGTGTCATGTAAGCTTTCAATCATGAATTGAGAGGCACTGGCAAACTCCTTATTTGACACAAAGAATAACCTAATAATTTACAGCACATAACTTTTGTCATACTCCTGTATAATACTGGAAATAAGTTATAACATTATAAATGGATACATAAATTTTCTTTAAAGTAAAATGAATTGGCTATGCCTAAAGATGCATTCTGCTAAATATAAACAATGATCCACAAATGTTCTATTCAATAAAATGAACAATTTTTTAATGTCCTACCTCGTGCGTAAACGGAAAGGAAATGACCCATAAAAACTGATGCCCAAACTCCCACATTCATCAGACTGAGGAAGATGGTCCAGCATTACCTATTTGTTCTCTGCAGGAGCTCCCTCTTCATGGAGAAAGAAACTGCTTCACCAGTAAGACTATAGCTAAGTAGACACACTTGCTGTTAGATGTGACCAGCTTCCCAACAACTAACTTCATCTGAAGCTCTCCCCACGCACCCAGAAACTTTGCTGTGATTAATTAAAACATTTACTTCTCATACTACTAGTCTGAGTGCTACAACTGCCTTTTAGTTCCTCTAGAGAAATGCAGCAGTCAGTGAAAAAGGTCTCCTCACACCTACTTCCCTTTAAAAAATGTCCTCAGCAGTTTACTTCTTCATATCAAGTCATTTAGCAGCTTTCTCTTGTTCACTGTGGAGAAGGAGCTGGTCAAGTATTTTCACTGGTGCACTTAAGGCGATCAAAATAAAATCCCTTGAAAACACTGATGCCTTTCAGCCTGCCACTTGCTTCCAATTTCAGTCCGAAGTCTCATCCCTGCTTGCCCCCACTGTGCATACAAACTCACTCCCAAGCACCCTGTTGGCTCTCATTGTCTTACCCAGTTGGTGTGCTGAAACATGAAGCATTAAGCCAAGGATTATCTGCTGCAGGGCGCCCTTACAATAAGGGAAAACAGTGCATCAGATTTGACCCTTTCTCCCCTTTGTACCTCCAACACTAAACTCTCAAGTGCTGCTTTCCCCCCGCAGTCACCCCCTACCTTCCCTTCAGCCAGCTCCCAGGACACGATACGATCACTTCGACACCATGCCATTGTGTCACTCCTGTGGCTGCCAACTTCAGCCTCACGCTTGAAGCACTCTGAACCAACACGAAGTGCCTACCTAGCCTCAGAGGCCCTGTCACCGCTCCACAGGAGACCCAGATAAAACCTCAAGCAGACGCTGGGCAGCGTGGACACAGCCAGTACCCTCCGGAGGGAGCTAGCTGGCAAGCTCGAACACAGGACTCCCATCTGTTCGGTGCTGGAGTCAAGAACCACTTCCCAGAGCAGATGCCTTTAGCAGGATGTATGTCAGTTCAAATGGGAAGCTCTTCAAGGACAAGATCGTGTCTTTGTTTATGCTTGCACAGCTCCCACTGCAATGCAGCGCTGACTCTGGCTGTTAAGCTGTGCAAGAGAGACTGCAACCATTAATGCTATCAGCTTCATGGTAATTAGATTAAATCTGCCGCTCCAAACTGTACTTCACACAAAACACTACAACATCCAGCAAGGCACATGCTGTTCACGACGTCATCATCCTCCAAGAATGTTACAACTCGTGATGCCTTCATATGCTTCTCGGTATCAACATGTTTAACACTTACTGTTTTGGCAGTTTTGTTCTCCAAGAATGACGGGGCTCCACCATAACGCGCTGACTTTAATGGGAGTGGGTTCATAACAGATCTAAGCCCTGCTCCTATCTGAACACCAAAATCCTGGTTTGGTGAACAAGATGCATCCCGTATCACTGGTGTCACCTCAAAAAGGTAGTGCTTTGTGAAATACAATGCACAGTCACAAGATTTTCACCGTTGTCTCCCGCATACGCCTCAATTTGAAATCCCAGCTATAATGAGTGAAAGTACCGCGTAGCTGCTCGGTGGATACAAGAAGGTAACAGCCCCACGCAGAACTTGGTGCACTAAAGCCTGTATCTCTGTATTACAGTGGAATTCTTTTCCTAGTTTCAGCTCTTGTCTTCTCCCGTGACTAAAAGAACATCAGAATTAGACTCCACCTTAGCCCAAAACACTTGGGGAATTGGCCCCACTGCCCAAAGCAATCTTCCTTTCCTTTATCTCCCCCATCTTCATAGACCTCTGAAGTACTAGTTCCACAGCACTCATGTCTCAGCTCTACCAGATACAGCAACGCTACACTCTGCACAAGCACCCAGCGACCTCCGTATTTAGGCAACTTGTAAATCTGTACCTATAAAGACATACATACGCTGTGACTTTTCTGTTCCTCCTTTGTTTTTTCCTCACCCCCATCCAAGCTTTTATCCAGTACAAAATCCAACCAAAAATAATGAATGTCCCAACAATGTAGCTATTCTAGTTGGAGCTTCCTACCAAAGGATAAGCTATTTTAGAATTGCTCTCCAAAGGGACCACTCCAGAATACATTGGAAGTACAACCCACATGGCAAGCTGTTCTGAAGAGCCTATCCTGCCATCATTATCCTAAACAGTTTTACTATCAAGGCAACACCACAGAAGTCTCGTAACAGTGTAAGCAGAAAAACAATGGCAAGTAGAGAAAAACAAGGAATGATAAACCTATGCCTAGAGTACAGATTTTGCACGGGAAAATAGGAGCTCCAATGCAGCAGATACAAATCATCTCCATGGCTTTAGGACAGGCACTTTTTGTAGCTTCAGTCCCTCACTGCAGCAATAACGATTTAGATATAAACCCTAAGCACAAAAGAACTAGCATTTGTGGATTTATTCTACACAAGAGTTTTTGCAATTAACAAAAACAAAAATCAGGATTTAGCTACTTACGCACATGGAAAAAAAATCAGTTTCTATAAAAGAAAACACTACACAGATAAGGGGAATAGGAGAGAGACATACAACGCTGACGTTATCAATGATAAATGAACTTTTTCAGGGGGAGCAGGGCAAAAGAATGAAACAAGGTATCATACAAGTCAGCTCTGGAGACTTTCTAATAAACTGTTAGAAACCTTAAAATAGGACACTTGCATGATTAAAACAGCTACTAAACCCAAGTCGTTTCTTTGATTCCCTTCATTATCTTTCATAGCTTTATAAAACCTATGCTGAACTACAACATAAAGGAAAATGAAATACAGAAAACTTAACTTTTACAAAAGCTGTTCTTTTGTATCTATTAATATACCTAAGGACAGCATAAATTTCCATCAAAACACATGTAAGAAGTTAACATAGATGAGTTCCTCTTCCTAGAAGTGTACTCTAGGAAGTTACATACTCTATTCCCCCTCAAGAATGCTGGCAACTGAGCACTAAGGAGGTGGGGCCAAGATTTTACATAGAAAACACCGGATACCACATTCAAAGGCTTATATAAAATATTTACTACAGGTGATGTTTGCTTAAGGTAGCACTTTGGGAAGTTATTTCGTTATTTTCCTCTTAAATAGAGGATTTTTACTTATCTTTTTAGGTGCCACAATTAATTCTGAAAACATATGATGTTTTAGTTCACTGATCTAGAAGCTATACAAAATGTAACTATTCATTTTTGTAAGTGAAATTACTTCAATGTTTGGTGGTTATAAACTAGCCAGAAAGTGATGCTCCTGAAGCTTGTCTCAAAATTTATTGATATAAGACATACTGCTACATTCCTAAATTGAAGCAGGAATAAATTTAATGTAATAACCAGATTCTGGTTTAAGTCATCATTAAATTAAGTCATCATTAAATACTACCACTTTCTAGTTTAAGAACAAGAGTTTAAATCTGAATAATACTTTGCATGTTTTTAAATACTGATTTTTACACTATAATCTCACGGGTCTTCCTGATTTATCCTATACTTTTGTTTCCAACTGTATCTTGTTAGTACAGTAAAGATGTAAGAACTATTATGCCTTGGCTGTTCAGTGATGCTAATGCATCTCAATTTTCTTCCAGGGTGATAAGTTTGCTTAACTGGTCTTCTTATATTCTTAGAGTATTATATGCCATGTATGTGTATTACTAAGCTCTCCTTTACTTTAGTTGGTCTTTTGAGCTTCTAAGTGCTTCTAAACAATAAGATATTAATTTACTTATACTTGAGGAAGTCTGAAGAACATCCTCCTAGAGATAGTCTTAGTGTTCATTTGCTTAAAAAAAAAAAAAAAATCTCGCTGCTACTCCTTTGGCCCTGTTTGATACACGTAGCTGATGCGCTCCAAAACCTCATGAATTACAATGACCAGATCTCAATGCTTTCTAAAAAGCTGCCAATCAAGCTAGAATGTTTCTATTTAATTACCAGCAAAAGCTGCTGTGCCACACTTGTTAGGAAAACTTAATTTCTCTCTACTCCACAAAATCTAATTCTTGTGAACTCTTATAGGGGTGCTTAAAGTTTTCCCACTAAGTTTTCTCATGCAATCTTGTATCAATAGGCTCTTGTCCCATTCTTTATTTCTCGACTTTGTGAACACTGATCTGTGCTACTACAGGATAGATACCATAGTACCCCGATTTAGGTATAGTAGACCCAGAGAAACTTTAGGTATAGCAGACCTGGAGAAATTTAAGGCTGAGCTACTACGTACTTGTTCATAATTTCACAGATACAGTGTACAGAAAACTCTAGCTTGGAAAACAGGATTAATTTTAAAACACAACTAGTGTATTTTTATTTGCTAGGTATGGATTAACAAATGATGATTCGACAGGACCTGTTTCCATAAAGAAAACCCCAAAACTACTGTCAACTTCTGAAATTTAACAACTATGACGAATTTATGGGTTACAACAGAAAAAAAACCCTACAATCCTGTAAAAATAAACATTGTTTTCTTAGGCTAATTCTAACACTGTTAAGTAAGAGATTGAGGATGATCAAAGTCTTGCTATCTAGAGCTTCATGCAGAAAGACTTAAAATTGAGGATGAATAACTGGGAGAGTTGGGGGAAAAGAAATCTACATTGAAAAAATTAACTTTCTGTACTGATGTGACAGAAGGTCAAACAGCTCTGATGAGAGCTCAGATGAGCTCTCTCAGATGAGAGACAGTTCAGATGTCATCACCTTACAATAACGTTTAACAAAAGTAACTTTTGTTCTATTCTGCTTTTCTAGAAAGCAAACTTCAGATTTGGACACACAATTAAAAATACTGTGATTGCTTAAAATGCTTGTTTCTAGTTTGATTAACTTCAGATTTGTCTCTCCTGTGTTTAGGCAGTAGGAGCAGTGTTTGATTGCTTCATCATGTCAAGAAGTATATGACTGCAAAATATTTTGCATTTTAGGCCCTTACCCTACCATTATTTCTGCTTGTGCTATATATTGTTTTACTGAGCCTTTATACCCCCATGCCTAATCATGAGATGTCTTGTTTTGTCCTCAAAAGCTATCCCAAATATGCTCTGGACTTTTAATGATCAATTATGACCATTCAGTTTACAGATATTTACTTGGCAAGGATTTTGCCACTTTTCAGCCACTGCATCAACTATGTGTAGGATCGATATACAACAACTGTTCCATCTTTACATTAGCAGGTATCTGTACCGCCAGACTGTATACCTCAAGTCTCAGCTGATTTTCCTTAAAATGAGAAAGAGAGGAAGGAAATAAAACACCCTGATAATCCAAAGAAAGCCTGCATAAAAATGGCAGAGAGACTTTACTTTCTGGTACTTCAATGACAACCTGTCTTTTTTAATCCAACCCTTTTTTTGGTTCCATCGGTGGTTCTGCTAATTCAGCCTAAAATTTAAAAATCAAGATGGATTAGAGGGTTTTTTTTCTGGGGGGGTGTACTTTTTTGCTGACAAAGGAAATCTAACAGTAAACTTCTGCCTTCAATTGCACTATGTTTTCCTATAGATGCAAATTTTGTCTGGAGTGTCATCAGGGTAACTGGGGACAGAGCCTGCAGGCTGAACACAGCTAACCCTGCTGAACTGGGAGGCAGAACAGGTCCACGGGCTGCCTGTTCTGCGCTGACAACTCAATTAGAAACATGTGAACATGTCTGGTTAATGGCAAAACATACAAGGGCTTTGACCATGCACGAGGAACACATTGGCTGATGAAGGTGGTAATTTTCTCAGTCACTGCCTCCCAAGGAAAAACCTATGCCAAAGTTTCCATTACCTAATGAAAATGCTAATCAGGCTTTTCAAATATTCAGCAACTGCGAGTTGAAGCCCTTAGTTAATCTAAATTACACTGTTTTATTATTTTGCTTTTGCACCTGCTATTCAAGACTTGTCTGATATGGTCTTTTCATATTTTCTTCTCAGGTGAGATAAAGCACTGCTGTAGTTACAACACAAAGAAAAGACTACAGACCTGTTAAGATGATGTCCTGTCCCATTCAGAAAAATAAGCTTGGATGGAAGGTACTTAACCATTTAGCAGTTTTTAAAAAAATATGTATGGCACACATCCTACAGAAATACAAGAATATGTGAAATAATGTGGTAAAATACAGCAAACTATAAAACGCCCTAAAAGCTTATGGTTAAAGTTAGGGAATGTCAGCATCTCTCGTAAATAGAGGTCTAGATTTCTCTTAGTCTGTAGCTTTGTTGTGGAGAGCCACGGCGAGATCGGTCACTGGATACCCAAACTTAGATATGACCTTGAACTGTTCTCCCTTCTTTAGCTGTTCCCGAGTTGTTTCTTGCAGTTCTGGTGCCGTTCGCCGAGCTCTTCCGCAGCACGTGCTTCTCCCTACAGTTCAGTCTTCCCCCAAGAAACACTCAAGTTATTTTAAAATAAAAGCATTATAATGGACATCATAAAAACTTACAATTTTCTCCCTTTCTCACAGAAATGTTTTCTTGCTTTTTTTTTTAAATGGTAACTAGCAAAATGCATGCCGGTATTCAGTTATGGCTATTGAACTGCATTACAAAACAACTAGCTAACCAAGCAGAGTTACTCTTTCAGCGTTTTCTAATCTAGTAGGGGAAAAGCTTTTCAGACCATGGATACTAAGAACACAGTTGCAGGCACAGAGGGTGGAGAAGCTTTCGAGTAGTCTTAATTTGCAATTCACAACACATGTAATAATCTGAAAATCCAGATTCTTCAGCAAATATGCACATCTGCTAAATTTTTTTCCAACCACATTCCTTTAAAGCTTACTGTCAAAATTAATCCTGCCTGTCAACTATGGCACAATTTATCCGATATACTAATTTTTCCAGGAAAGAACAGCACAATGTTATTGCTTAAAAGCATCATATGTCATCTTGTAGCTGTATTCCCACTGGAACTTAAATTGCAACATAATTAAATATAGAAGTAGATGAAGTATAAATAACTGAATGACTGTAGCAGAAACAGCTTCACCATTTATCTCCATTTTATAGGATTTGGGTTTTAAAAATTTCAAGCCCTTCCAATGTATTTAGCGGATGTGACGTCTTCAGTCAGTTTGGGAACCTTTCTGACAGCCCTTGAACAAGGAAAATGATAGTTAAGCAACCGAGAGAAATAGTCCAAGAAATATATCCAAAATAGCTAGCTAAGGCTTTTGCTGAGATGCAAATGTTTTATCAGTGCAATCAGCATCACTGTTAAAACAGGTTTAACTTCTGAAAACCTTTGGAGGAAGTCTTAAATAACTGACATCCTTCCCCTCCAATTAAAATACACACCTTAAATTACACACAAACTGGAACGCGCCGGCCAACAGCCTGCTGACCGCTAGAAATATTAGGAACTTCAAAATAGAAGGACAGCCTTGCAGGCTGCCTTTGCACTGGAAGAGAGCCTGAAGGGAAGCGAGTCTGAAGAGAAGCAAGTCCAACGATGCTACATTTGACCGGTTTTTTCCCCTTCCCCAGGTGAATCACAGAATCACAGAATCGTATAGGTTGGAAAAGACCTTTAAGATCATCGAGTCCAACCGTAAACCTAACACTACCAAGACCACCACTACACCATGTCCCTAAGCAGCTCATCCAAACGTCCTTTAAATACCTCCAGGGATGGCGACTCAACCACTTCCCTGGGCAGCCTGTTCCAATGCCTGATAACCCTCTCGGTGAAGAAAAATTTCCTAATATCCAGTCTAAACCTCCCCTGGCGCAACTTGAGGCCATTTCCTCTTGTCCTATCACTTGTTACCTGGGAGAAGAGACCGACCCCCACCTCTCTACAACCTCCTTTCAGGTAGTTGTAGAGAGCGATAAGGTCTCCCCTCAGCCTCCTTTTCTCCAGGCTAAACAGTCCCAGCTCCCTCAGCCGCTCCTCATAAGACTTCTGCTCCAGAAGGTGAAGACGTAGTGCTTCTCCAAAGGCATTTTTCTTGTAACATCCTTACCCATACTTCACACTCCTCCAAAGAAGCAGCAGCATATGGCTTGTGACAAGAAAAGATTTAAATATAGATAGGGGTAGTAAGCAACATAACATGCGCTCGCCGTGGTTTTCTCTTCTCCTGCTGGTACTGGGCAGGGAAAGTGTCCCCAGGGCCACTGCTTCCAAGTACGTACTACTCCCATTTGCTTCTGCAAACTCGTTTTTGTTGTGTTCTTTCACATCTAAATGGTGAGGGAAAAGGTGGCCCTGGAAGTGCCCAGACTGTGTGTCCAGGAGAATGAAAAAATCACGAAAGCAATCAAAACTTTCTAGCATTTAAGGGAGGCTGCACGTGAGAGAAAGCGAGTCCTACCGTTCTGGGCCAACGATAAAGCCTCTCTAATGTATGCTAAGAAGCGGGGTTGCATTTAATCTCTTCCAAGAAACCTCAGGAGTACAAATGACAATCTCCTATTCCACTTCTGAGAGTTAGAAGCTTATTTTTACTATGAGAGAACTTGTAATAGCTAATCATAAAGCAAAGATGCTGAGAGCTTGAGCAAACTCCAGAAATAAGCACAACCATGGCTTCTGTACTGTCAGATGCCAGAGGCAATCAAAGAAAGGTTCAGCAGACTCAAGTCATCTTGCACCATGCTTTCCCCCAATTATACGTGATCTTTCTCTTTTGGTTACAAACCCCGTGGAATTTCAGAGCTTTGACACTAGCAAAAATATTGAAAAGTATTTGGAAATTCTACGATCGTGCTTTCGAGTTGTGTTTAGAGAAAACCCTTCAGAACACATCACTGGCTTTCTTAGTGCTCATCATTTCCTTATTGGTTTATGTGCTTTTTATGGTATTTTATGTCAAACGTAAACTTAGATTGGGAACCCCAATTCATGGGAACCACAAAATGCAAATTAATATTCCAAAATGAATAATGACTTGGTTTCTCAGCGTATACACATGCTACAGATGTCAAAGAATGTCTATTACAGTCAGTGCTTCCTTAGACTTTGGGTTCTTTCCTCCCTAATAATTGGGTGTCTCAGTTCACCCCTAGGAATATACCACATTTTTTTCTCAGTCCAATTTTTCCCCATTTAATCTTTTTTAATTTTTGAAAAAATGTTCTTGAAATTTTCATAGTCCAAGCAGCAATGTCATCTTTTTTGACATGTTACTGGTAGAACAAACTATTTTGTATATGTAATTTTGTGGGGTTTTTTACTCTAGACCTTTAGTACTACAGTTACTATCATAGTGAGTTACCTGTATCTGTACTGAAACTTATTATCTAAACCCATGCTTTAGCTTAAAATAAATGTTTAACCTAAAATAAAGTATGCTACATGCACTATAAAAAACCAGGAGTGCACAGCTCATACGTTAAAGCATTGACTTCAAAACTAAAAGCACCAGTAACAGTGTTTTTTAACAAGTAGATCTGAGGCAAATTTATGCTTCCTTTAATAAATATTTGCAAGTTCAATTAACTTAATATTTTTGAGATTAATCAACATTTTCATCAGCCTGAATGATTACCTGTGCTTACAGCTACAAGTGCAACAATGGAAAAGCAAAGGAACAGATTTAATTTTATTTAATAATGAAGATGTAAATTCAAAGAAAAAAGGTCAGTCACGGTAAACAGCGTAATTCTTAAAAAATATTATATTCCTCTCCGACTACTCCATGGACAAATGCCTGGCTAAATACCAAATTTTAGATCTAATTTGGGAACTCTTAAAAATAGGGGTGATTATTAAATGGAGAGTGATTTTTACCTTATCAGCACAGGATGTTTATTCCTGATTAACTTTCTACATAGATGTTAATCTTTAATACATTAAAAGTAGCTCTTGCGTAACACACTACTTGTCCATGGTGCCTGGAGGTTATGTTCCACAAAAGTATTTTGTTATGTCCAATAAAGGCTTAAAGTACTGTATTCGGATTAGGAACCCTAAAACAGAAGGTGCTACATGGTCGACCTCGAACCACTGCAAAGTGAGAATAAATGTAACGGTTTTTTAAGATCAATTGTAGCATATGAGTGATGGCCTAAGAAAATGCCTTTCAGGATTCTCGTATTCTGACTCATTGCTCAGGGGACAGGACCAGTGCTTGGGGGACCAGCGTCAGCTCCAGCTAGCCAACAGATCTGGGACGTAGCTTGGATCTTTCCACGCTGGGAATCTGGGAGCGGTCAGTTGCCAAACATCTGCTTTCAAAACCAGGCAGAAAGCAGAAGAAAAAAATCTGCTGATAAGAAAGCAATTCCAGTTTCTGAGGAAAAGGGATTTATTTTGGTATGCCTGGTTTCCAAAGACAGATTCTGACCCTTTTCCGTAGCATGCAACGAACGGCTCTGATATGGCAGTGTTAACTCTGCGAGGTGGGTTTGTTCCATGATGCCCTTTGAACAACGAGGTAGACTTGGTCTTCAGACTGAAGTGTCTTCTGGGGTGCAGCGTAGCTGTCCTCCCGCTCTGGGAGCTCTATGTCTAATGGGAAAAAAAGGATGTAGGAGGTGGTACGAACTCAGACCTTGTGCCATGGACAGAGTAAAGCAGAATCCTGAGCTGAAAAACATACCTGGTCTCTCCCGTATTACACGTACCAACCAGCAAGAACCTAGTTCACTTCCTGACATCAAGAAACAATCCCTATGGATTTCTCCTTCTTGTAAAGACAAATCTGTCACCCACCTTTGATTTGAAAACTAGACCAGCATAATTTGTGCAGCTTATTTGTGCAAAACAGAGCAGTTTTGCTCAACTGACGTTAAAGCTATATAAAACTTGCACTGAGCAACTAAACCAGACTGGTATTCTGGGTATGTGAGGCAATCTCCCATGGAAACTTCCTTCCTGTTGCAATCCTCATTGAAACGACGTGCTGGTAAGTAACTGTTGAGCACTCAACTGCTCCCATCGCATAGTCTGTTCCAAAGGTTTCTAAACCTCATCAGTCTCAAAAAAACCCCATCATTTTGAAGGAGTCTTAATGAATGAAATGTCTCCTCTCTTCATATACCACAGTTGGGGCATATATATATATACACACAAATCCAGAAATGAGACTCTTGACAATTTTTGTTCCCAGTCAATGGCAAGATTCGTGCTGAAAGGGTGAGGATATCGTACTTTGGATGCTGGCTGGATGCAGGACTGAAGCTGCCCTGCCATCTCGACATAAAGGGACATGCTCTACAGCACAATTCCAACCTTCTTCAAAAGCTAGGAAGATTGAAGGACCGTCCTCCATCGAGTTTGTATTTTGTTGTGTTTGGTTGTTTGTTTTTTTTTTTTTAATATAGTGCTCACTCTTTGCATCATTATGTCAAAAAGAAGTCAGACTCCATGATGATCTCTATGTGAGAGAGTTACATTTTAGATTATTTCTGAACTTTTTAATGTTTGCACCTAGTTAGGTTAGATTTTTTTTAAAATTATTTTCAAGTGCAATTCAGCTGGACCTGTAAAGGCATATGATAAACTCCACTTGATAGAAAAGGCGTGTTAACAACAGACATCAAATAAAATCAGCTGTTTCTGTAAAACCTAATTCTAAAATAAAGTATATGGTCCACAGTATTGTGCATTGAAAGTGTTACGTATTTTAACAGACCTCTGTCCATGTTAGGCCCATTTGCCTCAGCCCACAGTAGGCAAAGAATTTTGATCTTTGCAACTTAGCTCATACTTAAAACAAAATCTGTTTATTTTAAACAAGTTTGTAATACTGAATGGATACAGGGCACCAAATTTGCTTCTGCCTCAAATTCAGCCTCTCCAAACTGATTGTTTCAAATTCAGAAATACCTGATAGCAATTAAAACCCATTACAGTTTGTCTACTCTATGATGAGAATGAAAAGAGACCAAGCAGCCATTACCAATAAATACAGCTGGAAACTTCAAACAGAAACTGAAGTATGTGCAGACAGACTACACCCCGTCTTTATGGTAATCTAGCTGTTACAATCACTGAAAACCTGAGGATATCTGAAGAAATGATAAAAAATTGTTTCAAAACATTCAGTAACTGTCTCCAAGGGATATCAGGGAATTTTACATTTAGTTTTCGATAAATGGAGATCTAAGAGCTGACAGACTTCTTCCTCTCACAGAGTCATATCTGCCCTTAATACATGTTAACATCTTCTAAAAAGTAGCTGCTGCATATTTAGAGCAGTTACTAAAAGTTAGGCTATAAAAAGCTGCCCTTTATATTTAAATTCAGTAAATGAGTAATCACTTCCCTTCTGAAACGCTATTTGACAAACAGATGTATTTATTAGGAAATATATTCTCAAAAATGAGATCAGTCGCTTTCAGCTATGCACAGACCAGTCTAGCCATCGTGTCTCGAATTCAAATGTAGCTAAGAGCAGTTTTCACAGATGGTAATAAAAAGGGTAATGCACTCTTTACTACAGAGGCATGACTGAATTAATTTAAGCTGTGAAATTACTTTTAATGCTATTGGAAGGCCTTTCTCTTTAAAATGAAATTACTTTTACTGAACTGTGTAGGGGATTCGTTACCTCCAGTATTTCCTAGCATCTCTAATTTACCAGTTTTGCTGTTTTGAAATGTTATGGAAATTGACTGTGTTTTCATCGACCTTTTCTGTAACATCAGGGGAACTGATATCAGGCTCTTGGCTCGAGATGCTTATGGCTAAGCCATGCAATTACCTCCTACTTTTACTGAAAAGCATCTCTTTAGGGCTCTCTTGTTTCGGAAGCAGGCTCAGCACTGGTCCTCACACATATGGGTTTCACCAGATCTCCAGATTGCATACAACATACAGGCTGAGTATTCTGTCTTTACTGTCTACTCTTAAGGCACAAGGGATGACCAACAGGTCTGGTCTCTTCATAACCTGTGCCAGGAAGATGCACTGTCCCCTGGTGCTTCTTCAGAAATAAGAATAGGAGACAGTGGGAAAAGGATTGGATAACAGCATCACCATCTTCCATCTTTCCTGAAGACGATCCCAAAAGAGATCTCCATGTTTAGAGCCTCTCCTACCCCCAAAGACTAGGGTTCCTCTCTAGTTCCTCTTGCTGGTCTGTCAGTCCATCTGGAGGGAAACTACAGTGCTCCGGTGCTTAAAATACATCAGAAAACACAACGTTCTTCTAAAACATGAATAGAAACAACTCTTACAAACAGGCAAACTTCAGCAGCAGTAGAACTGTGCTGCTTGCAGAAAGCTGAACGTTTGAGAATTCAGGCACTAACACCCCTGTAGCGAAACCAGCTGCCCACCAAATCTGCAGCCATTAGGTCACAAAGGTCCGATGCCCTGGTGAGGTCAAATGAAAAGGTCATAGAATCAGAGAATTGTTTAGGTTGGAAAAGACCTTTAAGATCATCAAGTCCAACCATTAACCCACCACTGCCAAGTCCACCACTAAACCATGTCCCTAAGCACCACATCTACACATCTTTTCAATACCTCCACAGATGGTGACTCCACCACTTCCCTGGGCAGCCTCTTCCAATGCTTGATAACCCTCTCGGTGAAGACATTTTTCCTAATATCCAATCTGAACCTCCCCTGGCACAACTTGAGGCCATTTCCTCTTGTCCTATCGCTAGTTACTTTGGAGAAAAGACTGACACCCACCTCACTACAACCTCCTTTCAGGTAGTTGTAGAGAGCCATAAGGTCTCCCCTCAGCCTCCTTTTCTCCAGGCTAAACAACCCCAGTTCCCTCAGCCGCTCCTCATAAGACTTGTTCTCCAGACCCTTCACCAGCTTCGTTGCCCTTCTCTGGACACGCTCCAGCACCTCCATGTCTCTCTTGTGGTGAGGGGCCCAAAACTGAACGCAGGATTCGAGGTGCGGCCTCACCAGTGCCGAGTACAGGGGCACAATCACTTCCCTGGTCCTGCTGGCCACACTATTTTTGATACAAGCCAGGATGCCATTGGCCTTCTTGGCCACCTGGGCACACTGCTGGCTCATATTCAGGCGGCTGTCAACCAACACCCCCGGGTCCTTTTCCACCAGGCAGCTTTCCAGCCACTCTTCCCCAAGCCTGTAGCGTTGCATGGGGTTGCTGTGACCCAAGTGCAGGACCTTGCACTTGGCCTTGTTGAACCTCATACAATTGACCTCGGCCCATCGATCCAGCCTGTCCAGGTCCCTCTGCAGAGCCTTCCTACCCTCAAGCAGATCAACACTCCCGCACAACTTGGTGTCATCTGCAAACTTACTGAGGGTGCACTCGATCCCCTTGTCCAGATCATTGATAAAGATGTTAAACAGAACTGGCCCCAACACAGAGCCCTGGGGAACGCCACTTGTGACCGGCCACCAACTGGAGTTAACTCCATTCACCACAACTCTTTGGATCTGGCCATCCAGCCAGTTTTTTTTACCCATCGAAGCATACACCTGTCCAAGCAGCCCGTTTCTCCAGGAGAATGCTGTGGGAAATGCTGTCAAAGGCTTTACTAAAGTCTAGGTACACAACAACCACAGGCTTTCCCTCATCCGCTAAGTGGGTCACCTGGTCATAGAAGGAGGTCAGGTTAGTCCAGCAGGACCTGCCTGTCATAAAGCCATGCTGGCTGGGCCTGATCACCTGGTTGTCCCATACGTGCCGCATACAGGTCCTCTCTCCACTGCATTTAAGAATAACTTGTATGTTTTGTATTTTCAAAATACAAAAGGTATCTGTGGATTTCAGTATGAAAAAAATGTCTTTTAAGTGGAAAAAAAAGAAGGGTGGTGGATTTACCCCCCTTTCTTATTTTCACACAGAGCGAGTAACCCTGCCATATCTAGCAAGAGTCAATCAGGTGTGAGCACATGCCTCTTTCGCACATCTGAGAAAATACACCTCATCTTGGCTTGGATTAGGGTAAGCTACTGCTCTACTCAGACAACCACCATCAGAGACCTGGGCTCCGATGAGAGGCCAAAAAAGCAAGTTATCCATCTTCTCATCTGCTCAACTCTTCCTGGAGATCCACCTCACATTTAGCATTTGTATTTTAGAGCGATCTGAAATTCTGACCCTATTTAACCTGCGTCCGTGGGACGGTCGTTCTTCTGTGAAGAAGTTGAGCTTTCAATTGATTTTACTGACCAGCAGAATTTCAAATACCGGTTTATCATTCTATAATATAGACTTGTAAGCACCAGCCAGGGAAAGATGGGGCCCTTTACTAACAAGTTTGGTGTTAGAGATGGAAATCTTTGTCTAAAGTTCAAAGTAATAACAGGAACCAGTAGGGCTTTAATTTCTCCTAATCCCTTTCAAAATGCTGTCTCTTCTATTATCACCTCAAGCACAAAAAAGGAAACATTCAGTATGTTAAATCCAAATGTGTTTTTAACATATGTAATTGCTCATTTCCACATACCCATGTCTGAGACTAAATTAATTCATAACAGATTCAGCTTAATTCCTTTTTCCCCCCCTCACATTTTTGGTAAAATTCTCATCACTTCTGAGCTGAAAATGTCTTAAGGAAAGACACATCCCCACCCCAGAAAATCCATATGAAAAACTTGATGACACATTTGACAATTTAAAATAATGCCCATTCCTCTGTGGAAGAGCATCACTTTGGACAGTTTTTTCCCTAATCAACACTTTAAAAATAAAGACTGCTTATGTCTCCTGGAATGAAAGGATGCTCAGGTATGCCAATAGTTCATGCTACAAAGCTCTGATTTTAGATCACAACTTTGCCAAGCTTTCTGGACTGAAATCTTCAAAATAGGACAGTTACTGAACTATCATATTATACTTTTCTTTGGGTTTTGGCTCCTGTTAAAAAAAAAGTAATAAATCACTGTAAGCAACTCTTCCAAGGTATTTGGACATGAGAACTCTTCAGTTTGGTTCTTTGTGTATAATCTGAGATTCTTGTCTCCACCAAAATCTATCCAAATTATAAATCTCTGCAAAATGTTGGCTAACAGGTATTTGGTAATAAATGTATATATAAAGTGGTCACATTCCCTGGATGCTAACCAGACCCTGAAAATACTTTCATCCAACCTTTAGCAATTTCTGCCTGCAAACACAGCTCACAGTAGATCTGCAATATGACTGAGTCCACAAATTCAGGAGTGGGAAGGAAAGACCGAGTTTGGATAACAAGCTAGGGAGGGGAAAGAGGGAACGACGGGGACCAGAGAGGATTGAGAGAAGAGAAAGAACTGCAGGGGGAGCTGAAAGAGTAACAGGGACTGTAGCCAAACACATGACAGAAGGAACGAGGTAAAAGCAAGCAAGAGATTGATGAGGACCTGTGTCAGACCAAGGACTGCCAACACAAAAATACTGACATAAACACAGAGATCACAAAAAGACCCGAGAAGTTAGAGTCGCACTGAGTGCAAATGAGCACGGCGGCAGCAGCCAGCAAACTGGGAAGGAGCCGCGATGGCAAAGCAATGGGATTAGGCAAAGATGAGCTGGAAGCAGAACGCAGAATTTAGTACCCACTCTAATTCTCACTCCAGCATCCAAAACATTTTCTCTCAGTAACTGTCTGGGAGAAATTAACAATGTCTTTTTTTTCTTCTTTTTTTCCCCATTAGCACTGGAGGATGAGTCTTCTATTGCCATCAGTTATCCAATTAGCTCAAAAGGGACAATCAGTGGATATAGTGAGGTTCTTGACAATTTTTGTGGTTAAAGACTAATTTTTTTTCTCCACAAGACCCCTGGCTCGTTCACATCAAAAAAGGACATGATCTGAGAGTGAACCAGAACTGCAGTAGAAGACAGTCCGCCTGCTCCATTTCTAAGAACGTTTGTCATACATGGCCTGAGGAACAGAAATCAGAAAAGGAGGATGACTTTGTAGTTACAGAAGATAAATTGTAGCAGAGGAGATCATCACTCTTCTTCTACCACTGTGATCTCCCATGGTGCTAGGCAAAGTGCTTAAACCTCGCTTAAGCGTCCAACACTTTGTGCGCTTCTCAGTGTCCGAGTGACTGGTTTGAAGTCCTGGAGTCTCATGATCTGCAAGGCTGGGAAGTTACAGCTGGAACAGAAGCCTGTACGAGGTCTGAATATAGCAACTACTTTGACAAGGCAGTTCCTAAACACCCTAAATTGAGCATTCAAGTAATAGATATTTTTATCCAGTTAAAAATCCCTTCCCGGGATTTTAATTTTTTTTTTTTCCCTAAATTAAGACATCTCTTCCCTTCTCTCACAAATGTGAAAATAAACTTAATAATGCTTTTGTAAAACATTCAGATCCTATAGTAACAAGTAGCTCAGAAAACCCTTTGAAGCAGTTAATAAGGACATCAATGTATAATACAAAGTATTTGTAACATTCGGTAAAAATAGTAAGTATACAAGAAACTGTCACCAGGTTATTTTCTACAGACTTTTTGTACCTTCTGCCATCTACAGGGGCTCCTGCAGTTCAAGAAGGGACTTTGTGAAAGAGCAATGCCCTCACTGTTAACGTCTATGGCATACCTCTAATAAAACTGCTTTTTCCAACAGACCCCAAAGTTATCAGAAGGTCACATAAAACTGCTATCTACTAAAAACAGTATGCGGAAGAAAGAACCAATAGCAGGTTCTTGAGTACCTGAGTTTGTGGCAAAACAAGTAACAGCTGCTTTTTAGAATATTTTGCAATTATTTAAAGTTGATACTTCATAGTAAAGTATGTACTTTACTTCATCGTATGCCTGCTGGAAGAGGGTAGGTGACATCCTAGATATTCTCCTATTAAAGCACATTTCAAACCAGCTAACAAACAAGCAAAAGACCACTTGTAAAGGTCTTGGCAAAAATAAAAATTTACAAAAAGCCTTCATATGGAAACAAGACCTAACTGCGGTGCTCTTCAGATTAATCCTCCCAGTCAAATTTTGGGCTTGCAGCCAATTTCTGGAAAATTCATACACGTGAGCCAACTCCCTGAAGTCAGCTAGATTTGTCCCAGCACAGCTGAAAGGCCTGCGCCTTTAGAAATAAGCTTGGAAAGAATCATCATTTCTAAGTATTTAAGCATATAGATATTAGCAGAATAACGTAGTTCTGTGCAATAACTGGCATTTTTGTGCCAGCCCAGCTGTAACGCTGGGCAATTGTGTCCCGAGTTCACCCAGGAACTGCGGCTCACAAGAAGGCAGCATGACTGCAAGGTCATAGAGAAAGGTTGTTTGCAAGCTGGGAAATAACCTGAAGTAAGGTACTTAATTAGAAATTATGTATATGATCTCTGCTGCATGTTCTCAGCAAGGGATCTAGAAGCAGAGGCTTACAGGAAAGGAACTTATTTACATAATATATAGAGAGCTGGACATTTTAGGAGGATCAGTCCCACAAACAGGAGGTCAACATTTGTTGGAACAGGACTCACGTTGTTCAAAGCAGCCATCAGTACCGTATTTGCAGATTCCTTTATGTGAAGCTGCAGAACCAGCTAGAAAAATTCAGTTATGCTTGATCACACCCAAATTACTTTACAAGGTCTAGATGTTCTTGCGTATAGTTTTTTTGCGAGGCATGCATGTTTCTGCTTTATACCATTGCATTGGGGAATTCTTGGGGTGCACGGTGAAAGATGCAATTCTCATATATAAACGTTAAATATTCAGAATCTGAAACAGCGAAGTGAAAGTCACTTATGCTTGAGAAAATACAATAATTGTAGAAGCTGCAGGGAAATTTCACTGAGACAAAATCATCCTTCACAGAAAAGCTGGAGAAATACACAAGAATTAGAGCTCCCCAAAGACTCAAAAGAGGCATTTTTGTTAATCTGGACTATTAAATATTGCTAGTGACTCAATCTATGCCTGAAAATATGTGATCTTTTTTATAGTCCTAATAAGCATTCTGCACATAAAGTCAAAAACCAGCACACAATCAGTACTTTCTTTTAAATTTACTCATGTCTAAAAGATTATACCTAGTCTAATTAGATAAATTTATTTCCAACCTACAAAAAAAACCCACAGTGGCACAGAGAAATTATACTTTATGAATGGAATTTCCATGCTTAAGCTATTCAAACACATTTTCATGCAACAGCACCCTTTAAAATATGCAATTTTTTGATGTAGTTAGTATCTTCTCTTTCCTTAGCGGATGCCATCTGTTAGTTTACGCTCCGTGGGCTGGAGCAAGAGGTATGCACTGAGGTATACTGTCATATATGTCACTGCTACAGACTGAGACCATCCAGGTTGACAGAAAGAAGCGACTGGATGAAATGGGTGATGAAAACCTATCGTAGCACTCTGAGCTCCCTGGTCAAAAAACATGGGCCAGGGTCTGGCTCTCTACACTACCTGAATCTGGGAGGGCCTGCAAGTAATTTACTTGAATAAATTACTACCGTGTTTTGGGATTTTTCCTTCATGTTACTATATTCAAACTATGAAGATTTCCGTAAAGCAGAAAACCAAATGAATAACCATGATGTTAAACCCTTCTGATCAACTACAATCCAAGATGGATAAAAAAATAGAGCCAAAATAGCACCAAAAGGAAAAAAGACAAGAGGTTACATGGCTAATGGGAGGTATGATGCCCAAGAAGTTATTTAGATAGTTATTTACTCTGTAAAGTTGTAGTGCTACATCTGTAAGCAAATTGGCAACTAACCATGTTTGGTGTTAGAAATAACATGATTCAAAAAGTGGAAGGAATATATCTGTCAGAGTCACTGGTTAATTACTCAGGAGCCTGATTATCACACAGGACACTAGAAGCTTCCCTTTCCTCCAAGTTGCCACTAATCATTCCTCCAGCAGACCGCAAGCACTCCCACGGAAGCATTACAATTCCCTCTTGGAGAAGGGGAATTGCTCCCTCTTTTCCCCCTAACTTTAACCTACGCTGCTGTATCATCTCAGAAATGGCACTCTGAAATTTTGTTATACGCAGTTTCAAGTCCCGTGAACTTGCCAGCTTCTTTAAGACCAGTGAAAGGACTGAGGGCTTGCTAAAAACTCCACGTGCTCACCCTTTGCCACAGCACACCACAGCAGGGGCTTGCAAGTTATTCTTGATGCGCAGTTTTGAGTCTGTTTGCTTGGAAAAAAGCATTTGGGAGCTGGGAGGCAAAGGCATTATTAAGGAAGGTAGAAGCCCTCTTCGTCTTAAAATTAAATTTCAAATAGTATCTTATATATGAAAATATTTGATTGATAGTTACCAGGATGCCTATCATAAGGAGTTAAACATGCTTTAAAAAAATAATTATCAACAACTGATCTGTCAAAACAATCTTCCAGTGGAGATGATGTTCAAAGACCACAAACTGAATACAAATTTTTGAAAGGATTAATTTTACATAGTTGCATGGAAAGCATACTTTGAGGCTTATATTAAACACATTCAAACCACATTAGATAGATACAAGATCAGCATGGTGACCTACAATAGCAGCCCTGTACTACATTAAGATGCAGCGAAGTAATAGTCAGGAGACTTTCAAGGACAGATATTAACTTTATAATTTGATAGATGAACCATAACTGTATTAACAGTAAAAAAGAAAGTGTCCTCTGCTACTATTACTACTGGATTCATAGCGAAGAATAAATTGGAAAGTGGTGATTATGTCAATGTCATGAATATGTTTGCACATTTGAAAACATTAGGCACTAGAAAATGCTGCTGAACCAATTAAATGTTCCAGAGATTAAAGTACGCTTATCTGGAGCGTACTTTTTCACAGCAGTTCTTACCGGGCTCAAGTTTACTTTGCTCTTAACCAGGCAATCTACCAGCTGTAGCAGCAGCCATGCAGTAACAAGCATCCTTCAGCAGAAATTTGTCTCAGTACCAGCTATAAATGACTCAGCTGTTCACGTCATGCTCCAGGAGTTACTTTGCTAATAGTACAGCCTTTTACCATACAGCACAGCATCCTTTCCCTCCATAGTAGGGGCTATGGAGGTTTTTTTGGTTTGTTTGGGGTTTTTTTGTTACTCATACCTCCTTTCTGAAACATGATATGACTGCCTCGATCACCAAGGAAGCTAACTTTCACTTCTTATGGGCCATATGAAGGCTTGACTTAAAAATAAACATGTGCCAGGTTGTTTGTTTTTAAAAAAGGGCATGACGGTGAAAACAAACTTCAAATGCAAAGGAACTCTGAGCAAGTAAAAACATTAGAATAGGTCTAATAAATAAATTGAAATGATCATCATGCATGCTTGTTTTTACACAAAATTTTCTGTTCAAGTTTTCATTCAATAAACAGCTGTTATCAGAACACACATTAAAAAAAAGATTAATGGCAAAAAGGGAAAATAAAAAAACAGATAGGACCTAGTCTTGGTGGTATTTCTAAAATGTGAAACTTGCAACCAGCAATATGAACAAGAATAAAGTTAAAATTTTTATAATCCTGATAGCTATATCTGAAAAGCTCAGACCCTGGCAACATGCAATCAAAAGAATGAATGGCTTTTTTTCTTTCAAGTTTTAATTTGGGGCCAGCAGGCTTGTCAGAAGCAGTGGGGAGAAAAGGATTATTATCTTTTTTTTTTCCTATGGTCAGAATCATGACTCTTCATGGTTAGCAGTACTGCATGCAGTACAGAAAACTCCTGCAAAAAAAAAAAGATTATAATCCTGGATTGGGACAATTTCAAGGAGCTGAGAAAAACGGAAGAGCAAGAGACATGACATGAGAAAATAATAAGCAGTAGCCTTGTATACACATATGGTAAAAAGATTAGAAAAGCCTGCAAATTTGAAAACTAATGCATCTGTTGACAAGCAGGCAGGGATCTCGCAGTGATCCGTGTTCTTGACTGTTCAGTGGGCAGCTCTGATTTCTGCACCAGATTCCCCATTTTCTTCACGTCGCGGTTCCTAGCCCTGACTTCATCGTGGTCATTCACAGGCATCAACTAGAGAAAACATCCCTTTAAGAAATGTCCTCCCCTGGACGAACGGTCCCGGTGCGTACAACAAACAAAGCCAGCAAATCTACATGCCAATGAAAATTGTTACGTTTTCTTAGGTCTCTGCAGGGCTCCAAATGACAGTAGCACCAAGTACTGAATCTGAATTAGAAACCTGTCACATCCTTATCCACCTGCTTATTCAATTGAGCTGAAAGATATTTTGACATTTTAATATGAACAGTACTAGCAGAAACAAGAAACTTCAAGACTATTATTTTTATGACATAGTAATAGCAAGAGACTGCTATATTTGGTGGCAGGATGATACTTCAAGCAGTATAAAAACCAAATGTGCCAGAGACCAGTAAAGCAGTACGATCTTCTGGCAGCTGATGATCCTATAGGAAAACACAGTGCAATCTGGGCAGAACGACTTGTGTGACTCGGTTCCTATTTAAGATCAGGGCTCTCTGGACAGAGTCTTAAGTTGCTGACTGAATAGTCCTCTGAAACCAACCCAAAGCAATTAAGCCCGGGATGAAAGCACGAAGCAGACCCTGCATAGTTTCACGCAGGGCTCTTGCGGGTAAGAGCAGCAGCCCTTCCAGGAGCAGCGATCCATCACAATTTATGTACGCTGGTCCCTCTAACACGGCTGGGGAGCCCACGTGGCAGCAGTACGCTCAAGTGGATTAACTGACCTCTGTACCAGGACACCATGAAGCCTACTCTTTATTCCCAACAAACTGGCCCAGTACAGGGTTGAAAGGAAGTATTTTCTATACGTTACATAGGTAACCGACTTAAATACTTTATAACTGATGGAAAGAAGAATATCACGCACAAAGAAAGCTTGAGCGTTCTATAAGTAAACTCAGGTGATCCTAAGTTTAAACCTTACACCCTGCCTGTTATTACTTGAAATCAGTAATCACACTCAAAAGCGTGATACAGATGCGAGCATGCTTCAAATCGTTATGTAAAAGGCTAAAATATATAGCAGAGTTGAGCATTTTACCACTGTGTTTTTATCTTATTAGCTGTTAACTATTATGCACGTGGCTGTGTAGGCATGCACGAGCCAGGTGCTGTGTTTCTACAAAGGCGGCAACAATCCATGGGACTCTGCAGAGTATTTTGAGCTTCCCACAGAGCTACAGCAAGAATTTTAAAATCTGCAAAATGAGCGTGAAAGCCAGTGGAACTCTGCAGGAGTTTTTCAGGTGGTGGTATACTATGTGTATAAAATCTAATAGTACAATTGCAAAGCATAACAGCAGGACTAAATAGCTAAAAAATATCCAATATTATAGGCTGGGATGGCAAACAAAGAATTAGCGCTGCCATGTTGAAGAAAAGTATCAGAATGAAACTTCAAGCTAAGCTTTCCTATTATGCTAATGATGTTCCAGTTTATAATGTGATGCATTACCTGATAGGCAATAAAAGGCAACCTATACATATACATCCCTGGCTTGCCATATACATCCCTGGAGACTGACATTTCCAGAAGTAACAGAATTCAGCTGAGCACCCACTCTGTTGTGCTGCAGAACTCAAGTATTAATCGTCTTCTCAAAATCTGACCTTTTTATGGTGGTCATGTGAGAACTCAGAGCAGAAGCATATCAAATAAGTTATCAAATCTGAAAAATTTAGACTCAGATAAGAAATAAACCGGCACTACAGCTAAGCTTCTCTTCAGCTTACTACTGATGGTATCATTCAAAATGATTGCTGAAGTTTTAACCTATAATTTTCACTAAAAACAGAAAGTTCCCTTTCAAATTCCTATACAACAACAACCATCAAGCATACAATATTAAGTAAAATTGATGAAGTGCAGAACAGTGGGTGAACACTCAGAAACAAAACATTTGGTTACATGAAGAAACATCAAGCTCATTAATCTAGTAGTTTGGGCTGGTCTCTGCATTTCTCACACTCTCAACTGTGATGCTGTGTATTTTAAGGGCAACCTGCCTATTGAGCAAAGGAAAAAAAACCACACACGCCAGCACTCATACAGATGGATTGATGTGCTCTATATAATTTTTTTACATTGCCTTCTTCTGTGGTGATTTCGCAAACAGAAGGTCGCTATGGAGGAAACGTATTCATTTTGTAAACTTCACACCACCCCACTAAACTGCAGATACTATTTTTAGTTCTCCCTAGCACTAAGCAGACAGGGAATCCGAGGCGCAGTGCCAGGATGTAAACCCACTCCTTCTGAGCTGGCTTTAATCACGTTGCCTTGTTCCCACTCTGCTCCCATGTTTAGGTCAGCAAATTTCCTTAAGGCTAAATCTGAATACATGCACACATATGCCATGGATAATCTGGATATGTTTCTTCATGAATAATTCAGATAAAAGTATGATGTGCTGCCCTTACTGAAAGGCCCACTTGATTTTCTCTTTTGGCAAGGTTTGCTCAAAAAAATGCTGCTGAAGAGTAGCCAACATCTTGCCTCTATTTCTAATGTCGTGGGTTTACCAAAAAAGTGGATCCTCTTTACAAACTGTTTTGTACTGCTCAAGCTTGCAGTCCTGCTGCACAGAAAATTAAGGGATTCTCATTGAGTATGACCACAAAGTCAGGCCAGAAGTATTTTCTACAAAAGGGATACTTGTTTAAAATCTTTCTCCATAAAAAACAGTCTTGTACACAAGCCTAAACCAAATGTTACAGGAAGAGCAGTATTTTCCATAGAAAGCTCTCCTATCAGATCCTATAGGATCTGCACATTAGAGCAACATTTCAGCATCTTAAATTATGTTTTCCTGATTTTTATTTTTTTTTAAGTATAGTTACAATCGTTTGTTTGAGAATTTGTATCCTAAACTGCTTAGATTGCCACAAAAGTACCAGGACACTGAGAGCAGTCTGGTATTATTTCCATTGCCAAGTATGGCAGCAGGTCATATACACAATCCCTTCTCTTTTTAATCTGTACACTAGCAGGAATGAATTTTTTCACCTTAGCCTACCAAAGCCATAATTTTGCACACTATGACAGAGCTGGGGCAGGCAGGAACCACAGAACTTTGCGTGTGTACTGCAGTCCGCCGTGGACATCAACCTGAAGGTCAGACACCAGCTTTCAACGCAGGGTTTAGCTGGAATTTATGTGCTGCTTCATTTCTACACTTCCAGCTGAGCGGTCCTAAAGAAAGCAACTGGTTCCTCTCAGGCAAATACGGCTCTGTTAAATATGTACTACCCTACTTCTATTTTTATTTAGAAATCCTACCGTAACTTGAGATCAAGTTGTTAATAATCAAGCCAAAGCTAGAAACAAACTACGAGAAGGCATATAAAAATACATTTCAATGAGTTAACATTGCATGTCCTAGTCTTTCATTGCTCTGTTACTGAATATTTCCTCTATTCCAAAAGTACTCAAGAACCCACAAACCACTGACTACTCCCACAGTTCCTGGGATATTGCCTTTTTTTTTTTTTTTTTTAAATGAACATAACAGGAAACCCATATCGGCATCACAGAGTACATGAAATATATTTAACATCAGCATCCTAAAAACCAAATATTTATTAATCTTGCTAGGAAAAACAAAATTGTGAACAGTCTGGAAGGCAGTCACTGGTATGCCCCAGGGGATAATACTCTGACTTCCCACAACATGTTTTTCGATGCATCAAGGATCTCTAAACAGCACTGTGCAGATCTACACGTTCTTGCCAAAAGGAGTAATGAAATAAAACATAACCCCAGTCATTTTAATGGAGCAAGCTGCTTGTTAAGGTTTATCAATGTGCAAAAATAAACTGCACGACTGAAATACACTTTAAATGAAGTCAGCTGTAACGGGAGGGGGGGAAACCACAGTGCCAGGGATGGTGAAGTTGGGAAAAAGCCATACTTCTATGGTATTGGTTTTATCTTATCTAATAGCTTCTATAAGTCTTTCACACAGGCTTTGAACAAGGATCTCTCTCATATTTGCATTTTAAATTAATTTAATCCTTCAGAAAAGTGCCACGTGCCCAATATTGTAGAATCCTACTTATCTTCAGTGATTCCAGAGATGCAGAACAAGAAAAACCTTACCATACCGCCCTTCCAAATTTCCAGAAGAGATCATTTTTAAAAGCCTACCTAATTCTGAAAAGATGAAACGATAAAAAGGGAAATTATGGATTCCGTGAGAAAGCAACCAGATTTGAGCAGAGATGAAGACAACTCACTATTACAAGAAACTTATAAAGTCAGGAAATGTGGTCTAGCAGATACAATTCCTCCAAAGCACTAAGCAGAATTTCTAAATGGCATTGAGAGATCATTAAAAAAAAAAAAAAATCATTTTTCTTTTTGCAGTGGTTTGACTGAAGTATTTTGCCTCTCTTACAAATGATGCAAACCGAAGAGAATTGTAATGCATCTAGGTAACTGCTTATTAGTTTGCGACATCTTTCAGAGGCTCTGAACAGAGAAATACAATTTAAGACACGTTATACATGTCCTTGCTATATGCCATCTACCCTGTCTGAACAGTCTTCATGGTATGACAGCCTTTGAAGTACACGTCTCAGGTTTTTGTTCAGTTGACTTAAGTAACTAAAACCATGCAGAAGGGCAGAAAAGCCATGTTTAAGCACTGCAGCTGAAGTTCACACACGACATTTCACCTCGGGAGGGTGCAACGATACGTAGAGGCCCCGCTGCTGCCATGGTTTTCCTTTTTTGCTCAGACAGGGTCTGCTCAGGGAGCAGCGGAAATCCCAGCAGCACCATCCTCTCCAGAAGAGGACCGAGTAATTAACTTCTGATTGGAAGTCCTAATTCCCTGCAGCAAGGAGGGGGAGGACTAAGCAGCCGATTTCACTTACGGGAAGGATGGCTTTAAGCAGGCTTCGCTTCAAACAGCGGGACGTAACGCTGTTCATTTCAAGCGGTATATACGGCTGCTGCGGAGAGGCAGAGGCGAGGGAGCGCAGCTTCAGACAATGGTAGGTTTTGTGCTGCTAAAGCACGACTGTGTTCAGCACGAAGACTTAACTGGATTTTTCAAGATATGTAGTTAACTTTTATAAAAATATAAAAGTTAAGACTCTAATATGGGCTACAATGAGCCCTCTGGGGTGAACGCATGTGGTTTTGTTTGCTTGTTTGGTTTTTTACGTCCTTTTCCCTGCAGTCCTAAATATACTACTAGAACTAATCCCCTGCGGCACAAACAAGCTTACCTCTGACCAACACCAAGAGGAAGACTGAATTACCAGAGTACTCTCAGATCTACAGGACCACCAAGTATGTTGTATATTTGCCCACCTCACTGATCTACCGGTTGTCACCTAGTTAATACACCTAGAAAGGGGAAACAAAAAACCAAAGCCAATATATTCATGGTCGAAAACAAGCATATCCAAAACTCACGCATGTTCTCTGGTACCCAAAACAGATCACATAAACGGGAGGTCACATACTTCACGCATCCCTGGGGTAACCACTTCCACACTTTGTGCTTTCAGCCCCCCTCTGACACTCTGTATTGCCTTTTTGCACTTTGAAGACCTCTTCAGGGCAAATTTAGTTGTTCATGACATGATCGTACACTATCCTCCATTAGCGATGCTGTAATTTATTTTGGAACCCATGTTATTGCATATGGTCTTGATGTACCTATTTGTGTCAGAAGATAAGATGATAGATATTATATTACAGTCTATACAGAACAGGAAAACACAGATCCTGTTTATGAATTAAGTCACTTCACTTTGCTGCCTTAAGTTTGCTTTCCAGCTGCCCTCAAACACTGCCTTATTTAATGACCTATACAAGACTTGCAGTAGGTCCGGTATTTTTACCCAGTCGTCTCCTTGTGGTCTCTAAAGGTGCCTCAGAACAGTGCAGAACGTGAAGGTAGATGATGCCAGAATTCACATATGGGACAAATGATAAAAGCCACATGGAAATAAATTCTTTTTGCCTCGTCTCTGAACTTCAAATAGTATCTGAAACCTCAAAGGAAACAAAACCAGGTGGCAGAGGACAGCCGGTGCCATGATGGGACCATGCCAACACTGCTAAAAATTCTGCATGACCTACAGCCTAGACAGCAATCTCCGTGATCGACCCCCAGTATTCATCACGGTGTTCACCACTTTACCTCAGAGAAACTCAAGATGCCCAGGGAGTTCCAGGCAAATGGGGAAGACAGATGGAAGAGATGCAAGGAAGGGTGAGCTGTGCACATCAAATGCTACACCAAACTCTAGCAAAGAGTAGAGATGGGTAGGAGTCAGTCATGCTGCTATTCTGCGATGATTGTTTAGAAATTGAATCTTTCTTAGCATTCACTTTTATAAACACTACCTTCAAGCATTTTGGTCTGAGATTTTTACTATCCCTAAAAATCAGACTCTCCCTGTTGCCAAGACATACATAAGCTAACCAAACCTTTTGGAAGTCAATTTTCCATTTTATTATTTTTAAAAGGAACTGGGTCTACATTTGAGAAACAGGACAGAAAAACGTCGAAACAGATAATCAGAAGAGGAGCCTTGATTTACTGTGCACAGATGCATACAAGCTTTCTTTAAAAAAAAATAGCCTTATTATCCAGGCATTGTATTACTTACAGCCACCCTCAGTGAGCTTACGTAATTTCATATATTTATCATTCTATACTTTATTTTGCCTTTCTGAAAATACAATCCTCCATAACATCGCTTCTACTCCCCAAATAATGGAGTGGTTTTCAGGAACTGCAGAAGGAAAAATGAATGAATTCTTTCTACAAACGCAGCAGATATGATAGCATTTAACACCATTCCTTCTTTCCTCTCCTAAACATTAATCAGGGATAAAAGGGCTACATATCAGCATTTAGAAACAGCTAATAATTTTAATGTTTTTATTATTTCTTCTGTTTGGAACGTGGCAGAAGATTATCGTGGACAAGATGTTCAAAATTGGAACTTAAAAAGATAGCTTTACAGGCCTAAAATGAGAAGCACTTTCATTTTCAGGAAAAAAGTGTCAAATCTATCATTAAGGAAAACAAAAACGAAACCTTAAGCTCTCAACTTTCAGTTCCACTTTCCAAATCTTAAGTCAGACACTGTTTAAACAAAACAAAAAAACCCCACAAACCCCCAAAAAAGGAGTGCAAGACTTTTCATCTGAGGCTGCATAGTCCATGTAGGCTGGAGATAATGAGGCCGCCCACCAAACAATTCTGCATTCATTGCAAGCCTTTAGCATCCACGCTTTGTTTTGAGTCATCGCTTTTCAGTTTCTCACCCCATGAATGAAATCCTGACCCAAACTCAGAGAAAATGTGCTTTTGGTCTCACTAAGACTTGTTTTCTTGATAAAACTGGGACAACCTATCTTTCTCATGGGAAACAGCGTTACCTCTTTCCGCTGCAATCAAAGTGTGCTCGAGTCGATCTAGCATCCAAACTCTGCATCTCTCCCATTTCCTGCAGAATCCTTCAAAACCCAGAGCCCATCTTTTTTATCATGTTTGTCATACCTATTCAAAACACAGCTTATCAAGCGACTCAACCTGTGCAACATTTTAATAGGAACTGCAACAATGCTGTACATACGTCCTTAATATCCCAAGAATTTTCTACCATTCAGCCCATGCTCCTATGTCACGTAAAAATCAAAGCACAAAAGAAATATGAATGTAAAGTTCATGAACTTTCTTCTTCAAATGTTTCCAACTTACATTCTTCAATAAGAAGCCTTACAGAATGTGATATTATTACAGCATAAAAGCCTCCTTTGAATTACTAAAATGAAGAACTTTGTACTGATGCCTTGTTTTTTCAGAATAAACCGTCTTACGGCCTTGCTTTACTGAAATACATTATCTAACAGACAATTAACACGCTCTTGGAATAGACAACCGTTTTTGACGTTTAGCCTGTGCAGCGATGACAGAGCAGGGATCTGGGTTACAAGCAGGCTGCCTCCAGCTCTTGTCTCTGGCCCTCTACCTCTCCAGTTCTTATCACAGCTTTACTTTGCCAGCAAAATGCTCCATTACTTCTGCTTCGCCTTAAAGACAGGCTAGTGCCCCTAACACGTGGTTACAACAGAACGCTGCAGCGACAGATTATACACACAAGAGGTAAACCTTGCTGAGGTCTGTGCACCAGAACATTTTTCTTTCACAGTCAGCTTGGATTAGTTTTGAAACCCCATAACAATATATTTAGATCATTGCTTATAAGGTTTCTAAAAGAAATGCAAAATGTATCAAGTAAGTTCTTGCTTAACTGGAGGAGACAACTATCTTCACTAATAAGAACCAATTATAGTATAACTAGATTTAGGATGCCAGTTCAGGTTAAAAAAAAATTCCCCCAAAAAAAGGCTTATTCATGTTTCGAGAAGAAAATGCAGAGTCTAGAAGAGCATAAGAATTTAAAAAACGAGTGCAGAAAGAGAACAGACCATAAGCCTCTCCCCCAGAGAATAGGGAACTCAAGGCAATTGTCAAACAGCACTGATTCGTTTCACACAATTAAAATCTGGTTTATACAATAAAATCAGTATTTCATGGTAAAAATGTGTTGAAGTTGAGCCTGAAAACATGAATCAAAAGGGCTTTTCTTGGTGGCTGGGAGAAGAGTATGCCTGCTATATTTATAAAATCTATCTTTTGGTTAAAAAAAAAAATAATCTGTTCCTGGGGTTGTGAAGAAAATCTGCCAAATATAAAATGAGACAATGCTGTCATCTGACGTCTACAGACAGACTCCACGCATCCTAGATAATTCTCAAATGACAGCAATACAAAACTAACAAATCTCTGGCTGCTATTCAGAAGCTACTAGCCAGCACTAAAACAGACAACTACCGTCATCCACTCCAGCTGGCTGCTGCTTTGAAAAGTTACAAGGAGGGGCAAACACTATAATAATTCTTAGGGAAAGAAGTCAAAAACTTCTGTTCCCATCCTCACCAGTCAGATGGCTCCAGCAGTTCTCTCCCCCCTTGTAATTAAAGGACAAAAGAAAGACACCCCCCCCCCCCCAATGAAAGCATCTTAGCATCCACCCCCATACCGACAGCTGAGCCCTAGGTTTGACACTGTGCCAAAGTATTACTCCAGAACAGGAGTCGACCCACTGGCTTCTACTTTCCAGCTCCGCCTACAATTCGCAGGCTTTCAAATAAAATGTAAAGATGTTTCGTAGTGCCTCACTCTCTCATTTTTCTTCAGTCATGGCAGATGACATGAAAAGATGTTATCTTCCCACCTGACGTCATCAGAGCACATATTGCATTGGCTTTTTATTGGTCATCTGCTAAAGAAATTTGCAGGGACTGGCAAAAAGTATTGCTTTTTTCTGTGAATAACAGCCCCTTTTGTAGTCACAGTGAATGCACGTGCATCCTAGACACTGTCCAATACCATTGGTGGACAAAGCAATGGGCTCGAAGCCAAAATTTTCATTCTCAACTACATTGTTTTTTGAATTACTGCACTAGCACTCTTGGAAGTCAGTCGTTATCCTCTCACTTTCATAATTTACATCCACCATTAAAAATTACAGCTGGTTGTCTTTTAACTCTAAGACCACATGACATCTCCTGCACCCTTCCTTCATTCCAGAGTGACTTAGCGTGCTGCTGAACTTAATACCACCGAGATGGATAACACCATGGCTTTGTGGTCATCTCCGGCTAGCCTGAAGTCAGTATAACCACTGAAAAGGCTATCCCACCCTTCCCCTCCTTGGCCACTCATTGCTACCTTGTGCCTCCAAGCTACCTGTCTTGACGTAAACAGTATTAGGGTTGCACAGTAAAGCAAACGAGGGAAGCAGTTTGGAACTACGCCAGCAAAGGTGGGGGAAAAGCAAGTTTAATGCCAGTCAATTCCCTGATCCTGTTCGCCATGCGGCTGCACAAACAGTTGTGCTGCCACGAGGACAAAGCCGAGAAGAAGGAGCGAGGGGTTGGGGCTTGAAGAAGGACAGGATCACTTCTCTCAGTAGCGGTGCCAACTTACATTGGCTAGAAGTGACTATGGCCTAAGATGGAAAATGAGGTCGTCTTAAAATAACAGCTGTGAAAAATACTTTCTAAGCTAATACGCACCATGAAGCTCACATAACCAATATGAAACAGAAGCACATACTTAAAGATCTTGAAAGCATGCAAGAACAGCATCTATTTTATAACAAACAATTAAGAGCTTCAAAAGAAGATTTTTCAGAGCTAGCAACCTGCAGCCTGATTTCATCTGCTCAGGACTACGCTCAAGCACAGATCAACAGCTAGAGACCTGCACAGACTCAGCCAACCAAGCCTCAACGATTACTAACAAAACTCGGGAGGGGAAAAAAATTACACCTTCTTTTCCTTTTGATACCTTAAAAAAACCTGCCTGTTAGTCAGATACTTGTGAATCACATCGCTGGCTGTGCATCTACTACCCTTATTGTAGTTCTTTGTCTGGAAATCATGTGCTGAGTAACCCTCATGTGAGGGACTTACTCTTTATTGATAACAAGGCTAAAAAAAATCTTGCCAGATAAAATGTAGACTATATTGTCAGAACAAGATAGGAGTTTATAAAAGGGAACTTGTTCACACTAATAACTTCCTTCAATAGGAAGGCTTTACCTATAGTATCAATTTGATTTAATTCCATACACATAAGGACATTTTCCTTCACGAGGAAAGAAGGGAAGATGTATGGATTAAAAGTTTAGTCAGAAACAGCCTCCCAAATGTAAACGTACATAGTATTTTGCATGTTCACGAGTAGTAGGGATCCGCTCTCTTACAGCATGAGGTTGTCTTACAAAGTCATCGTACCAGAGCAGACCTACCCTAGAAATAAATTTGATTCAGCATCTTCTGCCAACAGCAGAAACCTTGGTTCCCATCAGTCCATATGGTCAGACTCCTAAAAGGACATTTTGGCTCCTCCCTTGCCAGACACGATCCCCTCCATTTCATGCTCCTTCCGCGTGCTCTCTCCTGACCCTGAATTCCCTTCTCCTGGCAGAGCACAACGGTGGCAGCAGTTGCCAACAAGTTCAGCGTAGTTACCTCCATTTGGGATACCTCCTGTCCTATCTTTGATGATGGCTCAAGCCACAGCTATGTACGCAATCTAAATCCCTCCAATGTTATAATCTCTGGCAGTATGTTGGCTCAAATCAAAATTAATATACTGAGAACTTTTCGGTTGTTTTCTTAATACCTCCTACCCTCTTCACTTAAAAAAACCCCAAAACCCAAAGAAACCCAAGCAACTGTTCAGTAGATCTAGTAAGTCAGCTAAGTGGTTTCAGTAAAATCCAGCATTTCTAATCGCACGTGTTTTTCCTCCTTACATGTCTGTGAAAACTCAGGCAGAGGTGTCTTAACTTACTCAACCAAAGGATTCTTATTGAAAGGCCTTTTTCTTGCTGTCACCGTCCTAAATCAACGATCAAACCTACTCGTCAAAACCGCCATCTCTCACATACTCTAAACAGGGAGGAGAAGGAACTCTGCTGCACATTCGATGCGTGAGCCAAAGCCCGTTAAAGAGTCAGGAAAATACAGTCTCACTGTTAGGTCTTTTTTTCCAGTTGGCACTTTATCAACAATGTCTCCACCCAAACCTAGGGTTGTTTGTAGCACTACTGAGTGTGCCTGAGCACGGCCAGGTGTCCTTAGCGTGACCCGTGAGCAAAATAGGGCCCACTGGTTGCAAACGATGGTTTCCACACCACTGGGGCTCTGCGGAGCCCTGAAAGCACCATCCTGGACACGCGATTCCAACACGCCACCGTAGGGACGGTTTAACACAAATCCAGCACTCTGCTCACAGAGTAAACTGTGCGTTTGCCACCGAGCTGCTGGGGGAGACAAGGCGGCCCCACGGAAGAGGGACCGGGGAGGAACAAAGGGGCCCCGTCCCTCAGCGCACCGGCGTTTCACGGAGGCTGGTACCCCCGGCCTGGCAGGCGGGTGCGCCCTGCATTCGGGGCAGGGGGTGGCACAGCACCCCACGGCCACGCGGGATTGCGAGCCCGCCCTTTCCGCGGACCCCGAAGGCGCTGCAGCGCAGGTGCAGCCCCGGGACGGCTGCCCCCGGGGAGAGCGCAGCGGGCACGGCCGGCCGCGGGCAGGCTCCCCCCACTCCGCGGGTGGGTGTGTGCGGGGGTTACGGTCTCGCAGAGCCCCGCAAGCGCTGCCCTGCCCCGTCCGAGCACACCGACCGCCTCCGCGGCTGCGGAGGGCAGCGCCTGGGGTCCCGGCGGGCGAGGAGGGCGAGAAGCAAAGCGGGGTGGTCCCGGGCAGCGCCCCCTCCCTCTGCCCCCGCCGCCACTCGCCTGGTTGGGGTCGGTGGCCCGGAAGACGTGGCAGGCCATGGGGGAGTCGGGGTTGTCGGGCTGCGCCTTGATCAGGTAGGCGAAGTAGGTGAGGTCGTGGCTGTTGTGGATGAAGCGGGCGATGTGCTGCGCCTTGTGCTCGAAGATGAAGACGGCGGGCGCGGGGCTGGCGGGGCGGCCGGGGCCGGCGGCGGGCGCGGTGGCGGCGGGGCGGCCGGGGCTGGCGGGGCCGGCGGGCACGCAGCGCAGCGTGGGCGAGCCCAGCAGCAGCAGCACCTCGCGGGCCGGCACCCCGCCGCCCAGGGCACCGCCGGGCTCCTGCCGCTGCCCGCGGCGGCGGATCTCTGCCATCAGCCAGGGCAGCATGGGCAGCGTGGTCCGCCTGTCCAGGCACGACGAGCCCACGTACCACAGCCTGAAGCGCTTCTCCCCCGGCGGCGCCGGCTGCGGCTCGGGCTCGGGCTCCGGCTCCGGCTCCAGGGGGTGGGAGAGCGGCGCGCCGTCCCCTCGCTTCTCCATGGCGGGTCCCCGGGCGGAGGGCGCGGCGCTCCGCGGCCGCTTCCCTCCGGCGCCAGGTGCAGCCGCCGGGGCCTGCGCTCGGCCGGGGCCGCCGCTAAGCGCGCATCCCGCCGGGCACGTCCCCGCAGCCGCGCCGCCTCCCTGCCTACCCGCGCGGGGTCAGCCCACGGGGAGGGGAAGGACGGCCGAGTCACCCTCCTCAACGCCCCGGGGAGGAGCGGAGAGGCTACGCCCCGAGCGGGCTCCGCGGCCCGGCCGAGGGGCGGGACGGTGCCGCCCCGGGCTCCAAACAAAAATACAACGTGGCCTGCGCCCCGCTCCGCTGCGCTCAGCTCCGCGCCCCGCTCCGCTCTGCCAGGTGCTGCCGGCCCCGCCGCTGCCGGGGCGCGCTGGCCTCTCCCTGCGGCCCCGCAACGTGACCGGCCGCGCAGGGAGAGGGAGGAGGAGGAGGAGGTCCCCAAGGGGAGGAAGGTCGCGAGCGGCGGAGGGAAGGAGGTGGGGAGGCCGCCGGGGCCGCCCCCCGCCCCGTTTGCAGAAGCTCCGAAGCTTTTTCCGAGTTGGTTTTGCTTTTCGCGGCCCGGAGGGGTGCTGGGGAGAAGCCTCCCCGCAGCCAGTGGGGCCCGGGGCACCCCCGCGGCTCCGCTGCCTCTCCTCCGGCTTCTCCCCCACGCAGGGAAAAACAGCCGTGTCGCAAACGTGCTGAGGTACTGCCACGGCTGTATTACAGCAGCGTCTCCCTGCCGAGTCACCGTCAAGTCAGAGTTTAATTAAGACTGATTTTTAAAATATTTTTTTCTAGGTTTCTCTTTCCTGCTTGAGCTTTTAGTTGTGGGGTTTCTTCCCCTCGCTATCGCGATAACATCTCTTTTGTCAACGAAAAATCCGCCACCTACTGTAAATGTTAGTAACTAGTCTCCTCTACCTGATAAAGTAGCTGGACAAAGCTTTTCCAGTCACACAGCATCCGTATCCATTTTGTAATCCTCAATTTTAGTGACTGTCCTTGTGCTCACATCTGAAGCACCAGCGGCGATAATTCCCGTAACATGCTATTACGGCAACCGTCTTAACCCTGTCTAGAGAAAATAAATCTGTAGCTTGAGCTGAAGAGCTGCTCTGTGTAATTTAAGGCTGCGTGCTAGATTATTTGGGCAGAGAGGGGTCATGTAGCACAGCAGGTCACGACGCACCACAGTCTGAACTGACACAAAAACTGTCGCGTTAGCAATGTTTTAATAGCGTTACAAGCAGCTATGCTCATTTCCTGAGTAAAGTATTTTGCTCTTCTTTTTCCCAGTTTAATCATCTGACTTATACATTTGGGTTTATCAGTTGTAATTTTCAGGTTTAATGTTCTGACTGGGAAAGACCTCAAATATACCTCCTCCCACAGCATCCTAGAGTGAGCTACTCTTCCAACAGGGCAGCTAATATACAAAGCCTTATGTAGGCTGGACACCAGCTTTAATATTTGCTACAATGGTACAAGTTAAAGCCGGAATGGAATTGCTTTCCCAAGCAGACTATTTTCACACGCTTCAACATCTGAACAGCGTTGTTGTACAGTAGATTTTACAACTGGGGTAGTTAGAATAATAACGGCCAAATTTTTTTGGATCACAAACCTACAAAATTTCTTGTCCCTCAGTCTGCACAGTTAGGATTAACCCTTTAGCTGAGAACGTTCCTTGAGATTTTGTGCTCCAGCACTGCGAGATGAGAGTTTGGGAGCCGCTAGGATCCTCTAACAGCGCACCTGGAAGAAGACCCATCCGCTTCCTGGCAGCAGCGCTGGCGCTGGTTTAATGCTGCGGCGAACTGCTCGTTTTCTGCCAGTTCAGTTCTGTGAGCCGCCTCTAATTTTAAGTGACAGCGCTCGCAGAGACACCGCTGTCGGCACAAAGGAAGCGGGAATAGCTGCTTGGGGGTGAAGAGGGCGGCAAGACTACTCGCTCCTTTGGGGAATGGTTGGTTGGATGATTCATGTGGAGCGTGAAGCTGCACTTGAGCGCAAAGACCGATTTAAACTACCAGGGAAGTGAACTGAACACTGGGTTTGCACTAAAACAGTGGCGAAACCCCCTCATACATTCTGTTGCAATTATTTGAGATGGGGTAATCATGAAATGGCTCTAACGAAGCAGCCTAAGGGGGTGGCTGCAACATACTGAATTGCTGCAGCAGCTTACAAACACCATCTCTGAGACTATTAGATCCTTTTTTGTATTATGTTTGTATACAACCTACCAAAACCAGGTTGCAGAAAACCACCTATGCTTTTAGGTGCTGTGGTGATAGAAATAATTAATAATAATCAGGAAACATGAAACCAATCATGTGAATACATTAAAAAAAAAAAACAGCAAAAAGAGGCTGAAATTCTTTTAAGCAATCACAAATCCATTGATGTTCTCACATTGTTCAAACAGAACAAGAAGCCTTGACTTGAAGACGCTACAGAGCTGGGTTTTCAGCTGCTAAGGATGCACTTCAATTTTTACAAATTATTTTATCAGGTTGTTGTGGTTTAACCCCAGCCAGCAACTAAGCCCCACACAGCCACTCATTCACTCCCCCCTGATGGGATGGGGAAGAGAGAATCAGAAGAATAAAAGTGAGAAAACTCGTGGGTTGAGATAAAGACAGTTTAATAGGTAAAGCAAAAGCTGCACACACAAGCAAAGCAAAACCAGGAATTCATTCACTACTTCCCATGGGCAGGCAGGTGTTCAGCCATCTCCAGGAAAGCAGGGCTCCATCATGCCTAATGGTTACTTGGGAAGACAAACGCCATCACTCTGAACGTCCCCCCCTTCCTTCTTCTTCCCCAGCTTTATATACTGAGCATGATGCCATGTGGTATGGAATAGCCCTTTGGTCAGTTGGGGTCAGCTGTCCCAGGTGTGTCCCCTCCCAACTTCTTGGGGACCCCCAGCCTACTCGCTGGTGGGGTGGGGTGAGAAGCAGCAAAGGCCTTGACTCTGTGTCAGCACTGCTCAGCAGTAACTACACCATCCCTGTGTTATCAGCACTGTTTTCAGCACAAATCCAAAACATAGCCCCATACTAGCTACTATGGAGAAAATTAACTCTATCCCAGCCAAAACCAGCCATTCTCCACCCCTTATTCCATACCATTTACGTCATTCTCAGGTCTCACACTATCCAATACATCCTCATTAACCACCACCCTCCCTTCCCATCCTTTGATATAATATGCAGGTATCATTCCCTTAGTCTATGGACCACCCTTGTAAAGTGTCCATAGAATGTCCAGAAATGTCCACAAAATGTCCACTGAGTTCATTTAGTCCATGACTTTGGGCTCCATCTGTTATGGTGGTCACTCAGGACAAGAGACGTGGTGTGTTGCGTGCAGTTACTGGGCACCAAAGCCAGCTCAGGTCGGGTCGCTGCTGCACTCGCACTGCTTCTTGTAAGGCTTGTCCTCCATTGGTTCAGGTGGTTCCTGCTATAGGAATTCCTATAACATGCAAATCAAACCATGGGTTACAAGAATTTAAAGGTATTTCCATTACAGTCTCCACCCCTGGTCCCTTTGGGTCAGGTTATAGGGTTTAACATTGCAATGAACTCCTCCCCTTGCTCCTAGCCTGGCTAGCAACAAGGGGTTCCTGCTATAGTAACTCCCATAACATGCAAGTTAAATCCTGGCTTACAACAATTTAAAGGTATTTCCATTACAATCTCCACCCCTGGTCCCTTTGGACCAGACCATCGGGTTTAACATTGCAATGAACTCCTCCCCTGGTCCCTGCTCTGGCTTGGACTTACCCACAGACTACAGTCCCAAGTGGAGCCTTATCTGTGAGCCACAGTCTCTCCAGGAGTATACCTGATGTAGCATAGACTTATCCACAGCTGTAGTCGCTTTGAGGTGCACCTGTTCCAGCGTGGCCTTCTCCATGGGCCACAATGTCTTTAGAGATGTACCTGCTCCAGCGTGGCCTTACCCGCAGCCACAGTCCCTTCAGAAGTCAACCTGCTCCAACATGGCTGCAGTCCCTCCAGGGGCGTACCTGCTCTGTCCTGGGCTTATCCATGGCCACACGCTTTGAGGTGCTCCAGCATGACCTCATGCACAGCCACTGATGCTTCAAGGTGTACCTGCTGCAGCATGGACTTATCCACAGCCACAGATGCTTCGAGGTGTACCTTCTCCAGCGTGGACTTATCCTTGGGCCACAATCCCTTCAGAGGTATACCTGCTGCGGGACATAACAATGGCCACAGCATTTCGAGATATACTTTCTCCGGCATGGGCTTATCCACGGGCACAGGTGCTTCAGGGTGTCCCGCTCCCACGTGGACTCACCCACAGGTCACAGTCCCTTCAACTCGAGTTCACACTGGAGTTCCAGCCTGTCCGGTACAGCAGCACAGAAAGGGCAGCGATGCCCTGGCCATCTGCCAGCCCAGGCCCACGGCCACTGCTGTTATCAGAACGTTCCCAGGCACAGCAGAGTCAGATGATCAGCGGTGCAGCAGCACAGCGAGCAGCAACAGCAAAAAGCAGCCACTAACGAGCACCGGACTCTCATATACAGTAAGGCAAGCAAGCCCCATGGCAAGCACAGAAGCCTGCCAATCAATAGCTAAACAGCAATAACAGCTATAAATTAGATCTAGCACATTCCAGTCAAATCTGTTGTTATCTCAAACCCTTCGACCCCCACATTGGGCACCAAAAAGGACTGTGGTGGTTTAACCACAGCTGGCGACTAAGCCCCACACAGCCACTCGCTCACTCGCCCCCAGTGGGATGGGAGAGAGAAACAGAAGAGTAAAAGTGAGAAAACTCGTGGGTTGAGATAAAGACAGTTTAGTAGGTAAAGCAAAAGCCGCGCACGCAAGCAAAGCAAAGCAAGGAATTCATTCACTCCTTCCCATGGGCAGGCAGGTGTTCAGCCATCTCCAGGAAAGCAGGGCTCCATCATGCATAATGGTTACTTGAGAAGACAAACGCCATCACTCTGAACGTCCCCCCCTTCCTTCTTCTTCCCCAGCTTTATATGCTGAGCATGACGTCATATGGTATGGAATAGCCCTTTGGTCAATTGGGGTCAGCTGTCCCAGCCGTGTCCCCTCCCAGCTTCTTGGGGACCCCCAGCCTACTCGCTGGTGGGGTGGGGTGAGAAGCAGAAAAGGCCTTGACTCTGTGTAAGCACTGCTCAGCAGTAACTACACCATCCCTGTGTTATCAGCACTGTTTTCAGCACAAATCCAAAACATAGCCCCATACTAGCTACTATGGAGAAAATTAACTCTATCCCAGCCAAAACCAGCACACAGGTAGAACTGCAAGGAACAAAATGTTGAAAATGAATCTGAAATTCTTAAATTGTCACCATTGTGCCAGTTATGTAAAGCTGTTTGGTTTCTCCTTCAGTTGGGTGATTTGCTCAATACAAGATGAGATCTGGTTATTTTGACCTAATTCATTTTTATTATTGAGTTCTTTATGCAAATCCCTTTTAAGGTGAAATTAATCTATATCAACTCTACCACTAATATTTTAACTACCTTCAAAATCAAATTCTCAGATGTTAATCCACAGTTTTCATGCTTTCTTCTCACTTCAGCTTTTTATGTCTCTCGGAATTGGTTCTTCATAGTAATCCCTCTTAGCTGTCCATTACCTTTATCCATTTACTTCATCATTTCTTTCTTATCCTTTAAGCTGCCTACTACTTTTTATCCCCCCATCTCATTAATAGTGTTTCATTAGAAACTCAGTCCTTTCGTTACATAACTTTTCTTCTTGAAGTTGGTCCCTTTTTCTCCTTTCTTTTCAGTTGTACGATTTCATGCACCTTTACGTTAAAACTTCCTAATTTCTCTCATATTGAGCACAGTATTCCTTTGCCCGTGACCTCTGACATGCTTCTCATGTAATTTGTCCCCTAGTGTTTAAACTAGAATGGTAACAAAAGCATCATACTCTAATTCTTTGCACAATATAGTTAGGAATTAGCCTGAATTATATAATCCTTACAGCTCAGTTAATGGGAATCAGAAACTTTGGGATAGAGAAGAAAGCAACTTTCCATAGCCCTTCTCCACAGAGCTTTGAAAATACATGTCTGTTCTTGATGAAAGAGCAATTTCTCTCCAGGTCATCCCAAATGGAAAGAAGCGTAAATGCAGCAGCTATGCGAAGACATGACAGACAAAGCCTCTGATGAGAGGCCACAATGTTTTTCAAATTCCTTTTGTTATTATTGTTATTCGCCAAGCTTCTTGAAACAAATTGTAAAATTCAAAGTAAAAACTATATTGGAAGATCTAAAGTACATAAAGTACTATGCTCAATAATTGCCATATCATGTGCTGCAAATACACGTTCAGTTGGTCAAATAAAACCGACCACATACCCAGTCAGACTTTTTTGAATTGTTGATAACCTGCCATTGATTTCTGTTGACTAAATAGATATTAGATGCAAAATCTTTCAAAATAAGGTATACTATTGAAGTGACCAAACACGGATACAGTTAACTAAATGTAAGTAAATGCCTCTAAGCATTTTGGATTCAATATGCTTGTCAGTGGAGCACTACATGTAAAGATTATTTTTCCAAATAAAATGGGTAAGTATATTTTCCTTCTGTTTATGAAAGAAGTATGTTTTGTTCATTAAGACAATACCTTGATAATGTATACTGTTTCTGCACATGGCACCACAGCAGCCATTTCATGTATCATATCTGGATCATCAGTTCATCTTCAGTGTTAATGGATTTAAACCTGCAAAATGGTAAGCAACCACAGTTCTCAGTAATGTCTTCAGGAGCGGAGAGACCTCAGCATCTCACATGGTCAGACTGTTAATTGCTAGTAATTATCCATCCCCTTAAGCTTTCCAGCCACAATTTTAATTGCAAAAAAAATATTAAGTTATTAGAGGAGCTGTAGACTTGACTTTACAATCCCACAATTTATGCATAACTTCAACCACCTTGGACTAGAGTACCTTATTTCAGTAATATGCCCTGTAGCTGGAATTGCTTCTCATCCTATTGCTTTTCTAAGAATGGTGTCACTTAACTCTGTGCGATTTCAAGGTCCACTACCTTATTTGCATTATTTGTAACTAGTCAAATTTTATTTTACTCTCAGATCACCTTTTAGGAAGATCTGAGATCCAGACATTTTCACTTTAGAAAACATTTTATTGATTTCAACTACCCAGTCGTATTTGAAGACTCTAATGAATTAACTTTTGGAAATATAATTCAAGTATTAGAAAGTAAGTTCAGTAGACTGGGCATATTACCAAGGCTTTAAACTTTAGCTGCTAGAGAAACTCTGGTGCCTCCTCTATTAAGTGTGTAAAAACAGCACTAGAAATAACGAAAACTGTTTATTTTGCAGGATGTATAGAGGTTATTATAGTGTAAAATGTAATGCCAAAGGTTTAAGTAAGACATATCAGTCTTGTAGAGACATGTCAGTAGCAGGAGACACTCACTGCAATTTGTACACAATAAAAATGATGAAAAATTAATGTGATAGGGGGTTGGGTGGTTTGGTTTGTTTTTTTTTTTTCTTCTCAAATGGCACTAATCCTTTTTGATCGTAATGACAGATTATAATTTGTTCTGCCAATAAGAACCACTCCAAAACAGACTTAGGGGAACTGGAATGAGCAAAGTTCATAAGAGAATAATTGCTAGCTAGAAATTTCATAAACATCTCTAGAACTTACGGCGACCCCACATTTTACGTCTGTGTTCAGTGTATTGTTATTCAGTTTAATGTAGCACTGATTAAGAGAGACAATGCATTGAATTATTATATTTATCTTCAAAGAAGCATTTGATTGTGCAACAGATTCTTATTCTTGTCATTTTTTCATGTAACAGTCATCCCGTGAAACTTTCTGGCACAGCAGACTTTGAATCCAGTGAAGAATAACAATGCTTTTATTTCAAACCAAGTTTTAATCTCAAGTCCTGGGTGCTTACGTGTGATCATAGCATCTTTCCAGGTGAGAACATTTGCAATTTTTAATTTTTTTTTTTAAGGTTCTCCCCCAAAAAAGGGTATCAAATCAGCTTACTAAAATCCCTGTTGTTGAGATAATACAGAGTTTGGTGGCTGTTAGCAGCTCAGGCCGGTTGCAAAGCTAGTTATTACAGGAGGTAGAGCAACTTCTGCAACAAGAACGTCCACATTCCCAATTATTTCTGCTTTTATATAAAGGAGACATTTACTCCCCTACTATTCCCCAATCACTGCAGTAACATACAAAGAAGAGAAAAAAAATGAGGAAGAAGAGAGTACTGCGGCTGCTGGAGTCTACTTCTGTCCTTGACAGTGCCTACTACCCCTACCTCGTTTTGTGATTTGAAGGGGATCCTGGTCCCATCCAACTCTCCAGAAATGGAAACTAAGACAGGATTTCTTGTCATTGCCAAAGCAAAAAGGACCATCTTGATATTATTCCACAAATATATTGTGACAAAGGATGAACCACAGGCTAGAAAGGTTACCAGATCTGTAGTAGAGTGCAGAAATAATACGGAATAGAGATACTTTGGAAGGCAAGAGTACTTCAACTTCAAAGGTCACAAATTATATCTCTTCAAAAAGAAAATGCAAATACCGTTAAGACTTCAACAGTCTATCACTATTAAAAATGTTATTGCAACTTCACAACTCAGTACTGTATGTCTGGTAAGAGAAAGTACAGCTTACCATGAACAACAGGGCACTTGTAGTCCCAACACAATACCAAGAATGGTGCCAGCATAGCTGCCAAAAAAAAAAAAAAAGAACAGATGGGAACTCCTTAATCCTCTTTCTCATCGTCCTTGACTCTTTCCTAGGTAAATCGACATCTGTTGTCTTGACTCTGTCGATCGCTGAGCATCTCTCATCTTCCCACATTCCCAGCTGGGAGAAGCAGCATTGCACAGCACACCAGCGATTCATGCGAGACACACGCTTACATTCCTCTACTCATTTTAAATGTAAATGTTAACACCCCTCTCAAGCTTCATGTGTGGCTGCAGCATCCAGTACTTGCCAGTTCAGAAGCATTGCTGGGAAGGAAGCCTGTCTTGCTTTAATTTGGCCAAGCTCTCAGATGAATATTTTTTTTAAAAAACACCTGTAACCTGCCTAAGACAAAGTAGTGATGACATTCTAGCCCCATTAATGGGGAACAGAAGAATTCTTTGCAGCTTCAGTAGTACCAACAACATCGGAACATTATTTTTCAGATTCAGAGGTAATTCATAGGGGAATTAAACAATGGGGCCACTTTCAGTGGCCACAAGGTGTATTACTAAGTGTGGCATAAAGACACTGAAAACTAGGCTGCATAACAAAATACGGAAGGATTTGAGAGTGGTTAAACTGCATGAAAACCTTGGATAGAGAAATGCAATGCTTATTCTATGAACAAGATACAGATCTAGAAAAATCTGTTTGAGAGATGTATAAACAGGGAAAAAATATAAAACAAGAATAGGCCCCAATGGAAATGTAACATGATACTATTTAAAGAGCAAGTCATAATGCAGAAATGTTTGTATAATTAAATTACTGTTTTAAGCTACTGCAAATATACAATGTGTGGTATATATTCTGTTATCATTAAAGTGCTGAATGTTGTTTATGTCACTGGAAATCTTTACGCTCACCTTTTTAATAATTAACACAGAAGTTAGAGTATTTCCCTACAATGTAAGAAGTAGGATGGAAGTTAGGGTGACATGAATGTGTACGGTTCCAGATATAAGCTACACAGGGGAGAAAACCAGAAGTCCTTATCCCATTGTCAGACATGCTCTCAAAGCATTACCGTGGATCAAGACTATATGTAGCAGTGCCACCTGGTGGCCGATGCTATGGCAAATGCCTCTTAAAATACTACATAGCCCAGAAATTTATTGTACGAAATAACAGAATTTTCCTTCTTTTGTAATATGCATATTAAAGCTTACTGTTCCAAAGCTCGGTATGTGAAGTACAAAACTGACGCTGAAATTTCCAATTTATAAATATAATAATATTATTTGTAATGTAAACACTAAACAGAGTATTTGGAAACTACAGCACCTACACAGGTTGAACAGAAATGGTTCTCAAGTTAGGGCAGCTAGACCGTAATTAGCCATAGGAGGAAAATGCAGTACAGGGAAGAGGAAACCCAGAAACACTAAAATTAGCCTTCACGGAGAAGATCAGCAGTCTCAGCTTCCTTACTTTCTCGATGACACAAAGTCATAAATAATTAACAGACATATCCCAGTAACTCAGTTCAAATGGCAGGTCATTTCTCCACCTTCCCTCAGAAAAGCCTTGGAAACAGGACTCAGGGAAGTCTTTCAAAGCATCCAGGTCTGGGTAGGAGGAGTGCTGAGCATCATCCCTCTCACATGCACACTTCCCCATGCACTCAAGCACCAAGACTGGAACTGGATGAGTATGTACTGACAGTGCTGTATAGTAGAAGCAAGAGTAAAGGAAACATTTGGCCAAAATTGCACAGCGACAAGCAAATCCAGTTGTTTATGAGGTGACTGAGCCTCAGGAAGGGAGGACTGTAGCAGCATGCCATGCAAGCTCAACACGGGTCGAGGCACTCATGTCATGTACTGACCTGCACAGGTCCAACTTCCTCATGGAGTGAATGCCCAGTAAGCTAGCAGCCCAACCAACAGTCATGTAACATTTTACTAAAAATCTGTCTGGGAAATGAGCACTACCATGATCAACCACAGAGTACCGGATCAGATAGAGGCTGTTGAATTTTAAGTCCCTGCCCCTGTTGCAAAGGTTCTTCAGAGATGGGGCATTTTTTGCTGCAGGTAGATAAAAGTGTCTTGAGTCGTTTAATGTGTTATTCTAGTACCCGCAAGGGCTAAACAGAAGAACCCTGCATGCCTCTGCAAAGGAGTGGAAATTACCCTTTCATTATACCTATAGTTAAGAGGATAATAAAACATTCAAATACGATAAGGAACAGGGCAAGCAGGAAGAAAAAACAACATTCTTCCTCTCCCCCAATTTACCATCTCTCTACCTTTGTTTTTAATTGGTCCAAGCCAATGTATCTTCAGGTATTCAAATACAGTACAAAGGCTTGAAAACAGGAAGGTAAAAAATAAAAGGGGAGGATGGGTTCACAGTGAACAACAAGATTTACATACCTTTAAAATGTGGTTAAAGAAAGACAGTACAATTTTGTGGAAACTTGCTTTTACTTTGGCCATGACTAGACCAAAGCGTGCAGAAGCTAAATACATAACACACTAGTGCATGGACATGACTACAGTCAGTTGTGCACTCTTTCTGTGGGCCTTTCTCCATTTTTCTACAAAATAGCTTTCCGCAAGTGGGCTGGTGTGTTTGAAACCAATGCAAAAAGAAAAAAAAAAAAGTCATGTGATGAAGATGACAGTCATTGCCAGGAGATTCCTTCATTATTCCCTCCCCTGGGTTTGTTTACTGTGTAAGACCCTCCCCCCCCCCCCGCCTTCCTTCCTCTTGCTCTGTTCCAGGCAAATGTTGAAAAGAAAAATTGTTTGCTCATCTCCTAAATACAGTTAAGGAAAGAAAACCACTTGAATGAAATTTGCTGCAAAATTGCATTCATCTCGTATGTCCTCTGTCTTTTCCTGGTTCAATAAAACATTTTGTCTAGCTGTAAGTAATTGATACAAATATTCCTTGCAGCCTGCAGTTATTCCTCAGCTCCTTGGTACCCCATCACAGAGAAAGACTGCATATATCTGAACTTCATTCTAATTTAATAAGGAAAGCAGTTTAGTCATAGTCTAGTCCTGAACTTTACCCAATATAGTATTTATGAGACAGACTGTCATGCAGTAGGCTTAAAACAAAATACAGACCATCTTAATCTTTGTTACCTATATGTTTAATGACTGTTTGTGGACTTACAAAAATATTTGTTATACAATTTCATATCAATCAACAAGTAGAATTAGGAACACGCAAGGACTCCTGATTCTCTTTGAAAAGATCTGGTTTCTGCACATATAGACAAACAATTCAACAACTTGTTTCAACATGTTAATATTGCTTCCCTGCAAACTGTTAGGTTTTTTTTTTTTAATAAAGTACTTAATTCTTCCATTACTCAGTATAGGAATTCCTACTGATAGCAATGAGGACAAATCTCAGAAGTTTGAGTACATGGCCAACTTTTAATCACATCTCCTAGATGTCCATAAACACCTCTGAAAGTTGTCAGACAGTAAACTGGTATAGCACACATGTTCAGGCATCTTCCAGCCAGAGTTACAACATGCTGGAGTTCAGGGACACTCCAAAAATATTCATTAATATTTCTAGAATATTTGACTTGACAAAATGTAAGTTAGACTTTTCAAAGGCTGCCAACGTTCTCCTCTTGGTGATGGACCAAACAAAAATGGTAACTGTAAGTTTCCTCATTACCTTCCAGCACCTACTAAATTGTTGTTTCTAGAAGTTAAGACATGATTAATGAAATCTTCTTTTCCATCCAGTTCCAATGAAGGCACTAATATTTCCAGGTATTTGAAAAACTTAAGTGCATTAGAACAAATGGGAAGTATTTGTAAGGCTCCAGCTTTACTAAAAAAATTACTCTTTTTCTGGAACTCTTGCATTGATGTTAAACTAATTAATTCACTAGGCCAAAGCATGACAATGTTTTCCAGTCATAGCAGCCTTACACTCCAACTTCTGCAATTAAAAATTTAAAAAAAATCAGCTGCTTGCATCACTCGTCCACATACAAAAAGGATTTTTTGCACTATGTTCAGCCCTGAGCCCTTGCAGACAGACAATGGAGGAGGCAAATGGGAATTCTGTTCCTGAGACCATTCTGTGACATTCCATTGAAAAGGTCCCTGAAAAGAGCAATCTGCTCTCCCCAGCCACAAAGCAAACACCTCTGACTTCAGCAGCACAAAGGAGTATCATCCAGATCAATGGCCACAGCACAAAACTTTTACTATCTTTTGTTAAAGCCAACACTGTTTCACTTATTTGGGCTTCTAAGCAACTCCAAGTACTGTTTTTATGCACCATGCATAATGCCCAAATAGTGGGGGTGTATCTCTCTCTCTATTGAAAGGATTGCAGTATGCAGCACGTACAGTGTGCTGCAGTTTATCGTTATGACACCAAAAGGCAGGTATAACCTGTATCAATGACTTTCCACCAGCTTTAAAAAAGTTAATTAAAAAAAAAAAATCTAAGTGGGTTAGAAAGGTAGATGTTCTAACTTAAGGGGGCCTGAAATCACTTGAGGATCTGTCCCAGCAAAACTGGTTCTCAGTCTCTACTATCCTGAAGTTGCAGCATAAACTTTAGTCTGCTTATCAGTATGAATTGTCTCTCTTCAGATTTACTTCCTCTACTACACCACCAGCACATCCTGAAATGCAACAGTATTGTTTATTACATCCCACTATATTTGCAGTTTGTGGGTTTTTTATGGAAAACTCAAAAAAAAAAAAAGACCATGCAAGCACACTGGATTTATCACCCCCCCTTTGGAAATACTCCCATTCTTCAGAATCAGAGTCAAAATTTTGCTGGTTAGGACATTCTCTGAAAGTGAGTGCACGCAACACAGTCTAGTGGACTCCTGCCACACAATACAACAAGCAAAGAAATCTTGCTGACTTTTAGTGTGGTACTGTCTCTGATGTGCTTGGCTAACAGTCCAGCCTGAATTTTCAAGTTTCCTTCTTGACTTTTCTAGCTCAGAGCTTGGAGTGAGGCAACTACATCAGTATTCTAATTTAATTAGAAAGCAGACTGCTGATCAAAACATCAAGCAGAGCGCCACAGATTAGAGTTGGATTAAATGCAAAGGCAAAAATATATTAAAATGCTTTTGAATTAAATTCACCTTTCTACCTTTATTTAAAATTAGCCTCTGGGCTTCATTTCAGAGAATAAATTTTGGGACTCCAGAGAAGCTTAATGCATTAACTCATTTTTTTTATAAGCCTAGGTGGTGGGAAATAATATTTGAAATAAACAAGCTGTTAGGACAAGTACCTTCTCCAGTTATTAAAAGAAGACTGGAAGCCAGGTCTGCAAATACCTGCAACTAACTACTTAACATTGCTATTCTTCAAGCATAGGTGTATACTTGTTAACTTCATGTACCCCTTATAATTAGTATTCTTTTTGAGTCCAAGCACATCTCAATTTTACAGACAAAAGTGTTAACATGGGATTTACACTTCTCTCAGTATCTTCCCAGTCAAGATTTTCAGGTCTTGTTCTGCACTCCAGATGTGTAGTTTCTTACTCTTGGATATTAGCAAGTCTACAGTGATGCTTCTCCATACACATCCTGATCTTTTGTCCACCAGGATGAACAAAGCTGACCACATTTTCACAAACACTGCAGAGTTGGCTTCAAGTATTCAAAAGTGAAGAAATCTTCACAGCAATGCAAGGATGATGCTGACAAACACCTGTTGAAAAGACAAGGATACATACCTTCCTGAACAATGGCACTTTATTCCCTGTGCAGAACAGGAAGTTGACTTGATATAAGTCTGTCTGAAATTTCAGTGTAAATAAAAGTTTTCTTCAAACTGTTTCAAGAACAGCCGCCATTTCCTTGAACTGTCTGAAGAAGTTCTAAAAAGCAAGAGTTAAGATAAATTTCAGTTGCTTGAAGAAAAGCTCGAACTGTAGTTCAAACTAGCATGTTAACCAAAATCACAATCCATGTTTCTCACATTCCCTCTTTCCTCCAATTACAATTTGCAGCTTGAACAGAAAGTTTCAGCTTTTCTTTTTGTGAGCTGGTTGGCATTTGGACACATTCACTATTAAATCTACACAGGTGATGCCTTATTTGCATGGGTTTGCCTATTAATAGGAAAGATACTATGAAAGAAAAATACAAAGTAGCTCTCACACCACAACAAAAAAAACCACCAAAACACTCTCTCAAAAATGTTTCTATTTCCAGCTGAAATAATCCAGGCTTCTCAAGTATAACATCCATTTCTTATAGTAGTTGAACAGCAAATTATTAAATAGGTTTCAACCAGACTGAATACAACATTTCACCACATCTAAGGATTCAGAATATCCTTCTCAAATTCCTGCCAGTCCAACTCCAACGATTTATTTATTTGTAGCCTTGTATGATATTGTAAGCGATGTATTTGCCGTTTAAACAGGAATGACAACAGAAGTGCCACATTTATCCAAAACTAAACAAAGTTACACGAGTTCATAGATGAAGGCATAACAATTAAGAGCCAGTGGTGACAAAGGGGACTGACCTCCATTCCTAATCATTAGCAAATATTAGGCGTAACCCAAGTTTTAGATTTTGAGACTGGGGAACAGTTCCATAGATTTAGAATATTGCATCCATTTTTAACAAGGCAGAGTGACAACTGACAAGAAAGATCCAAAAGTCTTTATGTCTTCAGTTGTTAGCTTATTTGTAAGAGAACAGACTAACTACAGCTAAATTAACATTTTTGCATGAGTGATGTAGAACTAAATGCTATGAAATAAGTATTTAGCTTCAGTGTTTTAGATAATTATTTAATGCTTCATCTTTGAATGACTCTTAGTAAATAAGCAACACAAACATATGCATCAAGGTATACAGCTGCTCCTTCACAACATCACTGTTGTTTTTAAGAGACTGAATCAAGTAACACTGATTACAGACCTTGAACTGTGGGATCGTCATTTCAAAAGATTTGTCTGTTATTTGTCCTGAAGGGTCTGCCACTTTTAGCGTCACTGTAACATAAGGATACTTCAGAGACCTGCAGGTGTCAGAGCTCATTGCAACTCCCAGTTTCCATTTAATATCTACAAACTACAAAAGAAAATAATTGGAAACAGTGTTAAATAAAGAGATCTACCCTGCCATTGCTGTTCTGTTGGATGGATGTTTTACAGACAGTGTAGGACATCTAGAGCTCACATCCAAATGGGAAACAAACATACATTTTCAGATATTTCTGTGAATACAAAGTCATCTGCCATTCTTTTTAATAGTGAAAAAATAATCAATTTAATAAGTTACTTCACTTAATCTGCTTTCCTTATTCAAGTACTGTCAACAGTCAAGTACAGTCTATTTAAAGTTCTAGTAAGAGGAGCTTGAGCCACAGAGTTCACCTGGCTGGTATATCATTCATGCTTTTGTCATGTTTTTTTTTAAATTTCTAAATCAAGTGGAAACAGGAGAAAAACCTCAGACAATACACAAAAAATTTATAATAGCGATAATGGAAAAAAATTAAGGCATTTCATAACTGTATTTTAGATAAATCAAAGTACATCATAAATACATTTCAGACAGGTAAGTTATCATTTTTAGCCTTTATGATAGGCAGAACTGTTGAATAAAGAAGTGAAGAGAGCCTTTAGAAGCTTACTATCAAGTCTCAGACAAAGATTTTTTTTCCTAATTCTGTACTCTTTTAAACTGTTGTTAGAAAAGAGATCTTGAATGCAAATACAGTCTGTGGTATTTTTTCAAAAAAAGAAAAAAGCAATGCTGGAAATTGACAGAAAGTATCTTTAAAAAAGTTTAAACTTAAGGGAGACAAAGAATAAAACAATCAAGTGCTGGTGTTATCAACTCTAAAGAACAATTCAATTACATTTAAAACATGTTTACATAAACAGCTAATACAATTGTCTGCCACACTGACTGCCACTCACCTTCCCTCATAGTACTATGAAGCACTACTTTTTCAAAAGGTACGGAATGTGACTTGAGCACCTAAACAATAATATTAGAAAACTGTTTGGCATTTAGACAATCTTTATTGTATATGCTTCTTTATCCGGGTAGACATCTGGCAACACATATATATAGGAAAGCTTTTGGCAGTCAAGACACCACTATGTGCACGACAATACAACATACACAATGAAGCACTGACACTTCCGAAAAGTTAATAGTTAGCTCAACTGCACTTTGTCATTTAGTTACCTGCCCCACTGTGGCCATGTTTCTTGCCTCTTCTGACACACTAATGGATTTGCCCTGCTCATTCCATACATGACGAATAACTTGAACTGCATGTTTTGGCAGCGTGCTGACTGCATTGCCCAAGGTGGTGACGAGTTCTTCCGTAGACAGATTGTTTCTGGCCGCTGTGCTATAGGTATATCCAAAGAACACCACATCAATTTCGTTCTCCACAAATTTAATAAAATTTCTCACTTCACCCCAAATAGGCAATTTTTTATTTCTGCTTTACATGCCCATGTACTTTACAATATTTAGACAGCCTGTGATTTTTTTTTCCAGAATATTTTACTAATCTTTTGTATCCACATGCAAAAAACGACTTGACTTTTGATGTGTCTTAATATGCAGAGACCAAGCTTTGCTGGGCTTGCACAACATGCAACATTAAAACAAAAATAATCACAGCCTCCAAGTGCTGTTGCAACTGAAAAAAGGTATAATTCAGTGAAAGATGTGTGTATAAGGCAGTTAAACAATATTATTACTTTAAAAACAAGGCAGTTTAATTAAACATTTAGGAGAGGTAATTTAAGTATCACCAAAAGGCAAGTAAGGACCTCTAGGTAATGGTATAATTGGTACTAACAGGAGTAAAACGATGCAATAAAGCTGGAACTGAAGAGGCAGCAAGTCTAAAGGAAAATTGCCACTCAGTTTCCTCTACAGAAACAGGTAAAAAAAATTCCCACCCTAGGTTTGTTCATGCAGATCCACTCCTCTTAGAGAGACATTAATAAAAGAGAAAAAGAGTTGGTCCTCCAAGTAGCATGGTCTAATATAATTTAAGGCTTTATATTTTATAGAGGAAAAAGTAGTATGTTAAATTTCTACTGGTGTATTTTCTTCAGTCATATTAATGTTACATAAAGTGTTTAGATACTAGATATTAAAAGAACAAGCAAGATCTTGAAAATTTATCTTTCCGAAAATAAAACAAACTTACAGCAACACAACAGCTGAAAATACTACCTAAAAACTCTACCTTTATCACAGCAGACTTCAACATAATAAAACTGCGTGCCCTTCAAACAGGCACAAATGCTGGCTTCTAATCTCTAAGAAACAAGAATTTTTTAGAACAAGCTTCTTCCAGGCAAAGGCCTAGCTGACTTTAGAACTGAGCTTAACTTCCTCTTCTATTTTGCCAGTAGTTCTAAAGCTTGCAAACAGGATCTTCAAACCATTTCCTCTCTTTAGTTTTTTTTTAATTACAAAAAGTGAGACTATATATTAAGTAACTACACATTTTTTAAGAACATAAACTAAGCCCAGAAGTTCTTTTTTGTCTACTGAGAGTTACAAACTTTTGCCCTTTTCCCAAATCAGTGCATTTATACCCACATTTGATGTCACTTTTTAATACCACTAAAAAGTTGGGGTGGAGGGAAAACAGACATGAGGTAAAGTAAATTATTTTGTGCTTACCTAAACAGAAAGGAAACAATGTTGGCTATTTTTGCCAGGTCACCAACATTAATCTCAATCCCAGATGTTTGAATTCTCTAGAAACAGAATGTTCAAACAATTACAAATAGTAATTTATGCGTTAATAGAAACGTCTTTGTTTGTGTGTATATATATACACACACAAAAAAATTGACTTGGGGAATCTATCTCGGGGAATCTTTGCATCATATACAGCTAATATACTTGCTTATAAGTGCTGGTATCCAAACTTACCTGACACAGTTCAGCTGTATTTACACCTGGGATCTTATGGTTCAGATGTTGAATTATTTGTTCACACTGTAAAGAAAGTAAGTTTGAAAACATTCTTAATGCATATTTTAATATACAAGACAAAGCTAGTTTGAATACTTGGAGATTACAAAACCCAAACCAAAACTGGTTAATACGAAAATGGACAACAGGAGGATGGTTTAAATGCAGAGTGAAGAATAAAGTCATTGAAATGACTGATTTTAAAATTACATCAAATCCAAGAAAAGCAAATAAACTCAGTCAAGACTTTTAGTTACTACCTCACTAGCACTACTTAACACACCATCTTCATACTAATTGAACAGTCATCCTGTTCAAGTCCACACTACGATAAACAAGCTGAATGTTTTCTAGACAAGCTAGCTTGATATCTCACTTAGATGAAAGGCAAAAAAACATTTTTAAAAATCTCCTGTGATAAAAATGTAAATTTAAAGCAATCCCATTGCTCTTAGCAGGACTGGTCCATTTTATGACTCATGTAATTCTCAGCTACCACACCCATAAGATTCCCTTTGCAACAAACAAAAACCAGAAGAGCTTAAATAAAAAGGTTTCCTAGAATCAAAGTGCACCAGAAGCCCTTCCACATCCCATTTATTGCCCTACTTACCAGTTCTGCAAAAAAGTCTTGAGGTATTAAATTAATCTTATCTGCTGCACCACCAACATCTGAAAAACACAAGCAGTAGTGATCAGAAGCAAATCCTTCAAGTGTTATAGTAATAAATAAAATTTATTGTGATTTGATATAAATCAAATTTATTTTATAAAATTTATCTCTGAAGAATTCCTAGGTCATCACGCATGCATTTACCTTAAAAGCAAAGCTTTCTTTAAGGGAGCTTGTCCTGAATTGCATTAACATAACCTGCTCGGCATCCCAGGTAAAGTCTAATAGGAGGGACTCTGTAAGGCCTCAGAGCCCCAGACTGAGTCTATGCAATTGCACAGTTTCACAGCCCTGAATAACTCCCCCGACCCTGTGGAGCAGTATCCGCAACAAGTCCCTCAGCTTACCGGGAAGCCGGGCACGCCCAGGGCTGCCCTCTGGCATCAGCAGCACAGGACCGCTGCTCTCCCTACGGCTACGCTGCTACGTCCAGGCCGCCTTCCAGCAGCGAAGCCCCCAGGCCGCGGACAGCCCGGGAAGGCCCCCGCTGGCCCACCACAAGCCTTCGCCAGGACCCACCAGCAAAGGCTCGCCCCGGTCCCCGGGTGAGGTGGCTGCGCGGGGCGGCCCTCCCCCAAGCCCTCAGGAGAGGGGAGCGCCCGCACCCCCGCGCTCCCCTCCACACCCCACCCTGCGGGCCCGGGTGGGCCCAGCTCCCCCTCAGCTCCCCTCCGCCCCACACTGGGGTCCCCTCCCTGTCCCCTCACCCAGCGCCTCCAGCGCCCGCCCGAGCACCACCGCAGAACCGGCGGCCATGGCGCCGCGCACCCGCCGAGGCCCGACTTCCGCCACACAACGCTCGCCGTCCTGATTGGCTCCGGACGATACCAGAGCAGGTAGGGGCAGCGGCCGCACTCTTATTGGCTGCCGGGCAGGGAGCATGCGCTGTTCTCCCCTGGGATAGGGCGGAGCCTCTCCGCGCGCGGGCCTGTATCTCCCGCCTCGACGCTGGGTGGGTGCGAGCCCCGCTGGGCGCGGGGGGGCCGCGGATTTTGTCCTTTTCGAAGTAAATCGCTATTTAAATAGACGCAAGTAAAACCAGGACTGCGTTCTAAGAGACTATTGGGTCTGTAGGCAGCGGGTGGAAAAGGTCACATGCGGATCGTGGCTCAGGGCCTTGCAGGCCAGGGCCTACCCGTCTTTCGCGTCAGGCTGGCCGTGCTCTCCCTGCAGGCCCCACAGCTGGTGCTTACGCTAGCCATGGCTTGGGAAATGGCGTTGGTGTGTGAATCACCCGGGGAGACTTTTGGAAATCCCAGTTCAAGTCACACCTGGTTTGCACAAAAAGTTGTTTACTCAGTTTGGTTTATTGTTAACTGCTGTTGGGGGTTTTCATGGTGCTCTTTTTTACAGTCTTGGGTACATAAATCATGCACTGTTCCCGTGTGCATGCAGTACATGTGGTGTATTGAACTTAGTACAGATACGTAGAGTGACCATATTTTGTACAGGTGTATCATGGAATCGGCCTGCAAATAAACTGTGCAGTTCGCGGATGATGTGTGTAGATAAACTATGCCTTCAGTTTAATGGAAAAATGGCCATTGATTGTAAAACCACAGCTAGAACTGTGTTCAGTAAGCTTTGCATACTGAACTTACTGAAGTAAGTTTGGGGTGTGGCAGGAGCCCTAAAACAACACTGATCCTTCACCAGTTTCACCTTTTAAAAATAGTAAATATTCTTACATTTGTCTAGTAACCAGTTTTACATTTGCTTTTAGCTTTTTTCCTATATTGTAATGCTCCAATCTCAGTATTGTAAGACTGTTTGTGACAGTAGTAAAACAACTTGTCATGCAGTAGTGCTCGCTAGTTTAAAATTATGTTTTCAATAAATATTAATGAAATAATTTAGAAGATATTTCAGGAAAGGAGTAATTATGATGGAACATGGTGTGTGTTTATGAGCTTTATATATTTATGGTCTGTCTGATCTTGGCCTCTCCCTTTTAAAGTATCTAATTAAGTGTGCAAATGTTTTTGAGTAGTATGTCTTTTTATGATCTCATGATTGTCAAACCACTAGGAATGTACATACTGGTAAGATCTGTCTGTGATAGCAAGGACTTGACGTAATCTCTTTGTTCTTAACTTAGGTAACTCTGTTACATATTTTGTTATCTAGAGAACTTTACATATTATTCTATACTACAATTTGATCAAGTCTCTTAGTAGTGCCTTTAGCACTATGACTAATACTTGTTACTTTTCATTCTCTCTCCAAGATGTGGAGATAGATGCGGAGATGTGGAGATAGATGTGGAGATAGAAGTTGAATATCTTGGTGATTTAGTAATTACAGAATCATTTGCCGAAATTTGGAGTTATTTTGGGGTTATCTTCATCGACATGTAAACATGCGTTTAGTTCTCTGAATTTGGAACAGAAGGTGGTGAACTGTGTAATGATTTCAGCTTGTCTGCCCATCCACAGAATTAACTGTGTATCTTTAGAAAATTCTGCCTTCTCTAAGTGTGCAGCGAAGGTAATTTTCTTTAGAAAATTCTGCACTGATCTGACAGTACAGGCCCATCTTTTAGCTAGATAAGGACTGAGAACTTAATATGAGGAGACACTTGGTATAGAAACTAGAAGACAAGTCTCATGAGCTACAAGGAGACTGGATTGCTGAAGAGATACGCTACAGTGACTGTTGATAGGTCAGTACGGAAGCTTCAGGCACAGGCATGTAGCATCACCTGCTAAATGATTACAGGGGGTAAAATAAAAACATCATTAGGTAATTTACTCCATTTCATAAATGTAACATTTACGGAACGGGGTGTAATTTGCATCAACACTCTCTAAAGAACTACACCAAGTTCTTCAAAAAGCTCTGCAGGCAGACAGGAGAAAGTGTATCTGTTAAATGGGTTCCTCCAGTGCCTGGCCCCTCAGCTGTCTGACATCCCCAACACCCTACCTTCATTGCCACCTGGCACTTTGGTACTCCCGCCTCTACGGTACCTAGAAACACCAGTTCGTCATATTATACTGCTGCCTTCTCCCATGGGACTCTGATTTGCCTGTAAACTGGCCTAGTTTCTATCTTTCCTGCAGCCTCTCTGCTCAACCACCTGCTTCCCGCTCCCCCAGGTCTTTCTGGTCACGTGCTGGGCAGGCCTGGAGGTCCAGCTCATGGGCTTTTACAAAAACCTTGTGCCAGTGTCCTCTTCTGAAAACGCATGGTGCCGTGCAAGCGCTGCAAGGGGACACATAGGTCAGCTGCAGTCTGCAGACGGCAGTGGGCAGAAGCTGGCTGGGGCTGGGGCCAAAAAATGACATGTTCCTTCATTTTTAGCTTTTCTGAATTAACTTGAAAGAAGGCATAACACTAAATCTGATATGTACGTACATATATAAAACGTATATTACACTGTATATGATATGTGTATATTACACTGTGCTTGATCTTAGCCAAAAGGCCAAGAAGTGGTATGTTTATGCTCCTGAGATGGGAAGGTATGAGGGGATTCCCAGCGTTAGAAGATAAACGCTTTTTAAAATTAGTTTTAATGCATCTTTTAGTAATTTTTGGCGGGTCATACGGGGACCTCACCACCTGCGTCCTTGCTGCTACACGCGCTGAAGTCTTCTGAGGCGATGTGGAGCTTGCTCGCTGCCACTGCTTTACGGCTCCGTCTGAATCCCTTTGTCCCGTCTCGCCCCGTGGCCTATCCCGTTCCCACGGGTGTATTTCCCTGAACGCTCTACGCACCTCACCGCCGGTGAGCGGCTGTGGTTCAGTTTAGCTGCTGGAGGCCGTTTCAGAGAGGCCCACCTGTTCTAGCGCTTGGCGCCTGCTTCCCATCCACCCCCGGTTCCCGCCGGGCCTCCGGCTGCCACGGGCCCGGCAGCGGGCTCCGGTGTTCGGGGCGGGGGGTGGTGGCAGCGGCCAGGGAGAGGGGGGAGGAGGAGGGGGGGGGGGTGGGGCGCCCCCGGGCGGCTCCTGTGCACCACGCAGGCCCCGACGGTTGGGAGCAAGCGCGGGGCAGGGCGGCCGAGGCACCACCCCATGCCCCGCTGGGAGAGTCCATTGCCGGGGGGAGCCAAGAGGGTAGGAAGCGGGAAATCTTCGGGCCGTCGTTGCCCGGGAGCACCCAGGGGGAAGGCGTCCTTCGCCACTCGGCCCGCCGCTCCGGAGCGGGGGAGAGGTGTACGTGGCGGCGCCGGAGGGTTGGTTTCTTCGCCGCCCTCCCCCCCTCCGTTCCCGCCCGACTCGGTGGTGCGGTCCCGGGTCAGGTCTGAGGCGAGGCGGCGTGAGGCGCTGTCAGTGCCGTGCTGCGAGGTTCAGCCCAGTGCCGGTACCAGGAGCCGCCCCGTCGCCACCGCCATGGAGCCCCATCGCTGGCTGCCCCTGGAGGCCAACCCCGACGTGAGTGCCAGGATCGAGGGGTGGTGGGGGAGCTGCCGGGTGCGCGGGCGGGCTGCCTGCCTGCCTGCCGGCGGGAGGGAGGGAGGGAGGGAGGATGGCGAAGGGGAGAGGGCTCGGGGCCGCTCTGAGCTCAGCATCGCGGGCTGAGGGATGGCTGGTGGGGGCAGGGAGCGGGGGAGGTCTTAGCCCGCGGATCTAACTGGGGTCTTAACTCCTCTCTGTTTTCTGCTTCCTTTTCAGGTCACGAATCAGGTAAGCAGCTTTTATTTGAGGTAACCTTTAGTCTCTCTTTAGCTTTAGGCCCATTTAATTTCCTTTTCATGTAGTAAAGGCTCCTGCTTTTCCAATGAGAGTAACCCTTTCCTCCCCCACGAGTGTCTGCACTGAGTCTTCTAATATTGGACCTTACTGGCATCTCCTGAAACCTCTGAGCACATAGTGTCATGTAATGATACTATATGAAACAAAAAACAGTAAAGGAAAAGAGAATATATGTGGTCTGGCTATTAATGTAATGGAATCTCTGGTGTGTTTCAGGATGGGTTTTAATTCATTAATTAACGATTAAAACATTATTATATATTTATATACAACGCGTGCCAGGTCTGGACCTGTATATGATGGCTTTGTGCACTTGTATGGATCTGCTTACATCACTGTGTTGCAGTCTTTTTCTTCTTTGGCTGACCATAAGACATAATGTCATTTTACCATATTTGCACTTTGCTGCTTATTCATGACAATATCTGCATGATTTGTTGTTGCTGTTTTTGTTAGCGTAGTAGAATCCATGCTAGAGAAAGCAAGCTTGTTCTAGTCCCCCAAAAATGTAAGTGCTAGATAAACTACCTGAAACGAAATCACACATATTCCAACCCTGCATCATGTTCTCAGTGATAATTTTGAGTATCTTTAGTAAGCATTAGAGGTCAGATGTTGATCCCAGCAGGCCTATTGATAATGTTAAGGATGGTGTTTAAGTCAAAAGACTCTGAAGCTTCCAGCAGTAAGATGACATTCTTAAAACTATATTGCTGAAATATTTTGGAAATGAGGAATTTCTGTGTGTGAAGAATGTATTTTTGTTGTTGTTGCTGTAATACACTAACTGAGTCTGCAGGAGAGTGAAGGGTTATTTGATGCTGGGTCATTTTGTACTTGGCTTTATAGTTTCCTAGGACAAATAATTTTACAATTCTTGCAGTATTGCTGCTGTGGAGCAATCGAAGAAGTTTTTAGTCCCAGTCCTGAGATAAAATTAACAAACTTTCCTGGGAGCTTTTCTCAAATGTATGCTATAATTTCCTCATGTTTTAGATTTTTAAAAATTTTGAAATTCAGAGACTAAATTCGAGTTTGGAAGGAAATTCTACTAGTCATTTATTCACATTTATTTTAAATTCTCTAACTTCTTATCGCTTTCCAGATGTTGAGATGAGCTTATCGTGGTACAAATAAAGTCCTGTCAGCTGTAAAGTAGAAATTGAGGAGGAAAAACTAGTGACTTTTTCTAAATATCTGAATTATCTTGTATCACTACATATTTATATTATATGGAGAAAATCCTAGAAAAACAATTCTAAGTGTGTTCAAAACCTGTCTCTCTAGCCCATTGGCTTTGCATTGATGATGGATGATATCTTTCAGTTGTGGATGATCATGGGTTATAGGGACTTTTACTCTGCAAGGATTTTCTTGTTAGTATTTCTGTACAGAAGAGGCCACTTTAGACTCGTTAGACTTCCTCCTCATTCACTATATTTTGCCAGTCTTAACTGAGCAGTGGTTGTTATTATCTAGACTGAGAGGTGGTTGTTTTTGTTCTTTTTTTTTTTTTTCCTAAAAAAAGGGAAAAAAATGGTAAGTGTTGAATATGAATACACCTTGCATTATTAGTCATTGTTCTTTTAATCTCATCAGTACACTGGTAAACTGTATAACAACAGGGCTGTTAGTCACTGGTTATTCATATCCTGCTTAAAACAACAATAATAGTAATTTGGGATTCAAATGAAGTTGCGAACACGTTTTTAAAAATCCTGTTGAGTTAATTGCAAGGACAGACTTTTTTTGTGGTACTCTCTGCTGTGCTCTGTAAAATATTCTAGAATTCTTCAGGATTAAAAAAAACAGTGGTGTGCCCCTAATAGCTGTAATATATGTGTCTAGTAGTAGTTTAACAGATGTATCTCTTCACATGGCTAGATGGCTATGTATTTCTTGGTGGGTTTTTTTTGTTTGGGTTTTTTCTTCTATTTTGGTGGTTTTTTAAGTTGTATTTTATTTGTTTTATTTGAGTGTTAGACTATCCTTGGAACATACTACTTCTGTTAGCGTTAATGTTTTTGCTAGGTGTGGTAGTGAACTCTTAAAATCACCAAAAATTCCAGTCACCTGTAATATGCGTGGATTCTTAAGTATTAGATTGTAGTCAGAACTATCATTACGATTTAACAAGTGCTTAGCCTATTTTCATTATTGCACCAATCATTTTATTCCCTTTTTTAATAGTAACTAGAAAGGAAATGCACAAAATGCAGGTTCATTTGCTTTTAATATGTTGCTACCATACTGTGTGCTCTCTAGTTTTGAAATGTAAGTTGCAAATTTGAGACTCTTTCAATCTTTGTGGTAGAAATTCAGACGATAATGGAGAAGAACTGGTATTTCTCAATTGTAGGGAATGTGAAATCTTTCCAAAATATCTTGAAAGTTTTTCTCTATCTGAAAGCATTTATGTTATAATACAAGTCTAGGAATTTCTAAATCCTTAGTGTATATAGGATCTCTCTTTGTGCACGTATGTTAGAATTATTTAAAGGTTCAGAATCTGGCTAGGGAGGATAAACAGGAATATTCTTTCTTAGCTTTAAAGATTTCCAATGGCAGTGACTCGCTGAGAATACCACAGCCACATATCTGTAGTAATCTCTTTAAGAGAGAAGTCAGCGTAGTTGAATGTACCATACAGTGCTAATTTAACTGTCACAGTATTTTTTTTTTTTCCCTCCACTTCTACAGTCTGATAGAATGAATTGTTGGTCCACCCCTGATATAGAAAGAGTTGATGATTCAGCATTTACAAAGCTCCACTTTGTGTACAGTGATGACAGGGAATGGTTTCTTGTCTTTGACCTTCAGCTGGGAGGCCTGACGTGACCGGTGCTACCCTTCTTCCTGAATCTCTTACGAGACTTTCCCCACTAATGGGAGAGAGAAAACGAGAAAGTGCGGTTTATCTGCCCACTGTTTACCAGATGGTGTTTGGCTGTGTATCTTGTTCTCAATTTCTTCTACCACCAAAAAAAAACCAAACTCAGACTGCATACAAATTTTTGGAGTGAAAAGATCAGACACAAGCTGATTATCTTTCATCATGACATCGCTTCAGTCTGGCTTGCAACCCACGACTGATTCCCTAGCAAGCATAGATAAACAAAAAAGTAGTATTGGTGGATCTTTCTTGATCTCCCATGATCTCTCTTACCTTTCTTCATCTCACACGTTCAAAGAAATATCCTTACTTCCTAGATAAGGTACTATGTCAACTCATGTCTTTGTTATATCCAGATAAGGACAGAGTAATTGCATCTGATTATGAAGCTCAAGCACTGGCTTCAGGAGTTCAGAGTTAAAGTAATGAGAGTTGGCTGTGGCTTTTGGGTTTCTCTTGCCACGTAGGGCTCACTTGCCGGTTCTTAGTTACCTTCCAGCATTATTTTCAGGCCTTTGGTCCTGCTTTTATTTTTTTAAAGCCATTAAGGTACTGAGGGTCAGCTACATAAAGAAATTAATTTTAGTTCATGGACAGCCTTGACAGCTGTGGCTTTAAAGTCACAGGGGCAATAAAGATCAGAAAACGTAGAACAAATGGCAGAAACTGGATACAGCTAGTCTTTACCCAGTTATGGAACATATTTCTTAAGGGTGTCGGGCAAATACAGAGATTAATTAAGTATCTTGAGGAAACAAAGTTTACTCTTCCTAAAGGGTCTTTATATCTTATGAACTGTGCAACACTGTCACACAAGCTTTCCCAAAAGAAAGCCCTACTGATCAAAGTCATTGAAAAGGCAGTGCCCACAATTCCGGAAGTGTGTGAGGTGGACCTACTCAGAGATGAGCTACTGTGTTGGAGTGAAAGCATGTCGGATGCGAAGAAACAGAGATGTCCTTTTGAAAATGCTTAGCTAAGCTTACTTTTTTTAGTTGGGGGAGTGGGGTTTAACTCTTCTGTTGTAAGCAAAGTGGAAATAGCGGAGATAGTGTGCATGCTTGGAAAACAGCCTGTTATGAGTGTAGCCTCAGAAAGTGGAAGACCAGGACTCTGTTTGTGTCATTCTGTAAAGAGAATGCCCCAGAAAGCCTTCCACAGAGCCAGCAAAGGGGAGATGTTAAGACTGTGGCACAGCATAGCAAAGAATAAACACAAGGACAAATATGAAGGCATTGTAGATGTCCACTGTGAGATCAGTTGTTGAACGGCTTCTTCCATTTTAAAATATCTCAAGCTATATAGACCTCTGATTGAGTTTAAATAGGTAGATATGTTACAAAGGGAAAATTGCAACTTGTTTTGGGGTTTAAAGCATTATTCATATGATTGACTTAGATCTGTCTTTGTACGTTACTCAGTAACTGAAAGCTAAGAAAACCACGTATTTCATTCCTCCATTTGTACTTGCCACTTCTGGCCTTTTATTGTGCTCTTTTTTTCTCAGTTTCTTGTTTCTGTTTCAATTAAATTAAACTAAAAATTGTAACAAGGAGACTGTTACTGTCTTGAACACTGTTTAAGTGAATAGGGTGCTGCAGGGTGGAAAACACCTGATAGTGGTTCATGCGATAGGTTATCTTCTTGCACTGAAGGTGCTGTTCCTTGGTTCCCCATTTTCCTTGGCTTAAAGGACCAGCAGAATCAATAGAATCCAATTGTTGTTTTAGTACACTGTAAAAATAACATGTATAACAGCTTATTTGGAAGAGTGGATTGACCTGGCTCGTGCCCATTGTGAATAATTGTTTAGATCATAGAAACAGGTGTCTCAGTGTTTTTCACAGCATGACATGGTGTTGTGTTTTGAACCAGTGTCTCGGTAACTGCACCTCAGGACTCTGTTCGGAGCATTCGAAAGCTCTCGCTGGCTGGGGCGGTTTCAGAGGAAGCCTGGGTCAGCTGGTTAGCCTGGCTTTCTGTGCACTTTGCATTGCTGCCTGTGTGATGTCCTGGTTCAGTATATATGTATGGCAGTGCCTGGGCATACTGAGTATTAAGTTTCAAAACTGCTTGATGGATATGTTAAAAATATATACCTCTCATTGTGAAGATCAGGAGCACTAACTGTAAGTCAGTGCTGCTCTTTTAGACACCCTGAAGAAACTAACACAATTGGAAGGATAAGAATTTTGTGGGTGTAAGAATTCTCACATTTTTGATGAAGTTGAAAGTGTTCTCTTTTTTTCCTCCTTCATTGCAAATTTTGAAAAACAAAATAAAAAAAAATTGTTATGATAAATGGGCTGTATTCCTTGAACTTTATTATGAGGTCCTGAAATACAATGCTTGAGGATATTAAAGAATATGTAATAAATCTTGAGTTTCCCAAGTAAGTTTTATAATGGAGCATCTCTTGTTGGAGCAAGACCATATTGTGGCCACTCTAAGTGAGGACTAGTTGGTAAAGAAGAATAATGCGCCTCGTGTAAGTTACAGCCATGTATTTGCTTCTGGTATGCCTTTTGACCTGCTGTATAGAACTAAAGTTTCTACAGCTGCTGCCATCTTGTCACGTCAGTCATTTTGATTAATGGTCTGAAAGATGCCTTCTCTAAAATGTATCAAAAAATGATCCCTGCATTTTAATTCCATAAATATCATAATGAAAGAATTAAGAAATATATCCTTATAATGCCTAAACAATAAAATATTGTTTGGGTGGTTCCCTTATTTCTATAAAGGAATTTAACTTCTGAAACAAACAGTTTTTTTGTAATATGCCTCTAGAAATGATGTATAAAGAACTGAAAGCAAAATATTGTGCATTTATATTTGTAATATAGATTAATAAGAATTGGATACTTAAAGGGCTGAACACAACCATCTATTTGTGGACTTATATAACTTTATATTAAAAGTTATATGTGTTTTTCTGTTGCTTTTTTTTCTTTTTTCTTGGTGATAATTCTATCAGACATATTTTATACAGTGTCTTACTGCTTTCTAGGGAAAAAGATGAGCTTCAATTTAACAAAGTGCCAAAAATTCTTATGCTTTAATGAAAAACTTACAAAATACTGCCTTAAATGGTTTATTTAGATGCAGACCTTCCAGTTTCCTAAAGCCATAGGCATGTTTTGTTTTGCAGAAGAAAGCCTTTATTGTGGTTTTGTTGTGATACAGCGATGCTTTAATCTGCTCAGCAGAAGTACAATAAAATGTAGACTCTGTTGGTGTCTTGGTTTGCATTTGCATTTAGAAGAGGATTACAACAGTTGGTTCTTCCCACAAAAGCTCTTTTACTTTTGCATCTGAGTGTCTGGAAATGTTTGTGCATTTTGCCAGTTTTATGTTTTCATGGTTCCAACTTGTATACAAATACCACAGTAAAATGTGGAAAACTCAAAGTCTTGAGTATAGTGCTTTAGTATTTAGAATGTGGTGTTCTTGAAATATTTGCAAATGCCGTCCAACTTTAATTGCACCTAAATTTCAAAGTCCATTTTGTTTCAGTGTTTGTCCTCACTTTGTTTTTACATGCAAGTGACAAAGTGGAAAAGATCATCACTACTTCAGACAATATTTAAATTATGCATTAACTACTTCAGAAGTTTTCTGTTAAAATAAAATGCACCCTTACTTTTTCTTATTCTACTTACCCTTTCCACATCTCTATCAACTCCATAAATCAAATCTTCCTACTGGCTGTGTAACTGTTGGCAGAAGTACTGTTTTAAACTGCTGAAGTCAAGTCACCTGGGTCAAGATGTTGCTAGGTTGCCTTTGCCCACTGGGTTTCCATTCTACTTTTGAGGCTCTTGAAAAATAAATAAATAAGCATGAACTTTTTTTTTAATTAAATAAACTTCATGAACCTTGAAGGTAGCCAGTGTGCCTTGAGAGCAGAGTCATGTATTAAAGATAACTGCTCTGTGCTTCCGTCAATGCTTAACAGTTAGTAGGTTAAAGTAGTGGTACCGACAATGAAAACAGCATAGGTTATACCACATAGGTAATGTGCCTAAATGTGCTTATTGTAATGTTTTTTGCTACTAACTAACATTTAGACATACAGATTTACAGTTTGTGGTGATTTAGAATAGAATCAGGTAGGCTGGAAGGGACCTCTAGAGTTCTTTAGTTCAACCAGGTTCTGTTCAAAACAGGTTGCTCAAGAACTTGTCAAATTCTGAATTCCTCAAAGCCTCCTGGGCAGCCTGTGCTAGTGTTTGGCCATGATCATAATTTTTTAAATTTATTTTTAAATGCTTTCCTCATGAAGTTCAAATTTCCTATGTTCCAACCTACGTCCATTGTTTCTCATTGTTCTACTGTGCACTGCTGAGATGAGTCTGTCTCCATCTTCTCTGCACTCTCCCTTAGCTAGTTGAAAACAGTAATAATCAGGTGAGAAGGAAGGGCCTTCTGGAATACTGGGGAAAAAAGGAGAAATTCCTGAGAAGTGCAGGTAAGGTGTGTGTGTGTGGGGAAAGTAATTTCAAAAGGGACTTTTTGTTCTAATGGTTAGCTGGACCAGTGAAAAACCAAGAAGTGTTTCTCAGGAAGGTATTTTAATACAACAAGAAAAGAGACAACTGAAAATATGATCACAATCAGTAAAAATAAAGTTCTGAAAAAGTTAATAAACTAGATACAGACATGTGCGGTGTTTCTTGTTGCTATTGTTCTTCCTGAGCCCCTGTAAGACTTCTGTAATGTAGCCAAGTATATATTTTTTTTTTCTTTTCTAAGGTAAATGCTCAAAGACATATAAATTAAAATAGTCAGCAATGTGATAAGCAGTGACTGAAAAAGAGTAACTAATACGCTCTTGTGCAGATCTAGAGAAATATAATGCTGCTATTTTATGTTAACCTGAGTATATAGTATCAATAAGTTAGGAGAAAGTAAAGAGCTGACAGTGAGTGAGCCCTCAGATACAGTGTAAAGTACCCTAACTGCTCCGTCCAGTAGGTATCTGTAGAATAAACTTGCTTGGGTAATTGCTGAATAATTGGAATGCAAAGCAGCAGAGGTCCCTCCCTATGAATGACACTGTCTAAAAAGCATACAGAACTGCCTGCTGTCCTACAACAGGAATGCTTTTGTCCATGGGGAAGGGGTTGCTTCACCTTCTAGTGCATAACTGACTCCTTTTTGCACCAGCATCTTTGTCTGGCCTAGGAAAGAGCTAGAAAAAGACTGAGGGAGGAAAAAAAGGAGGTTTAATTTAGTTATTACTAAGGCATTCGGGTAACTTGCCAAAATTGAAGCTGTGGCTTGTGACATCTCTTTTCTGACCTTCCTATGTCACATCTAATATGGATTTTTGTCCCTCTAAAGAACTTTCCCTGGTTCCTAACAACTTGGTTTTATTCCTACAAAATTTCTTCCCCTGATCTTGCTAAATACAGCCTTGCCTTGCTTTTATCCATTCAGAACACAGTTGCACAAGATTACATATCTGGCTGTGTCATTGATTTATCTCCTTTTTTTTCTTTGCATGATTCCACATTAAAGATGAGCTCCAGACATTTGTTTTAAGGGTTCTTCCCATCCTGCCATCTATTGTTCATCTGTTACCCATCTGTCAGTCTCTCTTACACAGGGGCTTATGCTGCCAGTTTTTATTATCTACTTACTAAATTTTCAGAAGGATATCTCTATCATTTTTTTCCCAGGCCTGAATGAAACCCTCTTGATACACAGAGATATCTCCTTTGTCTATTTTGGGTCTCTCCTTAGTTTTTTTTTTTCTTTGATGATTCTACAATGAAGTTGTTAGGCCACTTGTGTGTTAAGATCACTGCCTGTCATACTAAGCCTATGCTCTTGCTGTTCTCTGTAGTGCTGACCATCACTTCTAGTCATTGCTCTCATTGTATACTGAAACTTACGGTTTCTTAGATTGTAAAGTGTCTAGGCAGTATGGTAACATGAGCAATGAAAGGCACCCTATATGTGTGAAGTTTTAGTTATGTTGAATATTTCATTCAGGAGTCTTGAGTGGCTGTTCTTGGGTTTAGGGAGCATTTTGTTGATTTAGGGTTTGTGGGGTTTTTTTCTGATTTGTTTTGTTTGGTTGGTTGGGTTTGTTTTCCCTAGTGGTCTAGAACAACACAGGAGAACCTAAATATTTGTCTCTTCTGGTTGTGGGGTCTTTCTAGGTGAGTGTTCTTTTTATTTTGTTGGGGTTTTGTACCTTTGTTTCATGTAATCTAGCAAAATAATAAATGGTATTTTTTCAGTTGCATTACTTTTCCCACAGTTCTGAATAACAGCAGTAAATATGATGGAAAGATTAGTCATTGCCTTCATAAGAAAAGTACTAGAAGTACAAATAATATTTTAATGCACCCATACACATACTCCCTTCCCCTTCGGAATTTTTTATTTTTGTTATTCACAAAGTGGTAATTATCTTGACAACCTAGAGGGTCAGAATAAGAGTTCAAAATACAGTCTTCTGTTTCATTAGCTAGTAAATACTTAACGCTTTCCCTTTTCCCCATTTTCATTAAAAGATAATAATTTGGTCTTCTTCCCAATCTTGGCAAGACTTAAAGGTGGTACAGAACCAAAAGAGCTCGGTGTATTACATAAGCAATCTTCTGAGTGGATTTTCTTACTGTACTTCAAAACTACCTTGTTTTTTAAAATAGTCAAAAAGGGTAGGTTCTGCAAAGCCTTAATTATGACTTGTGCCCAGTCCCACAAACCTCTACATAAGGGAACAAAGTTTCCTTAAGAGCTTGATAAAGACACTTTATTTTCCCCCTCATCCCCCTTTTCTTCTTTGAATTTATGGTCAATACATGTTTTTCATTATTAGTAGGTAGTGTAAGAAAAAGAAAAATGGGGAGAAGTATTTACATGGCCTTATGAAAAGAAAATCTCCATATTTTGCAGTGCAGCCAGAATCGAATACTGAACTAGCTTTGTGAACTGCATAGGTTATTACTGTAGACACACAGAAAGCCATATTAGTTTTTCCAAGATGCTCTAATCTTTTTTCAAACTTAAATTGCCTTTACTTGCCCTTGGTTTTGATATCGTGTCTTACAGTGTAAAATGGAAAGAGAATAATGCATTTAAAATGGTAAAGTGTGGGGTTCCCCGCCCTCCCCCACAAAAAAACCCCAAAAAACAAAAACCACTGTCTGCAAACTGCAGATTCATTCTCTTAATAGACTTAAGGGTATGTATATTTTCTATTGTTTTGCCCCCTTGTAGAAGATATTCCTAAGTGTTACTGGTAAAAATCTTCCTTATTCTTTATAAATACTTGTTGTCCATACATTCAGCCTTTGTAGAAACTGTCTCCTTTATATATCTAAATATTGAGAGTCAGCCCCTTGGCTATGTCTCCTGAAAGACAACCACCTTGCCTCTTGCCTAATACAAGTTGAAACTGGTATTTGAAGGGATCTCATGTTAAACGAAGACACTTGTATTTCGTTGTATGTTCTCGTGTTTTATTTTAATAAAATATTAATTTTGGGTATTTCTTACAGTTATTTCTATGTAGGTATGAATCTACTCAAACATGGCATAACTGTTACTGAATTCTTGTGCATATGTGTAAACCTGTTCACTAGGTGGATTATGGAAAGAAGAGTCATCTATGCCTTTCATTTAGGCTTATCATCTTATGTGATTCTTAAGCATCTTTACTGCAAATGTATCAATAAATAGATTTCCTCAAATAGCGTTGGGCAGGAAGTATGATGAAGCTTTTAAAGTAATCTTGCCCCTCTAAGAAAGATAATGGGCAAATTACTCTGGTCTTCTACAGTATTGCTTTTGGGAACAGTATTAGGAACTGCAGAGTTGAGTTTTGTTGAGAGCTGGCTAAAGAAATGCTTTAGAAGTTCATTGTTTTTCCATTAGAGATTGTAGAGGAATATTACTTGCTGCATGTTTTTTCAGGCATTTAAATTTGCAGCTGTTTATCAGCAGACTTTGCTTAGTTTAAACTCGAGAGCCCCAGGTGACTGGATAAGATTTTGCTACAGAATATGGTTTTTCCAGCAGAAATATACTAAGCTGTGACATGTTAACTTTTTGGAAAATACATAGGGCTCCTACATATTTAAGTTTTTCTCCAAAAAGTATTTCTTTTACCAGTAGAAGTAGTGTTTCAAAATAGGATTTGTGTATGCCACAGTGTACAACTAGTTTTTTCTTATAATTATGAATGGTCAGTGTGTGTATAGTAACAATAGTTTCTGAATTCAGTTAGGTTCTTCTAGACTCCAATAGCACAAGTATTTCAAATTGTTTTAGATCATATATAGTTACGAATTCTGCAACTGTTGTTGTGGTACATAACTTACCTGAGTAAAAGAAGAATATCTGATTAAAAAGTGAGCACCCAATTGTAGGCTAATGTTGTCAAAGCTTAATAAGGAAAGAGAGACTGTAGCACCTATTAAGTGGCTTAATCTTAGGTAAAAGATCCAAAATCACTTTTTGTATTGTGACATATAGCTGTAGCATAGGAAAGATGGTCAAAAAGCCTTTGGCTGAGATGCCGTTCAGAAGTTCTAAAGAAGCAACTGAGTATTACTTGAAGATTCATGATTATTGTCTGGTGCTTAATCTTTGTCTACTTCAAAATATGTTACTTTATCGTAGTTTGAAAGGATTTTTCATGTAAAAGACCACCTTAAAAGGTACACCTACTAAAATATGTATGTTGTGTCTATTTGCTCAAAAGGCCATCAAAGATCACAGTTTTTTTGAATTGCTGAAACCCAGCAGCTCCAATATGAGCACTGGTGTCAGGTATTCTGAAGTACTCACGGAGTCAAATAATATCATAAGTTTATTCATATGTGCTCTGACCTATGATTTCTAGTAAAAGTGAATGTTCAGTACTTTTCTATTTTGTGACAAAACACTTTCAAAATGGCTGAAATGCTTTAATGCTTTAGTAAATAGTGCTGGGAGTGTTTTCACTTCCCTTTCATAAAGCTATTTAAATAAATAAAAGATGGGGATTTTGTGTGTCTTTGTTAGCACTACGATTTATTCAGCCTTATTTTTTAAAACTTGAATCTTGTTTATTCTCCTTAGATTTTGGAAAGTATGGGTTGCTGCAATGTATTTCACATTGTAAATACTTTGTTATGCTTCTAAAAAGATAGGTATATGAGCATAGTCATTTAATATTATTCTATTTTTTTCTTTTCCAGTTTCTCAAACAGTTAGGTATACATCCTGACTGGCAATTTGTAGATGTTTATGGTATGGAACCAGAACTGCTTAGCATGGTGCCAAGACCTGTCTGTGCAGTGCTACTTCTCTTTCCAATAACAGAAAAGGTAAATGTTTATTTAATAATCAGTTAATCACTTTTGTTGTAAACGAAATGGGAATGAACAGTTTGAATCTTGTACTTTTGGTGTCATAATGGAATCAAGATGAGACTGAAACCTTATTCAAGAGACTTCTTAAAAACAACAACAACAAAATGCTCCCTTGAGAACCTTCTTTTGATAACCTTACATGTGTATTTCCAATTTCTTTTCAAGTTGGAGTGGGAAAAGCTAATGTAGAAGCACAGAGAAGTACGCCTCACATTCTTCTATTACAATTTAAGGCTTTTTTCTTTTTAAATGTGCACTGTAAAATGGCTCAGTTCTGCCACTTTTAGCAGAAAGCTACAATAGGATAAGCAAAATAAGAGATAGGGTGTAGGACTATATCAAATGCAACTACTTTTTGAGTTTTCATACTGTTGCACTGACCAAACTTCAGTCCACTTTCAGTTCAGTCATGAGTACCAATATGGCTTTTGCTTCTTGGACAGATGGGGCATATTTCTAAGATGAAAGAGAATTTCCCCTCCCTTCTTCCTCTGTGTTAGCTTTGAAATACTTGATGGTTATATCTTGAAGTCTATTTATTTTGTTCATCATATGCTTCTACATAGAGAAGACATCCATCTTGCATATCTCCTTCAAGTGTTATGTAGGTTGAAATGTGTGATTCATATTGATCTTTCCATTTATAAAAATCTCATGTGATTGTGATAAGGTCAGCCAAAAAGTTTGAGGTGAATCTGCCCAAACTTCTTCCTTTTAAATGTGTTTCTCAAAAAGAACACATGGTTTATAAGGACAAAGCAGTTAGCTATTAAAGCTTAACTTCTATAACAAAACCTGTTTAAATAGAAGGAAGAGTGACTAGATCAGTCCTCTTACTCATTAGGTCCTGTAAACCTTTGCATTCTCAGTTTTCTCCAAAACAGCTATGCAGGCAGTCCTTTTCAGGCTTGATTTCAGCCTTGATAGTTTTGAATTTAAGCAAACTCTTAACTGTCCTCACCTGTCTTCAGGAAATTTCGTTTCTGGCACCTTTGAGGCATTGTTTTCTGTGTGCTGTGATTTCTCTCTGGCTGCTTGATCTACAGGTCTGAGCTCCTTCTGTGACTGTCACTTTTCTTTTGCCTCCCTGCCTGTGCAAACTTCCTTTCTTGGATCATGCTATGGGAGCATCATCCCATGGGGAAGAACAACTTTCCTCTTGTTCCAGAAGGTGTATCCGATTTCATCCTGAAGAAGCATATGACAAACAGAACCAGAGAAACAGCATATGCTCTGTTGCATCAATCAATCAAATTTGACCACCAGCCAAATATTTGAGATTTTCTCCAGTATGTTAATCCTTCAGAAACATAAGGGACACAAGTGTTTCTATCAACTGTTTAGCCTGAGTGTGGAAGGCTGAATCTTTCATGTGAAGTCCCAATGTTCTGAAGCTTTTGTTGTTCAGTGTGAACTCCACAAGCCTCTTGAGCATTATTTTGTGTTTCTGGAGTACTTTTCCCCTCCTCAGTCTCCCTTTCCATATAGCCTCTTATAGTCTGCTTTTATTTAATTTATTATTTATTTATGTTTCTTGGCTGTGTCTACATTTATGAAAGTGTGCCTCAATTAATTTTGCTGTCTTTGTAAACACTTTTCTATCATGTCTTTGCTCTTCTGTCTAGAAGTTCCTTCCTTTCATGTTTCTTATATATCAATTTGCTTGAACTTCCTTTTAGGGCAAGATGCTCTTGTTAGCATACAGATAATCTTAGGGTTATTGTCCAGTTTAAAGGTCAATGACTTTCTTAGTCTGCATTGTAGGTTCTAGACAGAGTGAATACTGTGGGTCTTGGGCATTTTGGGCATGGTCCAAGGAACACATACCATGGGATAGCTTGGGTTAGGAGGGACCTCTTGAGGTGATCTGGTCTAACCCTTGCTTAACATTGTATTTTTGGTATTCTCAACATTTACATATTTATTTTTGCCATGGAGTTAATTTTGGTTGGCAGAGAGTGAATGGCAGCTATATTGTTTACTTTCTCTAATCTGAACTTTTGTCCGATTATGCTCTATGAAATTTATTTTCTCAATTAAAGCTATTTTTGTTAACTTGTAGATAAGTGGTGTCAAATTAAAATGCTTTGTAAATGCTCTTGCTATTACTTAGACCATTCAGACAAGCTGCAAGTGTGAAATCATAATGCTGGAAAAATTTCTTGTTTCTGTTTGTCACTGACGGTACATAGAGTCTGAGAGAAATTTCTCATGGGTTTTCAGGAAGTTCCTTGATAACATTATGCATTCAAACTTTACTTTCGTCATACTTGTATAAAAAGCCCATCTACTTCAATATTTTTTTTGACTGCAAAAGTACCTAGTAAAAGAGGCAAAGGAGGAGGAAAGAACAGCATTGTCTGGAACTTTTGCAGTTTTCTTTCATTCTTTTTCTTTTTGAGATTAAAATCCTAAAATAAAAAAACAACCAAAAACGCCAACCAAAACAAAACCCCCAAAAACAACACCCCCCAAAGAACCAACAAACCACAACCAACAAAAAAACCCCAGAAAGCCAACACACTGTTGCACAGTGTAACAGATTTAGTCAGTTATGATCTTTACAAAACAAGTACTTTAGATTGTTCAATCAAACTAAATTATTTCTTTTACTACAGAAAATAAACATTCACTTTATGAATATGACTTTTGAAGGGCCTGTTTTGAGGCTGTGAGCATTATATAAACCTTATTTTATATTCCTGGAAAAAATGAAGTGTAAAAATGGAACTTGCAAGAATGCTTCATGCTGATTAAACACCTGAAGTATTACGGCTTGCTTGATAGCGCTTCGAGACCCCTGTCCTTAAAAACTTTTTGTTGGATTGAAGAGAGACGGCGACAGGTGCTCAGATCAAGGGAATATTTTGAACACTTTTGAAATTACGTTAGATAACACATCTTTCAAAATGATGCTTCAAGTGTGACCGGCTTTTTGGCTAGTGACAAGGCAGTGGTTTAAGAAATAATACAGAGCTGTTCAGTTGTGTGTTTACATATACTTGTCGGACCACATGTATTAAGTGTTTGAAATTACAAGTTGAGTTTTGGGTTTTTTTAGTTAGCTGTTGCTTTTTCAAAATTATTTTTGCTTGAATAATGTAGCCAGTATCTATTTGTACTCTTTGTGAAATGTCTGTAACTTTCCTTCTAGTATGAAACCTTCAGAACAGAAGAAGAAGAGAGAATAAAAGCTAAGGGGCAAGATGTCAAATCATCAGTGTATTTCATGAAGCAGACCATTAACAATGCTTGTGGAACAATTGGGCTAATTCATGCTATTGCAAACAACAGAGATAAAATGAACTTTGGTAAGTTTTTTTTGGTTGGTTGGGTTTTTTGGTTGGCTTTTCCCTTATTTTCCTTAACTGTGGGGAGGCATGGAGGGAAAGATAAGTTTTGTACTATTTTCTCTGAATATAACCATTCATAAAGGACGATCTCTATTCAAAGAGCATTTCTACCTGTAATTATAAAAATTTTATTTCATACTAATCCATGAACTAAAGCACTCAAAACATTGCAAACTGCAGCAGGTAGCAATTCCTCTTGCAGTCAGCCTTCAGTGTCTCAAAGTTACGATGTAATTGTATCTTTAAATCTTTGATTGGATATAAGAATTCTGTAAGCTTTGAATGTAGTTGGAGTTAAAGCATGACTCTAAATATTTCTTTTTTATTTTTTTAAGAAACTAATTCTTCACTGAAAAAGTTCCTAGAAGATTCATTATCTATGACTCCTGAAGAGAGGGCCAAATACCTAGAAACTTATGAAGTTAGTATCATGTGTTTTTTACTTTTATTTAAAATGGTGTAAGAATTGCTGGCATGAGCAGGTACTGTCCTTAGGACTTGATCCAGCGAAGCACTTAAACAATTCGATTTTACATGTGAGCTTGTGATCAGACAATTGCTGCAAAGAAAAGCCTGCTTTGGTAGTTTAAAGTATTTCTGCCTGTCCATAGCTCAGTCAGCAGAATGGATTTTGTCAATGTTCCTCATCCATATTAATTCATTGGCTTAGTTTAAAATGACTTTGAAATGGATGAGAAATGTGTGCATAATCTTTTTGGTGGGTTCAGGATGAAGTTTAATGGTCAATTTAAGCTGATCTGAGGCTATTGCTGAAAGGATGGTCCTTCTGCCGCCTCCTTTCATTTGTGCCTTCTAGTAATCTCTCTTTGGCTCTAGCAGTTTGGGGCACACAAAGAGCTGATTTGGCTGAAATATAATCTCCTTCCCCTACCACCCCAAACAATTAGATGAGCTAGCTGATAGTGTGGTTAGCCAGATCGATAGTGCTGTTTGAAAGGATGCAACAGAAACATCTGGCCAGTGGTGAAAGGGGAGAACGATGCTGTTGCTTTTGAGGGTAATGCCGATCCTCTCAAAGTGAAAATCTTGATGATTTCCAAGTCTGAATTCAATTTAAGCTTATTGTGAAGTCCTCAGGAATAAGGATGTTAACATGTGGCTGAGGGAAGTAGTAACAAACAGAAACAGTAGAGGTTCGGTGACATTTTCTGTAGAAATGTTGGACACAAGATGTCTGATCAGAGCTTCTATCTAAAGTATTTTGTCTGCTCTAGAAGTGATATATAACAAAAACACTTGCCCATAGTGTTTTCTGTGTGTAAAAGTGCCATTACAAACTGTTAGGTATTTGATTTGAATTGACTGTGATGAAACTGAAATATTGGTCTTCTGAGATCCTTGGAAGTGGAGATTATTTGTTCATTAAATTTTTTAATTTATTTATTACCAGCACTGAATAAAAATAGTTGCATCTATGACATTTGATAAAATGAAGAGCATACAGTGATTCTTAAAACACTGACAGTCTCTCATTTAAAGTCTGATTGAAATATGTTTTAATTTTAGGCTATTCGTGTCACTCATGAATCCAGTGCCCATGAAGGTCAGACTGAGGTATTCATTTTTTTAAAAAAAATCTTTGTTAATAACTACTTTGAGTTGAATATAATTGAAATGAAAACAATCGTATAATAAAGGTTTACAGTGAAATGGAGATTATTGCTTGGTTTGCAGTATTGTGTCATTAGTCAAAAATCAGGGCACAAAATCAAGTGGCATTGTTGGGGGGAGAAACCAAACTTGAAGCTTGTTTGGGGTTTTTTGGGTTTTGGGGTTTTTTTTAAGCTTTTATATAACATGGATGATCTTTTCAAGCTTCATTTCAGAGCAAAACAGCCAGTAATAGTATTTTTAATGAAAGTTGAGGTTTTGATGTTGCAAATTTGTAGGTAAGACTGTAATATCCGTAGTAATCATACAAGTGGAACAAACATTTTATGAGAGTCTGAAAAGTTTTACTTCAGGAAAAGAAATAGTACAGTACTTCGTTTGCCATTGTGTATGTGCTGTTTGTATACAAATACTAATTCAGATAAATTCTCACTAATACATATATTTATAAGCTTTTATCCCCCAACAGATTGGGTGATATATTAAAAAAAAAAACCAAAGCAAAACAACAAAACCACAAACAAACGAACAAAACCCTAACCCTAAAACCGACAAAAAAACTTAAAATAAACATAAACTTAACATTCAACATTTTTCTGCTTCAGTCATACTAAGGCAGTTTTCCATCTTTTTGGTTCAGATTTCAGTATCTGTTCCACAAAAAGAAAATTTATTAGATTGTTACTAGCACTGCTTTGTTTGAGAAAGAGAGGAACCCTCCTTTGTTTGGCTGTGACTCCAGTGGCTCATCTGCTTTCTTTTTTTTTTTGAGGTATAGAAGGTGAGGTTTTCTTTCTTCTTATGGCTTCTGCAGTGTCTTCTAAACAATGCAGGGGAAAGCAAAGCAGTCCTTTCTGCTCCCCCTTGCACCACCATCTGGAAATGAAAATTAAGAGAATTGTTCTAACCATTTCTGTTACAGATACTCAACTTCCTTTGTGGTATTTTCTTTAAAAAAACCCACCACACTCTCTTTTTATCTCTTTTCTAAATTAATCAAGGTTCTATATTTCAAGAAGAAACATCAGAACAAATTCATATTTCTCTTCCTTTTCTAAGTGAGAGACTCCAAAAAGTTTGGTCTGTTTTCTTTACAAATGAGTCCTTTTCTAGATATTCTTGGCAAGCTCAGTAAGAGAGAGGCTATGGAGATTATTCCCACAAGTTGCTGAAGATTGAATCTTTTCCTAAGATTTCACAAGTGTAATCTCTTGTAAAGGAGGAAAAACTTCTCTAGTTGCTCTGATGTACTGTGACATTCATCCAGGGAATGGTTTGTATATGCATTCTTTTGGCAGAAATTACGGAATGACTGGAAAAGAAAATGCAAGGGCTATGTAGTTCCTCCAGAGTCTTCGTAAAGATTCAGGAAGCATCTAAGTGATGATGGAGTCTCCTAATAAGGGACAGTTAACTTCTTGAACTTCCAGAAATTCATTTATTTCCTGATCAAGATAACCACAATAGAAAAGATTAATAATTGTGTGGAAAGATGAAGCCTTTTTTTCATAATAAAAATTTACAAGATTGTCTTAGCATCCATGTCTAAACACAAATATTGAATAGGTGCTTTCCTTGCCAAATATTTATTATGCCATTTTGCATAACTGAATCTGGAAGTAATTCAGTATGGATATTCCTTAGACTGGTAAAATAACTTTTTCCTGTCTTTCTGTTTCCAAAGTTGAAATAGTAAAATGGCTGAATACATGTCCTAGGACCATTTTTCAGAATAGTTCTGATCCATCAACCAAGGAGGGAAGAAATAAACAAGTTATCATACTGGAAAATCTAACTGCCTGAAGATCCTGTCCTACCATAGTGTAGTTAAATGGGCAGCAAGGCCTCCCCTTTCATATGTACAGAAGGAATTGCTTTACTTTTAAAGTACAATTCTTTTTAAGCAAAACAAAATCTGAAATGTGAATATGCTGAGAAGTGTAACTGAGAGTTGGAGTGAGTTAATCTCCTAGTCTTTTTCTCTTCAATGGTACATTATAAATGTTGCTGTATACCTCTTCATGTAGTGGTGAAGGGACTGCTGAACAGCATGCCCTTGAAGATGCTGAAGTTAGTATATCCAGGTCATACAAGGATGTTGACCTGTCCTGCAGGGTAAGTTGATAATTTCTAGCACCTTTGCAGCTAGAGAGAAGAGAATCTTATTCCTCCTGCATATCCATTATTGTTACGATTACTTTCCTGAAAATTTAAACTTCCTTTCAAAGCACTAGAAAGGAACACGTTTGCCTTCCTGTGACTCTGTTGGGTTTTTATTCTGCCTCACCCCCCTGAATAGCCAGGGCATTTTGTATATAACTTTTTCCTTTGAATGAAGTGGCTTATGTAGTTGCTTAATGATGGTAAGTGCTGTAGCTTTGCGAGCAAAAAGTCCTTTCCGGGTCTCCTACAGAATTAAAGATTAACAAAATGTGCAAGCCTACTCTTTTAGGATTATTAACTTGGCTTGCGTGCTTCCTAAGAATAGCCTGCTCTGTGGGTAGTTCTGTCCCTTAGATAGGTATTGCACACTACTGTCCACTCAGATTCTTCTGAATATGTTGCTTAAGCTCAACTGTGTTAGACAGAATAATTCCAAAAGTGGGATGCATGGCAGTCAGCTTTGCTGATTTGGTTAAGAAGTTTCGTAACTGCTTGCAAGATTCTGTTTTTTCCTTCTACTGTGCAAAACACGCCATCACACCATTGAGATAAAAGTAAAATATTCTGGAATCTTGAGATGTAGGAGGAGGTTTAAAAATAGCAAAGAATACAGACAGGTTCTCTTCTGATAATACTTTTTTTTTTTTTTCCTCCTGGGCTCTGATTTCTCAGATATTTGAGGATTCAGCCTTTAATGCTTCTAAGTAAAGCCTTTATTTGTTGATTGCTTCTGACAGTCTTGCTAAGTCTTCACAAGCTTTTTTATCATCTCAGTGGCTACTTGATTTTTACAATATGCTAGTGGCTTTTCTGCTCCTGTTTCTGTACCTTGTATGTGAGTATTTCAAACCTTGAAAGAAAGCAAAATCTAGAAATAAACCTATCTAGAAATAAAAGGTTAGAAGTAATAGGGTAAAGCAATGCTATCTTTCTAGTATCTGTGTATTCCATCTATTTGTCTTGTCTAGTGGGTAGGATTACTTTCTGTTTTAGGATAATCTGTAGTCAGATTTTTTTTTTTTCATTTCTTATATTTTGAAGAAGAGTTATATTTGGAAAAAAAAATTTTGACAAGATATTACTTGTATAACTTCAATATTAGTGGACTTCTAGATTCTACATTCCTGTTAGTGATTGCTGGAGGAGAAGAGTTACGGTGATCAGTTTGCTTCTGGGATTTATCATTAATGTGTGATGTATTTAGATGAAGCATTAAGATGAATTGCTAAGCAAATGGATTGAAGCTGTGAGCTATAGTGTTCTGCTTTGATGGGTGCTTTAACAGGCTTCCCAAGTTTGATAGCTGTGATTAATTTGCCTCGTTTAAAAAAAAAAAAAAAAAGGCTGTGTTCCTAGCCATTTTATATAACTTTTGGTATTGCATTTAAAACTTTTACAGGCCATCTATAGACCGGATTAGAACTAAGTATTTTGGGGAGTTTTTTTTGTATTAAAATATGTGAGGTTTTTAATGAAGTTTACTGAATTTTTATGAAACAACTTAAATATTTTCTTAGAAATAGAGACTTTTTTTTGTTCTTTCAAAGAGATTAAATTTTAAGCATAGTTTAAGCAGTTTTCATTTTGCTAATTCATTTCAGGTTTGCAAATTAAAAGGATTGTAAATTTGGGTTATATCCTTCGGGCCAGGTTTTGTTCAAGTTCTGTGTTAAGACTCGTGGATTCTGTGGCTCCATGGCTCACTTTTTTGCTACAGTAAAGCAAATAAATACATAAAACAGTCCTATGGGTACTTCTATGTGTTAAAAAAAAAAAAAAAAAAAAAGTAGGTCTGTTTAAAATTACTTTAGTAGCAAGCAGTAAGATCTGGGAATAATTCCACTGGAGAAGCGTGGTGTTGGTTTCAAGGGTGGTTTGATTCTGGTCCCATGTTCCAGTACCATAATGAGGGCAATTAATGTAAAGCTTTTGTAACAGTCTTTCTGTTAAACTTTATGCTGCTGAGGCTTACACTTTCTCAAGTGACAGGTATTTCATATCCAAAGCTACCAAAAAAGGATCTAGGTCTTTACGATAGAGCTTCATGGATCCAGCTTGCTCTCCTTTCTATGTCATGGCTCCTGAAAGGCAGCTACTGCTGAGACTAGGATAGCTGCCAACTACTCAAGATCCTCTTTATTATTTCATGAGTCTTCTGCTGAGCATATACTTTTGTTTATAATATCTAGGATGTCTGAAGATGCGGAAAATATAACCTGCTGCTTTGCAGAACTGCACGCACTTCTAAGCTGGTCCTTATGTTGTTGCTTTGTACTGAGCAGTGTTTGAGTTTTTCTGCTTGTTTGTTTTGCATTTGTTTTTTTTTTCTTTTTTTTCTTCCTGTGCCTCTTACAGCAGTTCATGAACTCCTGAACCCTGTACTACCACACATCTTAATATTTCTGATATCTTCTTATAAAGCCCCCTGCCCCAAAAAAACACAACCCTTCAAAAATATGAAAAAGACAGTACAGTTTGTGGATGCTAGAGCAGCTGCATTAGCTGTCTAATCTACAGTGATCATTAATGAAGAAGTTATGGCAAAATCTGAGGGAGAAAAAGTAGCAATTAATAGCACTGATCAGGGTTAGGTTAATATCTAACTTTTTTTATATTACTATCTTGGGTTGCTTTCTTTCAAAACAATCATAGTAACTATCTTCAAGTAACAGATCAGAAAATCTGAGGGGAGAGTTTTTTGAAAACAGGAAAACGTGTCATTACATGAGAGAGACTTCCAAGTCTAGAGTCTTTTGCAGAGCAAATAGCCCTTTTGAATTTGGAGTTGTGAAAGAAACTTATTTCATATCCTACTTACTCATTTTCATTAATAATAAAAAGTTACTGTATAGTTTTCTGAGAGTAGGAAAGGAGGAAAATGCGAAGGCACACTTGTTGTAGAAGTAAACCAGTAGAAATTGTTTAATTAAGCAATGATATGCTATGATAGCTTGTTATTCCAGGTAGAAAATATTATCTGTACTGATTCTTGAAATAAATGATCTTTTTAATATGTGACTACAATAATGTGAGTAGCAAGATATTTTTGTTCTGCTCTCGTATCACTGACATCCATATCCACTACTTTGCAGCTATGCTTCATTACAGCTCAATTCTGCAGTAAGGAAAATGGCAAGCTATACCATATAAAGGACTTCTAAAAAGATTAATTGGCCTTTAGTCAAGGAATTAGATCTAGAGAATAGTCTGTATTCATTTTCTGCATTTCTAGAGCCTTTGACATGCTTAAGTCTTCTTCAAGTACTATTCTGGTAATAGTATCTGAAGTTTTAGATAGCTGTGTGTGTCTGTGGCTGTTGAAATCATTCTGGATTGTCAGATTACCTACGATATCTTCTGACTCCCATCAGCTTCCCAAACAGCTTCCTGAAACAGCTCATCCTAATAGCCTTGTAGGAGCTAATGCTAGCACAGAGGTGTTAGAAGCACACTCCTGGGAAGAGAGGAGAAGGCTTAACAGACTAGACTTAGATCAGCTTTTGCTTCTGTGGACAGCAAATACTCAAACAGTTGTGGTGTTAAGTAATTGGCAGGCTGTTTGTGCAATAAGGTATCACTAACTGCTGACAAATGCCTTTCCATATCACTTTTTGTTATAAAGTTCAAATGACGGAGTGAACTTTTATTGTGTCTTGTGGTACTTGCGGCACATGGAACCACTTTTGTGTTTGAGGTTGATGTTTTTTTAGACAGGGGAGTTTTGGCACGGTTTATGTATTACTGCTTAGCAGAATGTCATTTGTGGTCTTTGGGAAGTTTACTTCTTTAACTGTTATTACAGCATAGCTCAAAATAATGTTTCAATCAAGCAAATAAATACAAGTGAAATGGCCATTTGAAATACCTGTGTTAGTTATTGGTTAGAGAATAATAAGAGCTTTTGGTTTTGTTCATGGCCTAAATTCATAGGAGAGAATTAGGAGCTCTCAAATTCCTGTTTTTTCTTTCCTCTTCCTTAAATGAAGTTTAACCTACAGTGTTTCAGTTACTAGTTATTATGGAAGAGAGAAGATAACAGAACTGGAGTATAAAATATATCAACTATTTCTGGGAGCACAGAAAATACTGCCTTTGGTTCTGTAACTGCTCCTGTTTGTTTCTTTTTTTTTTTTTCTTTTTTAGCCTTGGCTACTAGGACTGTATGTTGGGCTAAATGAGGCTCAGAACTGAGTAAACTGAGGTGCTGCATCTGAGCTGCCACTTCAAATGAAAACAACATTCTTGCACCTCATTAGACCTCTATCAAAAATATTGATGGTGGAAAAATTAGCCTTTGAAAATCAAAATTGGTGTTTGACTCTGTCAGTATAAAAGTCACAAGTAAGAACTGGTCTCAGATGTTCACAAAAAAATGAAATACTTGTGCACATCAGTATGTATACTTAGATATACTTTTTGTTCACAAGTATGATCAGGAATATTTTTAACATGGGTTGAAGTTGGCAGCTACTAAAAAAGCTACCACAGCTTGATTTCTTCCTTAACTCAAACCATAACTGCAAACTGTAGTCTGTAAACTTGTTTAGTATGCCTTGAGAACTATAATCTTGCTTGGAATGCGCTAAGTTAGACTTTGATCACAGTAACAGTCGTTAACATTGGCAAGAACTAAGTAGAGTCAATGCACTCTGTTCTCAACTGCTATAAAACTTGAACTTTCAAAGATGTCTGGCACCCTGGGGCATTACAATTTATTGTTAGAGAAGAAACATAAAGGAGCTTCCCTTTTGCTCCTGCCAAGAATATATGGTGGGATTTATTTTTTTTTAAATAGCCCATATTCCTCGGTGTTTCTTCTATAATCCACAGTCTTGTAAAGAAACATTTGCATCTTGGGAAAATATAAAATCAATTATATAACTGTTTCTAAGATGATTTTTGTTTAGCTTAGCATTACAGAACAAGCATGTCAGCTCTCCTGTAAAGGCGATGATGTTGCCTAAAAATGTTAGCTATAGCTTTTTCTCTTTTACAGCCTATACAGTAAAAAGTGTAAAAATCAGCTTACTAGAATCATGTAAAATGTTCTGGAAATTATACTTGGTTAGTCTTTGACTCATTGCATTGCCCTGTTATTTAACATGTCAGTGTTTCAGAGACATGCATCAATCTGATTTCTATACTCTACTGAGCAAATAACTAATAAGGTATCAATACAGTATTGCTCTGAATTGTTATTCTGGGTCTTACGCTTCACCGTAAAGTCTGTACAAAGGAACTCTGATTCCTAGGATGAAACATAACTATAGAGGATATTCGCACCCATAAAGCGGCCCATGAATTTAAGTAACAAATATATAAGAAATAAATAACAAGTGAAAGTAACAAAATGTTTCTCCAGTTTTGCATCCAACATCTCTACCAACCTACTGCCACAAGTTGGTTTTGGTTTTTTTTTTTCCATCTCTCCAATCCATAACACTTCCAGTGCTGTTCTTGCACTATCTGTGTAAGAGACAGTAAGCAGCAGGCTCTAGCTGTGTGTTTGCTCACTGGCATTTTAGCAGGCTGGTCATGACAGGTGATGGTTGAGTTCACACTCAACCTCTTTCCCTCAGGCAGAAGAGAAACTGATTTGGCTCTCTTTTTCTTTACCCAGCTACTAATTTGGGGGGAAAAAAAAATAAGAACTTCCAATCCTTAAGACTTCCAATCCATTTTACTAATATGGCTGAAGCTAGACAGTGGACTAAAACTACTCAGAGAATTGATGTTGCATCAACTTTGCTCAAGGAAGCACTCTAAAAATATGGTAATTGGGCATGCAACAATGCTGTTCAATTTATTTTAAGGAAAAATAAAAATCTTGTGGAGGAAAAAGTATTTGAAAAATCTAGTTAATTTAGGTTTTGCAGAGCTCCCTAACCTTTGGAATTTTCTTTTTTGTAATTCCACTAATTTTTGATCACAGAAGTCGCCATTGTGATAATCTAGCTTGACTTTTGCCTAGCATAGGCCATAGAACTTAAATTTACATCTTCAGAGAGAGATAAATTATCGCTAATTTTGGAAAGATTTTTTTGGGCGCTCTGATCTCACCATTTTTTTTGTCTTAAAGCTCTGTCTTTACCCAAATGTCTAGCAAAGTAAATACTCTTGGGATACTGTCTGTTCTTAATCATGGATTGAACTGACATGGAGAATACTGGAAAGATTTTCTTTTTACCAGCTGCAGAAACACTAACTAAACTTACTGATGCAGAAGTTGATCAGCTAGCAGATGTGGTCCAATTCAGTTTAAAAACTGTAGTCTCAGTTACAATTATCAGCATTAATATGTATTGAAATGTTGACAAAACAAGTAGGTCTGTGAGGAGTGGAGTTTATGAACCTTAACTTCCGAAGAATTTGCATGTTGTACAGTCTTTTGTTGTATGTAAGGAAGTTCTAGTTAGGAACATGGCTTTTCCTTGCAGTTGAAATATTCATAATGTGTCTCGTTTGTGTGAATTCTGTGGTGTACTGTTGGAGATGAGCTCATGAAGCAGCTTCTGCCTCTGTGGAATACTTCCTTTTTCAGGCTCCTCTTCCCTGTCTAGCTGCTTATCTTCTAAAAGCTTGAAGGAACTTAATGTCTCTGAAGGTTTCACCACCACCACCACCAAAACAGGCTCGAAATGCTGTTAAAAGATTAGAAACACTTGTGAAGGAAGGAGGAGGAAGAGGATCTTTTCAGACAGTGTGATGCATACATTTAATTTGCAAGGATAATGACTTCTAAGGAAGAAAAATGCTATTACACTTTGAACTGTAATACAGACCCTTTAAAACATTGTGTTTAATTCAATAATGAGTAATTACTTAAGCAAAACAAAGCCTCAAAAGGTGGTGGGGAAAAATGATAGATATTAAGTACATCCTCTCTGAATATAATCTTAAAGCTATAATAACTCTTATATTGCTCATGCGGCTGGAAAAGTTGCACTTCTTACTGTCATTTCAACTTTCCCCCATCTCTGCTACAGGGCTTGCTGTACAGGTACTGTATAACAAGGCCACAAGCACTTAGTTTGTTGAGAGGAGATATTGCATGCTCATGGACCGAGCAGATGCAGAACATGTGGCAGGGCCTCTGATCCGAGGGTTGTGCATAGGAAACAAAGACCAGGATTAAAAGTGTTGTATCTCCTTCTGTTTCCCAAGTTTCCAGTCATGTTGCTATGCAGTTTAAAGCTTGTTTGATCTCTGTCCCAGTGCAACTAGCATTTCTTTCTACACAGTGACACAACCTCAAAATGGAAGAAAAAGGAAAGCCCCAGTCCCAGCATAGTTTGTTAGCTGATAGACAGGGAAGCTTCCTTAGAGGAAAGTGGCACGGGCTTGAACTTTACACTGAGAGGATGCCCTGAACTTGAGCTTCCAGATAGATGAATTTTTGTAACCACTAGGAAATTAATCAGTAATAAATATTTCTTCTAAGAAAGAAATGGTCATGCAATACCAGGTGCCACTTTGTCCTGTCAGGTCTTCAATGCATTAGACGTGGACTGAGATACTTTCCTGGATTGGGTTCCCCAAACAAGCTGAGCAGACAGGTCCCTGTTTCTAGAGCCTGACAGGTTTGGGCATGAGCCAAATCATGAGCTACTCAGCCCTACAAAACTTCTGCACTTTTAGGTACGTGCAGAAGCACAGCTTTTGGTGCCTGAGGAACTTTATAGGTATTTCCCTGAGATCTTTGATTAGATTTAAATGGCTTTAGGTTTTAATAACAGCTATATATAGGAGTGAGTTTTGGATTGGGGCAGATGATAATTGCCTGAACATTCTTTTTTTCTTTTTCTTTTTTTTTTTTTTTTGGGGGGGGGGGGAATGATGACGATGACGCACCTATTCCATTGAAGCTTTTAACTTGTTTATAATGTATTTTTTGCATTACAAACTATAAACTTAATATGCTTACTGTTTTATATGACAATAACATTCAATTCTATTTCAGGGTTTTTGTTTTACTACTTCAGATATTTGACCTGCTACAGTTTTCAGCACAGAAATATGCTCCTGTGATCTTTTCATCTTGTGAAGTTAGTCTAATTCTCTCTTCTCTGCAGCTTCCAGCTGTTAATGTCTTGTTTGAATAGAACATCTCAAGTTATGATTTGTCTTCCACATTTTAAATGAAATGTGAAATGTATGACTTTGTATCCTGTATTTGGAGATGTGTATTTACCATTAATTTCATATTAATATTGACATGTAATTCTATTTTAATATATATTTTTTATATTCAGTTGAAAACCACTTCATTTGACACAGTTTAATTTGTGCTTATTATTAAAGCAGTGCATGGAATTTTATGGCTATTGCAGCCTTGTTAATTAGACATAATCCAGTATTAACTTTGCTTTTCCAGAATTCCTGTATACTGTCTGTAGAAATTTCACTCTTACAAATGCAAAAGTGTATTTTCAGTGGGGAGGAAGTTTCTCTTTGTCTTGGTTGATCTCACTAGGGGACCCACTAGTACAGGAAATAAAGGATAAAAAGATTCAATGAATGGAATTTAAAATGAGGACAAATACTGACCTAGAAATATTAAAATATTAGTAATAGGTGCCTTAAATGGCATTCTAGGTTATAAATTCAGTTTTGATAACTTAAAGTCTTTTCTGGTCTCATTACATTCAGGCAAGGGACGTTTTTAATATAGTCTCATTATTTTAGCATTATTTTAGCAATATTAGCCAGAAAACAAAGAAATAAGTGCAATCATTAAGAATGGTAAAAGTGAGGAATTGTGGTAAATATGGTAACAAAAGTAAAAAAGGCTTTATAAAAAAACTTCTTTTGATATTCTGGTCATCACTGGACTGTTAAATCTTAAATTTGGTATTGGTCAAAGTCTTATTAATGGTTTCATAGTAATTACACTAGGAGTACTAACAGATAGGGTTTTTTTCAGAGCAAAAGTATACAGTTTAACAGTTTCCAGTCAATGGAATGCATCAAAGACAGAGTAAATTCCTACTCTCAACAAGTTTTTCAGTTTCATTTTTTAAACTATTTCTAAGTAAACAGTTACTATATTGCAGATTCCAGGAAGACTAACAATCTTGTCTGTTTTGATAGCAGAAGCTTACAAAATTGCAAAACATAATGTAGTGTGTCTTGCATTTTATCGTGAACTCTAGTCAGCAGAGCTCTTAAATTTCTGCCCCACAGCAGGTTCTAATCTTACAGGTTCCTTCCTCCATAGGGAGGTCTGTGGACTGTGAGGACTTCTAGGAACAGTGTTTTATCTGTTGTCTTTTGGAATTTTCTTAGGCAAGCTGAGCATAAATTGTTTTTAAAGCCATCTGGTACGTTATCCAAATGTAAAATGTCTCAGTTTAATTCAGTTCTTCAAGTGAAGAATTTGAAAAAACAATCAGTTGAAAAAACAATCAGTAGTACAGACAAAGTATAATAGCCATTAAATTCCTGTAAGTGTCTCTGACTCTTAGAAGTACTGTCATTGCTAAATTCCTCTTTCTTCATAGAGTTACATTTTTGGGCTGGAGGTTTTCTGGTTTTGTCCTCTTATGTGGAGCTGCTGAGATTTAGGGGTGGATCAGAATGCTTGAAAATCAGAAGCTAATTAAAAAACCACCTGTGACAAACCTGTGGAAAACTATACTCTGGACAGGTTATGAGACTTGATAACACTCCATGCTTATCTCTGAGCTCTACAGTTTCTACTGTACTTGGTGCTTGCTCTTTGTGAAAAATTCCTATCCCTGTCTTCATTCTTTAAGGTCAGGAATATGGGAGCAGAAAGAACTAATTCATTGTCCCACTCTTGACAGGAAAAGGAAAAAAAATAAAATTGAATGGGAAAGAAGGTGAATTGCTTAAAAAATAATACAAAGAAAGTAAATGGTTTTGACTGGCACTTATGCATTGATTAAATAAAGTGAAAATAATTTTTTCAGAGAAGCTATCTAATACTTGGTTTTTGAAGTCTACTAGAATTGTTCCATTGAGTGCATAATGTGGGACCTAAGGAACTGCAGTTTCTGTTCTGCTTGCAAAACTTTAATGGATTCACAAGCAGCTGGCAGGTCTCAGCGCAGCTAAGTGGGGTATTATCAATGAGTAAGTTTTGTTTGCTAGTAGGGTTTGGTTCTAAGACCTGTACTGTTAAAACATTTCTATCAGTGACATGGAAGACAACATAAAAATACACCTCAGAACCTCCAGGCAGTGTAAAATCAAGAGATAGTAAAGCACAAGACATCAACACAGGACAGTCTGTATTGGCCTTTAGGTTAGCTTTAAACGAAAGAGTATTTTTCTGATGCCAAATAAAATGAGCACAAAAGATAAACTATTTCCTGGCAGAAGGTGAGGGATTCTCTGAAAGGCTGAAGATGACATTGGGGATTTTTATATGAGCTGAGAGGAAAAAGTAATGGTGGATGATAAGCTGAAGGTGAGCCGCTGGTTTGACATTGTGGCCAGATGAACTAATGTAATCCATTGTTCCATGTTCATATCATCAAGTGGGAGTAAAAAGGTTGCCTTTTCATTTAGGAGTAATGTACTTAGTAAACTGTATGAAAATGTTACTTACTGTCTCTGTAGCTATAGACAGGATTGATTGAAAGCTTGACTTGTTCTGATTTATTTCAGTAGTAAAAAAATTGCTAAGTTTGAAAGTTTGGTTTTGTTTTGTGAATATGTTCTGATCCAAACAAAACTTGAACTTGATTGGTCCTGTGGCCTGTGTGGGACAGAAGATCAAAACTAAATCATCACAATGGTCCTTTCTGATCTTAATATATTTACTGTAACTTTGTCAGTTGCAGCTGAGAGTCATTTTTAATACTTCTGTGGTCTTTCTTCTAATAGTAACAATTTGAATGGTTTAACATAGTCCTACTGCTTCCACGGATACTAAAGGGATCCTGAGTGTTAATGGCAATACTGCCACTGGCCTGCTATTTTAGAAGAATAGGTGAAAAACTTAGGAAGTTGCATACCTCACCACGGTAAGCTTCCCTTTTCCTTTGCTTTCCTTTTATGTTAGACATGGAACAGTAAAGAAACTCTGGGTTCTGTTACAGTAGTTACTTGATTCATTTTAAATCCCAGAGTAGCACAACCTAGATTTCCCAAATTACCAAAGAACTGTTGCTTACAGTTTTTGTAGCTGTAGACAAAACTGATTGCTCTCTGTTCTCAACTGTTTCTTCCATGAGATGATACTTAAATCCTCTCCCTCCTCACTTTCCAATAGTCTGTCTCTTGAATGAGTCAGTTAACCTGTGTTCATATTAAGAAGTTCAGTGGGTGTGAATAACCTCTAGCTTATCTGGTGATAAACTTCAGATTTGGGCCTTGTCTTTGCTTATTTTCATTGTTCTTTTGTCTTCTCATTCAAATTCAATACGTCCTTGATTACTATCTGTGTAGATTTGATCAGTTAAAGGACAGTATAATAAATGGTGGACATCATTGCAGTTGCCTTTTTAGATATGTTTACTTCAAGTTTAAGTGGGCTAAGTATGTTCTTTTTTAATGTTTATGTAGTCGTCATCGTCCTCGCTGTCTTCACCACCATCCTCATCGCAGCCTCAGGTTAGCCACAGCAGAACGAAGGCTTCACCATTGTGTCACTCTGCATCCCTCTCCTGGGCCAAACGTAATCATGTAGGTCCTGCAAAGGCTACCAGTCCGTCAATCCGTCTTCGTCGTTGGCGGCCCTTGATACGCCTTCCATCTGTTGGGCTTCATTCTGTTGTAAGTGTAGTCCATCTTCAGTCTTTTCTTACTCTGACACGACTGGCCTTCTGCCATGTAACTGTGGTCTTCAAGGCATCATTTTTTGTTGGGGCCTTTTCTCAACCATTCTTAGGATTTCTTTCTTCTTTTTTTTTTTTTTTCTTTTTTTCTTTCCCCCATGTCGGACAGCAAAAGTACATCACTCCATGCTTTGCTGTCCAGGTATTTTTGATTCAATATATGTACCAAATCATTTTGAAAGCATAGATGAAGTTTGCCCTTCATGAAGTGGCTTTTTTTTTCTCCATAGGCTCCACATCCAGCCTCTTCTTTTCGCCTCATCTTCATGATCTTTCATTTGGATGTGCTAAACCAAGGGGCTTCTAATTCTTTGTCACATGATATTATTTCTTCTGTGTTTGAGACCTGGTTTATGTTCTCATATCCTAAACCTAGTCTCCTCTTTCATTCTAAGTCTTGCTTAATGGTCCCTGGCTATTTCAGTAAAGATGAAATGTTTCCTGTAATCCCAAGGGGCTGGCTTACTTTCTCACTTGACATCTGTTTCTTTATCCAGTTTGTAGACATTCTAATAAGTCAAAGCTTGTCATCAAATACCATACTTACACTTTTTTCCTTCTTCACTCACAGGGCACAAACATATCTTGAAAATGTAGGAAAAAAAATTACATGCACAGAATAGCCAATATTTCTAAACTGTGCTATGACTACCATCAGAAACACTAAACCGAAAGAATGGTTTAGTGGTATTTCATCCTGCTTCTAAGGAGTGATCACACTTTTAGTATACACAAAAAAATCTTGATATGTAGAAGTGAATGGTCTTTGAAGCAAAATTGGGACAGTGGTTTTGTTTTTATCATTCTTTGGTAATAACCACGTTTCACCTATGTTACTAGAAATTCTTATTTGAGGTATGTGGATTTTTTACTGAGGTGAAATAAGTATTCTGACTGTAGTCCAAAGAATTTCCTTTTTCAGATCTGAACAGATTCCTTTTACAGATCTGTCTTTCCAGATATGGAAATCCTTCTTAATGTATTATTGCTATTAAAAATTAGTGTGGGAATGCTTCCACTTCTTTACAGCTTTTATATTCTTATCCTGATAAAAATCTCAAGATGAGACCTTTTCCTAGACTCCTTTCTCTTTATGTGAATAGTAATTGCTATTTTTAAGTATCTAGCTCTCTTGTAATCTTCAGAACTATGAAACATTCTTGATGTTATTATTTGGAGCTCGTTAAATACCTTGGGATTTGAGGAGGCATGGAGTTAAGGACAGAGTTAAGTTCTCCCCAACTCCCCCCATTTAATATTTATGCCATTAACATTGGGAAACCGCTGACATTTTACCTGGGGACTTTTTTGTTTGTTTAGCAAAACTTGGAAAATTCTACATCATATTTCTGTAATTTGAAACTGGGATCTTGTATGAATTTGACCTATATAAGTTTGTTGTTAACAAAAGACTTATTGAGGAAGACTTGAGCTTGAGTGTGCCTGCCTAGAACAAAAACATTAATTGACCGTGAGTTTACTTCAACACTAAATAAACCATGACTTATCCAAGGATGGACATTACAGCATAATCTGTTGTGATTATACTAGAAAAACAGTGTTGGCAAGTTGAATCTTACTTGCTTCAGAAAATGAAGCTAAAAACAGCTCCTCATCCATTAGCAGTGAGCATTTGCTTTGAAAATGTTAAAAAAATTCATTCAAAAAATTAATTCAAAAAATAAGTGGCCTTTAACACAACTGTATCTGGCAAAACAGAAGCTTGCCACTAAAAGTAGTTTTAAAGTATTACTCGTTAACTCCAGAGATCCTGACTGTCTCCATCTGACAGATTAAAATTGTAAGTCCTATATGCAAAGGTTTATCACTGAATACGATATAGTCTGATATTTATTGGTTACTGAAATGTTGTTCTTGTCTTTACACTTTTGTATAACATACCTTTCCAAGAAGATTCAAGAACATACAACCTATATGTAAATTAGTTTAATATGCAAAAAAACAGACAGCATTTTGGGGATTAAAGCTGTCTCAGTTGGCTTGATAATAAATACTACCTTGTCCTTCAAGTTTTGTCCTGTCAATGCCCTTCAACAAGTATAGATCTGATCATTCTGCTAGATGTACAAAGAGACTGAATTGGTCTCAGCATTGTATGAAAATGTTCTAGTATTGCTTTTATTAAGAAATCTATGCACTTAAATTTAAGGGAGGGGAGGAAACATCCTGTATATTGTATTTAAAATACAGTTGAACTTTCTTGTAGTTCTAAGTACATTTCCACTACTTAACCATTGACAGACAGAAAATAGCTTGTTTCAAAATTAAGAGCGAAAGTCTTAATGATGGGAGACAGTATTTATGCTCCTTAAATAAAATCACTTTCCCTACTTGAAAGCTTTCCTTGACATTTTAGATAAGGTCTCCAGATGAGTTAAGAACATATCATAGAAAAAAAGATATTGAAAATATTGTCCTGAAATGTTCTATGCAAACCTGATAAATTGCAGTAGATGTGGCAAATTTTTAAGCTGTAGGTAACAACATGCTTCATTAGTAATGTTAACTTTTCCTCAGTTCTTGTAATGATCTTATTCTTCCAGCTCATCTGTTCTTTTAGTGTAGCGTCTCTGCTTGCCTTAGAATCATTTTGCTGCCTTTTATATGTCAAGCGAATCTCTTAATTCTTTTTTCTTTCCTACACTTCTCAAGTTGGAAAACATGCTCTTTTTTTTTCCTCCCATTTACTTTGTGTCAGATTAAAGTTCCTGGTTTTTTAAAACAACAAAAACAAAAACCAAGAAATACCTATTTAGAGCAGCATACTGCTGAATAATCCCTCTTGCTTGTGGATCTAAAGGGAGATTTGTGTTTGTATAAACATTCTGTATCCAGATACTCTGGTCATTGATAGACCCCATCTCTGAATTTCACCTTCTTGCTTGACATTCTCCCATTCAAAATCAGATGCTACTGTCCTGCAGCTTGGAAGTGTACCTCACCTGACACTTGTGTGTTCTAGCTATAGTTGGGGACATAGAGTTAATAAGCTTGAGACAGCTTGTCTACCATGACAGCATGGTAGAAAAATACATAAGGCGGTACTTAACAAAGGAACTTCTTGTCTGTTTTTGGGTCAGCACTCAAGACAGTCCCTCAGCACCTTTCTTACAGAAATTCTTTTTCATTATTCTGGACAAGGGATACTTTGATCTAAATTAGCTATGTATGTTCAACTGTGAAACTCCAGAGCATTTCAAATACCGTAAACTCACTGCAGTATATTGAGCATGAATAGAGATGTCACTGTTTTGTGAGAATGAGCCAGAAATAATCTTGCTGAAACTTGTGATCATCATTCCAGTGGTTTTTGTTTTAATTGTAGTATTTTAACCAGGATTCAAATGCCTTTCACAGGCCTACACAGTACATTTGTCCAAGCATGTTCTGTGCTTCAAAATGGAAATTACAGATGCCTAATCTACCCAATAGCAATTGCATCACTTTTTCCCCTTCAAAATTTATTGAATCCAAACCGTATATAATGTTCTCTTGTGTAAACTTCATTTTTGAATAGGTTTTTCTTTGGCTTATTCTAACTCCTGAGTGCAATTGTATAGTTAAACCCCTAAGGTTTTTTTCTTCTCATAGACTTCAGTTACTTTTGTCATGATCTTTCAACTTGATGCATCTGAAACTTCTTATTCTTCAAGGTTCTGCAAAATTGTCTTTTCTTTATCAGTCTTTACCGCCCTTCTTCCAGAACCTGACAGACTCTTGATGCCAATTTCTTGACTTAACACAAGAGGTGTTCTTTTCTTTCCCAGTCACTACCTGTAATGGAAAGCATTCTGCTAAACTGGTTTGTGAGACTTCTTGCCTCACTCCATTCTCTCAAGAGCAAGTGTAAGGAAATAATAAAAATACAAGATCTAGTTGGAAGAAGTTGCCTGAAATCTGTCATGTAACATTGAACCTGTTTTTATAATGTGGTATTTCATAAATAAATTTTAAGTGGGATGAGGTAAGGACTTGTTCAGTATGTCCATGAGAACAAGACAAAATTCTTTTTTTCCCAGTTGTGTGTTTGGCCCAGAAACATTTGTCCCCAGTTTGGGGAATAGAAACCAGTTGCACATCAAATTTGATGAACAGTTTTGTTCTAAGTTCAAAAGATTTCAAATGCATGAAAATTGAATACTGACTTTTAGATTGGGATAATGTCGTAAGTGCATTAGCAAGATAAACTGTGTAGGTGATGAAATATACTTTATTAGGCCATCTGGTATGATTGGGCAAACAGTGATATAGGGGTGTACCATTGAGCTTGTGAAGGTTAGTGCAACAACAAGAAAGAAGAGTGTTGTAGTTCATGAGGAGAGGGCAGAATGCAGTGGTGAAAGGTAAAATCAAGGAATTTCTCAGTACAACAAGAGGGAGTAGGAAGGGTTACCATTTGTACGGTAAAAACTTCGGGAAGTGCTATTTTAAAAATTACTGATTTGAAATCTGCTAGTGAAGAATAGAAGAAGAAATGTAGAGGCTCTGTTTCGATAACATGAACTAATGGGTATTGGCCTGAGAGAAGTCAATTAAAATTGACTTCTCACAGCAGTCAACAATTGTTTTTTATTTAATTTGAATGTCCAGTTAGCAGAGAAGACAGTCAAATTCTCTGAAAAATCGTGACTCAATGATCTTAAAGGTCTTTTCCAACCTAAATGATTCGATAATTCTATCTAGGTGCTTTTAATGTGGTATCCAAGATTAGAGAGCATGACAACCTTGGCTGTCACTTTTGTATATGAGACTGGGTATTCATGAAGATATGCTATATTATCATTGAGCATTATCTCAATAGCTTGAGAACAAATTACAGCTGAGAAGATGTTCTCAGAGTGCTAAACTTCTTGCATTTTTCCTCTTCAAATCAGTTTCAAGTCTACTGGTCATTATTTTTCAGTTGTGGGGGTTTTTTTGGTTTTGTTTTTTTTTTTCTTTTGAAGAGATAAATTGGAAAAGTCATGTCCACTAACCCATGCTACCAAAACTTATTTCTTATACTAAGGTTGAAACCATAGCATAATCTTCTGTAAGGACCCAAGATACTGGTATTTGTCCTCTTTCTTTCTTTTCCGGTTGGGAAGTAAATACAAGTTTTCTTTCACTGAGTGCTACAGCTCTTCAGAAGACTTGAAAAATGAGTTTTGAATCCCAGAGGCTAGTTCCAAATCCTGGTTAGACAATAATCTTGTTTAGACTTCTGTGTCTTTCTCCTTCCTTGTGGTTCATACCTGTGGTCATTCAAATCTCCTGTCTCCTTTTGCACATTGAGTGAGCTTCTAAGTGAAAAAAATCAAAGGAACAGGTCATCCCAATACTTTTGACTGATGTTGATGTTACAGTGGTCTTTGACAAGAAAAGTAATCAGAGAAAAGCCTCTGTAATTGCTCTGAAGACACTATCTAGTAATGAACATGCAGGCAACCTTCTTAGAATTAGGTTCTCTTCTTCTTTTACGCATTCATACAGCCTGTTCATTAAAAGCTGAAAACTTGGCCAAAGGTGTAGCTTTTCAAGGAGACCACAAAACACATCTCCCTGAAGCTGTCATTCCCTCTTCTTTCCATTCCTTTGAAATGTAAAATCTTCTGGTTCAAGTGTTAGAATTTCTAGAGCTTCCCAGTGAAGCAGAAATTGGCCTGACTAAGCTTCTTTTTGTGTGTGCGTGCGTGCATGCACACATATGCAACAGATGTCTTTGTCCCTGAGGAGGGACGGGGAGATTTTGAATCAGATTCATCACATTGGGAAAGTTTAATCCAGTTACTTGTTTGCCTAAGTCATAAGCAACAGATTCTTATAATATAAAGTTTTAGGTAATCTTGACTATTCAGACCCTGTTGTTTCTCTGTGCTTGTGATTATGCAATAATTGCCTGTCAAAAATGGTTGAAATCCTAATTTTTCAAGAAATGTAATAGGTCTACTTGGTAGTACATTTACTACTATCTACATTAGATGAAAAGAAATCACAAGGGAAGGAGACTGTCTACATTAGACCATGTGGTAGAAACTTTAATAATGGCGTGGCACTTTCATTCTTCCTGTGAGGTTAGGGAATTAAAAACATAAAACATTTCTCACGGGTTGTGGCAATAGCACTTAATGGAAGCACGTTATTTAGATTAGGCATGTACAAAAACTCAGCAGGATTCTATTGGAGCAGCACTGTCTTCAAGTAAACTATATGAAAAGTTAATCATGCTTTTTTTGATGGCTTCCCTATCCATCTTCTAGCTGTATATAGGCTCAGCATTCCAAGCATGCCAAGTGTCCCTCTATAGAAAAGGTGTTTATTAGAAGCTGGCAAAGAACACAACCCTCAAAATGGTCAAAGGGACAACTGCATTTTGTTCTAAATGTGTTCAAAACCAAATTCTGAACATCTCAAAGTCCTCTGAAATAGTGATACTTTGAGCTCTTCTAGTTAATGTCAATTTGAGCCCAGGTAGCATATGTTCACATGCAAGCTTTTAAATGCTAAGCCATTTCCTTCCTAAAGTGAGACTAACTGGCAGTAGTCTTTCCTCTAACCCTGAAATTCTTTAAGCCCAGATTTCGCAGTTGGTAGGTTTAATTGGTAAGTGAACAGCCGTGAACTCATATCTCTACACGGGGAGTAGGTGGCAATGTGGGATTTGGCAAGAGCTGTCAGCTTTGCCTGCCTGCACACTTTTGTAGCACCACGGTTTAGATGCCTCTAAACTGTTGGTTAATCGATGGCACCTTGTTGTTATTCCCGTTGGTTGTCAGCTACTGTCTTGTGCGGTTTTCAGGAAGTTATGGAAACCTGTGAGCCTTGGAAGTTTACAACTGGGGTATCCAAACTCTAGAGGCTGCTTGTTTTGCTCGGTTTTTTTTTCTAAGCCCTGGCTCTGTTTGGCCTTCTGTAAAGCAAAATTCTCAAAGGCAATTCACTTATGCCATAGGGGAAAAAGACTCCTTGGAGTTCTGGTGGACAGGTCCTATCGTCCTGTGGATGGCCGCATTGTCTTCAGCGGCAGGAACGCTTTTTCGCCATTCTAGGCCCTCTGAAACAGAGATGAAACAGGGTACTTACAGCTTTCACACTTTAATTGGTCATGGAGATGAATCTCAAATGAGAGTGAAGGGAGGTTGTGTGGCTTTTTGTTTTGTTTTTCTTTTTCTCTCTTTCGTTTTTGAGCTTGCTACATAGAATTTCTGTAAGCTGTTGGCAGTTCCTCTGTAATGCTGTGTTCTTTGACGTTCTTGATGTATTGAAGGACTTATGGAGACTTCTTGTCCTTTGCTTTATTTTTCTGGTGGTTTGCTACATTTCTTCAATTTAAATAATCTTTTAAAGTCTTTTTTCATGACCATCAGGAAGAAGGAGACTTTTAAAAGTCTTGAAAACATGATGCGACTGTTAGGTTCTACAACTCATTTTACACTCTAATCTGTTTCTGGCAAATTCTTAGATTTTTGGGGTGCTTCAAGAAATTCACATAAGGCTAACAGTAATTACAAGAGGGAAGAAAACTGCAGGGAAGATATTTTCACAGAAGTCAGATTCTCGATAATTTAAGAAAAACTGAGGTGCTTTTTCCCATTCCCTTAAACAGTATCTTCTTAAATTGTGGATCGAGGCTCAGATGTGGACTGGACAGATTGATGAGGAAATAAGACCATCAATTGCTGTTGAATGCAACAGTGGTGATGCACCTTTTGGCTCAGAAGTTCAAAAACCACTGCTTAGTGGATGCTGGGAGTGTGTGCTGGCAGAGTACCATGCTGTGCATGCCCTGTTTTCTTCTGAAAAGGCTTTTGCTTGCTGTAGTTGGCAACACAGTACTGGGCTAGATAGACCTTTACCAACTGTAACCATTTTTTAAGGCATGTCACTTGATGCTGTCACTGCACTTCAGTCCTTTTCTTGGTATGATGCCACTTTGAAATTTCAGTCTAGGCACCTCTGGTTATTTTCCTTCCTCCCCACCTAAGATGTGTGGACTGTTTCTGTCAACGGCCTGTGACAAGGGAGCAGGTTAACTGTACTATATGTGGCTTACAAGGAAAAAATGATTTTGATCAAGTGAATATTTTCAGTTTTAAAATACTACAGGTTCAGAGCTCAGCCCTGCATCACTTTGTTATGGGAGATGGGTTAGTGAAGGAGTTGCTATTTATATGAATATCTATTTTTAATGTTAATATATTTGAGCTGATACTACTTCTAATTCAGTAATGAAAAATAAAGCTTTTATGTGGAGCTATAATTGGAAGTACTTCCAGATACTTTACTGAAAGGATTCTTACTGATCTGTGCATTCCAGAAAGCTTCTTTTTATTCCCAAATGTTCTGCAGTGTGACTTCTGCCATTCTGTATAGATCCAGAATGTGCTTCTCACTTGTGATTTCTCTTGGCCAGGTGTTTTGCATATTATGATGATATGTTCTCATTAAGCATATTGTGATAAGAGCTTTAGTGAACACAATTTCTTTTTGTTTTGTTTTGTCTTGCAGGCACCAAGTATAGATGAAAAAGTAGATCTTCACTTTATTGCGTTAGTTAATGTAGGTGGTCATCTCTATGAATTGGGTAAGAACACTTTTTATCTGCTCTCTCCATTTGTTTGGAACACATACAAGTAGTAATGTTAACGGTCAAAGTTTGAGAGAGATTACCTGATGTAATGTAGGGCTTAGGTTCTTTTCAGCTGCATCGTAAGGTCTGGGGGGTGGGGGGTTCTGTCAAACAATTGCAGCCTTCTTCCCATCGTTTTTTTGGATTCTCCTTCCCTCAGCTCCCTCCTATTAAGATAAAATGGTACAGAACACTAGACTGCCTCTAAATTTCCTTTATGATTTACAAGGACAAGAAGCAAGAAAGAGTTGATGAACACTCAAAAGTTTCAGAGAGGAAAGTACTGTTATACTTATGTCCCTGAATTGCTTGTGGAATTAGTAAATGAACTGTATGCCACTTTAGAAGTGTTAGCTATATTATTAAATAGTGTGATACAGTTTAAACTGAAATTATGTAGTCAGGATACTAGCAGCTACTAATATTCTGCAACTCATTTGTTATAGGCTGGTTATTTTTTCTTCTATCTTTTTGTGGTCACTAGACAGTTAACTGTAAAACAGTAGTCTCTGTTTTCTGAATTACAGCTATTTTTTTTTTTCCCTCTTCAGATTGTGTAGCACCAAGTTCTGCTCAGATATTCTCTAATGACACCAATCTTAAACATGTTGCTGGGCAACTAGGTGTTGCTGCAGGCGCTTCAGAAAACTAGCAAGTAGATCAGGATTTAAAAACTGCAAGTCAGTGGTCTTTCCTAACATAATTTTTGCAGTATTTTATGGTGAGAACATTTTCATCTTTTGAAAATCAAAACGTAATTAAGCAATGCCCTTAACAGGTGACAACTAATCGTAACCTGGGGCATAAGCGATATGTAAGAAGTGCTTATGTTAGTATTAAGGTGATCTAAGGGCTATTATCAGTGGTAAGTCATGAACAATAGGCACATGTTTCTATATTTTTATGATGCTGTATGTCTGTCAGTGAACTAGGTCAAATAGGGAGGCAACTACTGCAGGATGCAATAGAAATATTTTATGAGTCTAAATTGGCTTGATGGATGGCTCACTCTTCTTTTAGTTGTGTGCTACTATTTCCATGTTACCTTTTCATTGTCCATTCATTTGCTCTGCTTAAAAAGCACACTACAGACTATGATTGCCATGTTTAGCTATTTTCCATAAGTATGATGCAAGATAAAACCCACTTGAATTTTTTGCTTAAATTAAAAAAAAAAAAAAAAAAGGCATTTAGCTCCACTGTATAGTGGAATGCCAATACTACTGTTTCCTTTGTTCTTAAAATAACTTCTCTCTGTACCAGCAGAAGAAAGCAAAAAATACTTAAAAGTAGGAAAATGAGAGAAGGTTTTTCAGTTGATTCACTGGCTTCAGTCACTGTGGCCAGCATGTGGGCTTTGGCAGGCAGAAAATGCTAAGGAAGCACATAGAAGTTAAATGCTTATGATGTTTTTGCCATAGAAAACACGTTATTTATAGGCACATGAAATTAAAATGATGTTCTGCCAAGATGTATGTGTTAAAAATAAATAAATAAACTTGGAATCAAACTTACCTTGTAACAGTACAGGACATTCAGTTCTGTTTCCCTGGCATGTTCTGAGGGTTTTGTATTGTTCTATCTTCAGCCATGGTTGTTACAACAATGAACAACCTCTTGTTCATGTAAATCCAAAAGTTTTCTAACATCAAACCTATTTTTAGTTATGGAAAACATAGTTTGGAAGTATTGTCAACTTCGATGGAATCTTTGGGGAGGGAGAAAGTCTTTAAAAGGGAGGACAGAGCCAAAAGGGAATTTGGTCTAGCAAATAACTTAGGATATCCTGACATATGTTCTCATACTGTTAGCTCTTCACAAGTAACCTGAAACATATTTCTGTGAATGAAATTATTTTTAGAATGCTGAGAATGATAGCATTATTATATTGCAAATGGGAGAAGAAATAATTAACTATAGCAACCATTTTTAAATGCTACGAAAGTACTTAATACTGATTGGGTTTGTTTGCTTATTTATTTTAAATGAGAGTAACATTTCAGTTATGCCAGACTCTTCAAACGGGTGGGTTTGGTATTCTGTTCTGTTGTGGAGTCCCTGATCACAGCTGTCAAAGACCACAGATGTACAGCTGTCTGTCTGGGTAAATCCATTAAGTGTAGTTGAAATTGTTCTTCTTACTTGAAAAACTTAAGTACTATACCAGCACTAAAACAATCGCAACTTATAGCCTTAAGGTTTTCAAATAAAATATTAAAAAGTATTTCATTGTTTTGATTGGATTTTTTAAATGTAACAGACTGTACGTAATGATACTTGTTGAAGCAGTCAGCAGTGGAGGAGAGACCAAGGAATAGCTAGCTGAATGTGTGATTCTTTTATGAAAAATGAGGTAGCATTTTTGTAGGTGAAGAGCAAAAAATCTGTTCAAATACTTTTAACTAGAAAAATGATGCTTTTCTAATTTTTTAAATGTGTTGTTCAATCCTGCTTTGTGTTTCAACAGATGGGCGCAAGCCATTTCCAATAAACCATGGGGAAACTAGCGACGATTCTTTTTTAGAGGTAGGAATAGAAAACCTTCTTAAATGCTGTTATACAAAATTCTTGCTACATTTCCACAAAATTCATTTTAAAAAATATAAAAATATTTATACAAAAGTTTTGTTATATTTATGGTTTGATGAGGAATAGAGCAAGTGGGATGGTGAGACAAAATTAGGTTTACTAAGTTTTAAAACAGGTATTTCGGAACGCTCATGTTGTGATTCTGGATGACAGAGTATCATAACATGGTAACAAGAAATGTCAGAAGGCTTGACCGTAACAGAAGATCAGATTGACTTTTCTTCTGTGCTGAGATTTTCATATACCCCTGATCCTTTCAAATTGTACATGAGATGAAGTCATCAGACTGAAAACTTAGGATAATTTTTCATTCTCTTTCCTTTGGTTTAGTTATAGTTTGATAGTTGCCATGCTAGACAGAAGTTGATTTTCCTTTCTGACACTTGCTAATAATAATTCTTCTCCAGTTTTGTGGCTTCTTTTGTGTGCTGCTTTGCGTCAGGAGCTGTTTAGCTGAGAAATGAATTGGAAAGGAATACACTGAATTGGGAGGATAAACTGTCATCCCCACAGAATGATGCGAAGTTGAAGCAATGCATAGATCTGAATTCTATGGTATCCAGACTGGATTAGCTTTACAAAAGGAAGAAACCAGAGAAACTAAAAAACAAACAAACAAAACCTTGTATAGTTTAGTAGCGTAGACTAATGTCTGTGAAGTTTGCATACAATTTGTGCTTGTTTGGGCAGGGGGAGAAGTTGGATAAAACTTTCCTTTTTTCATATGTGGCTTTTTTCTGTTTTACTGATAACATGTGTTCTCCAGATTGCACCCTAAAGCTAGATGAAGGAATTACTTACCCCACACAGCTTAGATTCATCTTGAGACAAAGGAAAAATTTCAGAATACAGTAGTACTAGTAAAAGCAAACTTCAGAGATGCATTTAGAACGTGAGACAGGCAACACATCTGTTGCACAAAGTAATATTCAGTCACAAAAATCATTGTTGCTAAGGTTCTGCATAAAAATTTTGCTCTCTTATGCTGCCCATATGAGCACTGTAAATAATCTTGAATAGTGGTAACTCCGATCTGAAATACAGTTTATGTAGCTTTGTCACACTATTTAGTAATCCTTTATGGAAAAACCCATTTTGAGCATAATTTGTATAAAGCATATCTTCATATTTCAGTTGTGGGTTTTTTTTAATAAGTATGATTTATAGTGTTTTTTGTTTTGTTTTTGTTTTTAACTTTTTTCCTAGGATGCAATAGAAGTTTGCAAGAAATTCATGGAACGTGACCCAGAAGAACTAAGATTTAATGCAATTGCACTGTCTGCAGCTTAAAAGCCTTTTCCAGTGGGGCTAATCTATTGCAACGTATTGTAACAATAAAACTGTTGCCATATGTTAATAGTACAAATTTTGATACTTCCCTAACATGATGATTAATTGTAGCATACGTGGAATAAACTTTGCATTTGTCCTTGCTATATCTTGCTGCTTGTTCCTAAAGCAACTTTGGGCATTATATACACGCATGCATTTTGTGCAAGACTTCTATGTGGTGGGTTTTTCCCCTTGTACCCCCTTAAAAGTTTTGGGAATTACTATCTGTGATATTTCATCATAATAATGATGAGCTAGTTCAGAGCAGGATTATCATTTGTATCATTCACAGATAATATTTTGAGCGGAGTATGTGGTATGTTAATGGGTAAAAACTTGAAATATGGGGCTATCTCCATCTTTTAATTATAATGATACAAGAGTATTACAAGAACTTTTGCAGATGACTCAAAAGACAAAGGCATTTTTTTCAGTGCATCATTTATAAATAAATATATGGAAGAAAAAAGCAGAAAAAGGACTGTTTCTTCTTACTTCAACATTTTAAAATTATCTTAATCTTTACATTTTGAATAAAACTTAATTTTGTTTCTCAAGCCAAATAATGTTAATAAATTGTCAAAAAGCTTTAGTTAAACCAGTGTTTGCTATTCGTATATGTGGAAAAACAATGTGGATTTTTGCTCCAGAAAAGCCACACTAGTAATTAATGCTAGTTCAAATGGTAGGACTGCGGAGGGCACACACAGGTGAATACAGCAATGTGGAGTATCTCACCTAACTGAAATAAATGATAGAAAAGTAATGACTGTTGTAATGAAGTTTTGTGTAACAAGAACAGAAACAGACTATAGATTCTAAGATAGCCATGATAGTCATATCCATTTTTTTCCCCTTTAGGAATATCTATTGTAAGTTTGTCAGGTGGCATTACTGAATGCTATGTGATACCCTTCCCCTGTGCCATCCCTCCCACCCCACCCACTGGATCTTCAGGTACTGTTGACCAATTTCTACACTTGAATTAGTAACAACTTGGTTGTTTTGGGGGTTGTGGGGTTTTTTTGGCTAAGCAATCTTATGCTTTAGGATTCTTGTGAAGGTTGGCTTTGGTTAATACGCAGGTTTTTGACATTCTGGAAGAATATTCCTTATTTGTTGCTTTTAAGTGAAGTAATTCAGGTTTGCTTCCAATCAAGACTTCTGCCAAAGGAAACCAAACCCTCTGTGTCCCAGAGGGTGCTTTCATTCTCTATCAATTGTCGTTGCAGGAAAAACGAATGGGTTATGCCAGAAGCAGTCTGGCAGAGTTTTCCTTCTTTATAGAAAAGAAGGAGGCCTGGGAGTCAGTCTTATCACTTAAGAACATCTTTTGCACTCTAAAGAAAAAGTCAGTGTCCGTCTAAAACATGTCACCTGGAGAGTCCTCTAACAACAAGAGTCTGTTTTCTGTAAGTGAGCTGGTTGGAAAAGTGAGGGGAAAGAACAACGCTAATGAGCAGAATTTTTGAGCACTTTTTCACTGCAATAAAATGCAGTATCGTTAAGACTTGCTTTATGTTGCCATGCTCATTAGTAAAGCCCTGAAACTTGCTTTTAAATAAAAATCAAAGGCTTTAGTAACCAAAGAAGCTGCATTGTCTTCCTGCTAATATCAGAAAAATCAAATAAAAGTTGTCACAATTTAATTGGGATATTGCATATTTTATGCTAAAGGTGACTCGGAGGATTACATTTAAAGTAAGCCGTAGTTAATATAGGTAAGGTGCTTTTAGGGTAGGGAGGAGGGTGAGGAAAGAGAGGAAAAGGAAGTGCAGTTCGAAGCTGTTAAACTAGCTACATCAGTTGTCTGCTTTAGGGAAATATTCACACTGTATATGCCCTTCGATGTTCAGAAAATTTTGGTGGGTTTACGTAATAAATGGAGGGGTTTTGTGCAATTATTTATTGCAAAATTACTTCAGAACTGGAGCTTTAATTGAGTATGAGGACTGATTAAGTGAATTCATGACAAAGGAAATCAAGGTTAGATTTTTCATGGTCACACTGGAAAAATACATCTTGAATCTTAAGTAAAAACTTATTTGTAAGAATTCTTAGTATTTTGGCAATATGATAGTTTTGCTCAGCGTTTTTTACATAGCCTTCAAATCAGTTGTCCTGCAGGGTAAGGTTTCCTTCTATTTTGTTTTACTTTCCGTGTTAATTTCCGGCTTATTAGTATATAAGATGGTACTTTTTAGTGAACATTGCTTTTGGAAAGGTTCTCAAAAGTGTGAGATGACAAAGGAAGAGCAATGCACCAGTGTTTATGCTGAACTGTATCTTTCCACTGCACAGTCCCTTGCTAGATTGAAATTTTGAAAGACTGCACTGCAGAAATACTATCTCACCAAACACGTACGGTGTCATGGCCTTCCAGTGCTTGTCAGACCACGCTTTGGTACAGGCATTGGGTACCATCTTGAGGAGCACAGGAAGTAAAGGGATCTACAAGATGCTGGAATATCTTTTGGCGTTGACAGAACCTGTATAACTTGGACACAAGGAGTGAGGTACAAACACTTGGCTGACTTGTGTAGTCCAGCAAGGTCCTGACCAGGGGCTGGTGAGCCCTGCAGAGCCACATGGTGCTTTTGGCTCTGCGATGCCCAGCTCAAGCTCTGTGGGAAAACAACACTCTATTTCCAAGCTTGTGCAGCCCTGCCAGAGCCTCGCCACCTTTGTGTGGAGCATGGTTTGGCCACAGGCATGCAGTGCTAGCGATGGCCAGGAAATCCCTCTTCAGCTCCTGCAGTCTGGGCCGGCTATACACATCATCTTATGGAAATGGTGCATGTGGGAGTGAAGACATGATGCATGCTCAGCACTTTTATTAATTTTAGCTGAGTGGAGCTGGTGTGCTATTAAGCAATCAGGATTGTTCAAGCTCTTTTAAGTATATTGGTGTAAGTTTTCCCATGTTATTACAACCACTTGGTTGAGAAACCATAAGAACTTAATAACCCGTACAATGCCCTTTCCTTTCAATCATGGCTGCATGATTCAGTTAAGAAAAGGAGAAAGAAGTGTTTTCTGTCATTGAAATGTAAGTTTTAGAAAATAAACACACTTAACAGCCCACATTTAAAAAATAACTATGGTCTTTTCTTAAGGGAAGAAGCTTGGTAGAAAATATTATTGTATCACGTATTTGTAGAACTCTCTGTGAAAAGAACATGACATAAACTGTTGCTTGACTTATCCCTGGGAGCACACACAGTTGCGGAGTAGAATAATATTATGTTTGCTACTTTTGACACCAACAGTTAGCAGTCATATCTAGTATATGTAGTCTTTTTCTGATCTAGGAGTCTTGGTGACTTACCTTGTTAGCACAAAGGAGTATTAAAGTATTTTGGTTGTTTGGACTTTCACAGATAAATTATCTGTGACAGTTGATTCAAAATTCACTTTCAGGAAGAAGGAACTTTTTTTACTCTGTGAATAACTTCAACTTGAAAGCTGCTGTGGTCCATGCAGCTTACTAAAAGGATTTAATTGAATTACTTGGTTACTCAAATTACTTGAATTATTTGATCTAAAACATTAAACACTTGATTCACAAGCAAAGTGATCTGATTTGCCATTAAATGAATTAAAACAGCCAGAAATAAGCAAGAACTTGGAAACTTTTTTAAACATGACCTCTTTTGAAACCTGTCTCATAGAATTTTATTCTCAAATAAATTTAAACTTTTATAGTATTCGTAGTTACTTCCTCCTACTTGGGGACAAGCATCATATTTTTATATGAAGTGAAAAGGCAGACCTTAGAAATCTGGGAAAGGCTGCAGTAGTTCTCCAGAAAAATGTTTAGTAATGACAGCTAACACAAACTGATGTCAGCCAGCAACAGCAGCACATATGTGCTTTATTTAGACTTTTCTTTAGCCTTTGTAGTCATGAATGTTAAATAGCGAGATGAGAGGGTTGTTTTCTGACTGTTTTCTGTTGCTTCCCACTCAAGAAAAATGCAGATTCTTCATTTGTATTTGGTCTTGTGGCTGATCTGGCTTGGAGCAGAGAAAAGGAGCAGGAAAAAATTTCAAAATTACAGCTTTGATTGTAGTTTCATTCATCACTGGCTCTATAGCATAGATGTCTCAAATCATACCACTGTGAGGAGCTAACTACATAATTTCTGTGCATTTGTAACTTTAATAAATGCAAACATCTCCTGGGGAACTTATTTCGGCCAGAGTCACTGGGTTTTCCTTCCTGTGCGTACCACCACTAACACTAATTTCCATGTACTGCAGAAACTGATGGCTAATAGCTTCTTGGTATGTTGAATTGATCTCCTAAAATCTTCTTTCCTATTCTAAGAAGGTTGTTTACAGAGCAGAAATAAGATGTGCTCCCAAGTAAACGTGTTAGGAGAAGCTAATTTGTGTGCAGTACAAATTTTAAGTTATCTTTTATCAGTAATCCCTAAAAAATTACCTGATATGTTCTGCGCTGGGCCATACAAGCAGAAGATGCGTGCAGCAACTCGGTTTTGCTTACAGATAAGATATGGAAAGAAAAATATTATTAACAGTTAAAGTAGAAAAAGATCATCCTCAATACAACTTTAAAAGGAAATAAAGTACTTCAAAAAAAAAACCAACAACCCTAATGGCTCTTTTTCCTGATATTTCATTAACTTTGTGTCTACTCGCGACCCCTGTACTGGAAGAAAGGGTTTTGCTGTGTTCGGTCAGCACACCTGCTCTCTCCCAGCTCCAGCTTGAGGGGCTAGGTCAGGGTGGAAGAAAGGTTGCCGTGGCATAGCATCATCCCAACCAACCCCGTGTTTGTGGTTACCATAGGGGCCAGAGCCCCGCACGCCAGCCAGCCGTGCGCGGGAGTCGGGCTGAGAACGGCCTCACCAGGCCAGGGCTTTGGCTCTGAGCCTGGGCACGGGGCAGTGGGGGAGAGTGGAGAAGTCACGAAGAAAGTGTTGCAGTGTATCCGGGGCAGCGGCACGAGTGAAATAAAGCAATGGGCACTAGTGGGGGTACTGGGAGCGAAACCAGGATTCCTGCAAACGGTCTCAGAGCAGGAGGGAAGCACAGAGGCTGAGCTGTGCGGCTCCAGCTCTGCCCCAGGCATCGCTGCTTCGGTCATTCTGCGTGAAAAGAGTTCAAAGCGTGGGCCTCTCGTGGCTTCCAAAGCAGTGGAAAAGCCTCCTAACCTCGTCCCCAAACGGGACGACGCCGCAGAAGAGTGTGGAGTCGTTTCCCCCGCGGACCACGGCGCTGCCGATGGCCGCAGGGGAAGACCCGCTGGTGAGGAGGTGAGGGAGCCGGCCGGGGCCGGGGCTCCCGCTGCCCCGCCGGAGGGAGGCGGCGGCCCCCAGGGCGGTCCCGGCCGGGGGCGGGGGGGGGCGGCAGGTGGCGGGGGCCGGGGCGGAGGTGGCCGGCCCTCAAAGGTGCGATTGTCCCCAGCTATTCCTGGTATGCGCCGGGGCGGGAGCCGCCGGGGGCGGCCGCCAGCGGGCGGGAGGGCGAGGGGCGCCGCGGCCCGGCGGGACGGAGCCGCCACCGCCGCCGCGGGGGGTGCAGCCCCTCCCGGCCGTCCGGCTGCCCCCGGGCCGGGGGGGGGACGCGGGGTTGCTTTACAGCCAGCGGCTCCTTCACATTCTTGCGGTCGCTGAGCTCCCGGGAGGGGGAGCTCCGCGGGGAGGAGGCGGAGGGGGAGGAGACGGCGCGGGCAGCGTTAAAAGGAGGCAGCTGAATGACAGCGGCTGCTCCCCGCGCCCCCACCCCACCGGAGGACCGGCCGCTCGCCGCCCCCTCCTCGCTCGCTCGCTCGCTCCTTCGCTCTGCCGGCCATGGAGGGGAGAGAGGACGCGGAGTGCGACTGCCAGGCGGCGTTCGCCGAAGCTCGGCGATGGGTAGAGGTGAGGCGTCTCTCGGTCCTGTTGTGTCCTCCCCCCCCGCGCCCCCTCCCCGCGGGGAGGCCCGGCCGCCCGTCGCCCCGGTTGCCCCACGCGAGTCCCGGGTCTCGCTGCACCCCCCGCGCGGCCGCGGGGCTCCCCCCGTCGTCGGGCAGGAGCGCCAGGGACGCGGCTCCCAAACTTTGTTTCTTTGTCAGCAGCTGCGGGCTGCTATTCTTGGAAGGTATCGTGAAAGCTTGCAAAGACCTGGCTTTGCAGTATCGCCAACGCCCCCCTCCCCAAAATCCCAATTAAAGGCTGGTAGGGCTGCCTTCCTGTCACTGAGGCTTGTAATTCCTTGCCATCTTGTAAATTACTTCTCTAGCGCTTGCTTCTGAGACAGCCTGAATTAAAGGCACTCTTCTCCTTCCTGTCTCAAAAGAGTTCAGGACGGAGAGTAACCTGAAATTACGGTCATTTCCATCTCTCCTATTTTTAACCACGAGTGTCTGACAGCACGACTCGCGTCCGAGTGCTGGATGTGAATCTCTTGGGTTTCTGTATCGCTACACAAAATGACGCTGGCACCGTGGGTGTTCGCGCGCGGGGCGAGAGGTTGCCCATCGGGGTACCCGAGTGGGTGTGTGTGGGTAAGCGAGGCCGATGGTGTGCAAGGTGTTTTGAGAAACGTGACAAACATTGAAGAGCCTCGCTTGCGTGCTTTTGAAGAGGAGCTTTAGCGTGCCCGTTTATACGTATTTTAACAGTGAAATAACGTAAGCCTATTTCTTTGCACCCGTTCACTCGAGGTGAAACTTAGGTTGACAGAAATGCTATTCTAGCAACTTTCAGAAGAGTAAATATTCAAAGCAGTGCGTGTGTTACTTTTTACCCCCCGTCTTTGCAAGCTTGTCAAGACCCAAGTCCAGGCTTCTTTGTTTCCTCTGTAAAACGATGACATCTAGTGCTTAAAATCTATTGAGAATTTTGAACCGAGAGCACCGTAGGCGAGGGGATTGCAAATGACTGCCACAAGTGTCAATTCTGTAAGTGCCACCCGTGGATGGAGGTAATTAAAGCAGTCCTGGCTTCCCCAAGTGTCAATTTGGTAAGAGCTAGCTGTGAGTTTAGGCAATTAAGGCATTCCTCTCGCACGTATACATTTGTTGCATTGCTTTCTTTAAATTAGCAAAGCTTACTTTAAATAGGTTCATTAAGGTGATGTAATGTCGTCTTTGAAAATCCTACTTCAAGGGTTTGGGGATTTGTTTTACTTATTATTAATTTTCATGTGATAGGGGCTGGTTGTACCATTGCTACGAAAGGCTCCCTCTTTGCCGGCCAGTAGCGCATGGGAGCCCTAGCAAAGCGATGCGAGTGTAACGCGTGCACTGTTTGTGTAGTGGAAAAACAGAACGTTCAGCTTCCCCCCTTCCCCATCTGATTTGGGTGGCTGTACTTTGTTTCTGATACGTGAAAGCTGTTCTCGTTTTAAAGTAATGTCTTAACTTACCCCTTGGAGAAACGTTTTATTGTAAATCGAGTAACTTAAAAACCTGAAGGTATTGATAAACAGGATGTTGAGAATTCCGTAATGGTGAAGGAAAATGTAAATATTTATTTCCCTATGAAATGAGGCTTGTGTTTCAGAGAGTCCGTTGTGTTTCTCTACTCTTTAAATCCAGGTGGTTTAAAAAGCCAAGACCAACCATTTCCGTTGTATGAGAGGAGTAAAGATATTTTTAGAGTAATGAGACACGTCCCAGGGTTTTGCAAGTCTGGTGAAACGCAGTGGTGTGTACATGATTGAGAGTGAAACTTGGTGAGTCCTAATGATTAAGCAATTAGTTTTGAAGATGAGGCAGATTTCCAAATATTTATGAACTCGAAGTTCTTATGTTTTGGTAAGGTTTTGTGTGCCAGCTTCCCCCTAACATTAGAGGAAGATGAAAGCATACAAACACTAGCTACTATATATTTAAAAGAACAAGCAAAAATCTCTTTGTAAACTGTTACTATTTCCCTTTGCTAATGAAATCTGTGTTAACATATTTCTGTGTTTCAATATAGAGCTTTTTGGACTCTGAGATTTAAAAAAACCTCAGAAGACCGGAGCTCAAACCTTGAAGCTGAGGGCTTTTTGTAAGGGGAATGGGCAGCTGTATTTGTGAGATCTCGCGGCGGGGAAAAACCGCCCCAAAACATCAAAAATTTTCACCCTGTCTGTTCGTGAAGCTTTTGGTGAGAGAAAATTGTGTCCTGGTCAGGTCCCTCTTCCGCCTGTTCCCAGCTGGAGTCTCCATGTTGGATGGCAGCCTCTTCTCAGGTGTCCCTTATCCAGAACCCAGCACTGGTTAGTGGCATTGGGTTCTTGCATCTGGGACTTTCGGAGTTTTCTGAGCTTTGCCTGTACCAGCTGGTGCTGGTCAAACTCATGTGCAGCTCAGCCTTTACTTAGCACCTCAGCTGGGCAGATGGTGCGTGCTGAGACCAGAATAAAACCCTGAAACACCACAACTTAGAAATAGTTTCTCTAAGGTAGAGCTGTGTTTGCCAAAGCTAGAAATAGCTGGGTTAAAATTATTTTACTGCGTTCTGTTCCATATTATAACTTAAGCAAGCCAAAAGCTGTTCCTCCAAACCAAAGCATTCTTCCCCCAGCTATTAAATATCCCAGACTGCCGAGTCTGTTTTCCTGCCTCAAGATGTGGGAGGGCAGTCTGCCTCTTCCTCTCTGCAGTCCACCACAAAGTTCATCCTTGTGAAGGAAGGGGAGCCGTGGTCCCTCTCCCCCAAAAACACCCTTCACCATTTTAGGGGTGATGCCCCTCTAAGAGTTCAAGAGGAAAGAAGAGTGTGTGCTGTTTTCTTGTAAAACCTCTCAGCTTTTGATTCCTGTTCTCCGTCTTAAATGAACCCTAATCCTCAGGTAAATGTCTGGGGTTTGAAATTGTTTGCTAAAGCAACTTGAAACCTGACCCACAAAGTCTGTAAATCTTTAGTTAAGAGTGCCCCGAGGCAAATAATGCTTGAATTTTTTTTATTCCCTGAAGTAGTCGAATGTACAGATCCCGTCTGAGGGAGGGTGGGCAGTGAGCGTGTGCCTGAATGAATTGTTGGAGGGAAGCAGCAGAGCTGCAGGAAAGCACGCGGAGCAACCTTGGTAAATCCACTGAAGTGAAAAATAGGTGTTGGGCCAAGTAACTCTTAATACCGCAAGCTATTACGAGGCCGCTCAGGAGCTGAATTTCTTCCCCTAATGACTGATGTAGAGTTGTTAAAGTCAGATGTTCTGAGAGCTGCTGGCTTCATCTGATAACTGGTGTCAAGAGCGTCAGCCTCCGAGTCAGAAGCAGGACCCTGTGGTCCTGGGACTGTGCCTCATGCAGGGACACTGCAGCCGAACAGGAGTCCTTTCTAGTGCTGACACTACCCAGTGTTGATGGAGAGAGGTATTTCACAGTTAGGATTTCTGTAGCGAGATAAGGTTTTTATCATTTTCGATAGGCAGTGTTAGAGGGAGAGAGCCCACCGTGTCTAGACGGCAGCTCAAGATACCTCTGCTGCTCGTATCTGCCATGGCCATTAAATAGGTACTGAAATAGCCTAATTTATCTGAATGCTGTTGCGTGTGCTAACGTTACAGTGTGCTTTTCAGAGTCCAGAAGTGTCTTCCTTTGTGATTTAAATGTATCTGTTACATTTTGGATGTTGGAAAATTAGTTGTGGGCTTTTGTTGTCGACTTTTTCCAGGAAAAAACAAATGTGTGTATATATACACAGACACACACACACCCCCCGCCTGCTCAGAAGAGTAAAAAAGCAGATTTGCAGAGTAGCTCGGTAGAAGTCAGCTTGAGGATAAAACTTGAGAGCCAGGACTACTTACTGAAATCTTTTGGTTCGGACCAACAGTACAGCAATCAAATCCAGGGAATGGTCTCTGACATGTGGTCACCAAATGTTTCCATTTGTTGAAACTGTTCAAAATCTGCATTTCTACTGTATATTTTTAGGGCTTCTGCAAATGCAGCAAGAGGTCTAGCGGTGATGTTTCCCCTGTATTTGCACGGAGATGTTACCTCAATGATTATTTTGTTTTGTTTTTCCCCCAAGCATGAATCTAATGCATACAGTCTGGTATGGCAGATGGGAGGAATAACTGTAGAGATAGAAGACTCATCTTACAGTTCAAATCCTCTTCTTGTAGGTACCTTTATTTCAGTTGAACTAATCATTATGAAAAGGTTTTTCTCGGTTCTCGGTAAGGTATTCTCGGATAGTGTGTAGAGAGCCCAGCGATGTCCTGGACGGTGTCAGAATGAAAAATGTGTGAATGAAAAGGCAAAATCTATATCTTGTGTTGGCTAAACCATGTCTAATACTGGGTCATTCTGTCAAGTCATAAAACCTGGGTGGGCTGGTTTCTGGAGAACTTCTTACAACACTGCTGCCAAAGTCCTGGCTCACGTCTACATAAGGGATGTATTTAACCCGCCTTTAGGTGGATGCATCAATATTTCATTATTGTGTATAGATTCTTGGCAGTGAGCCCTTGCATGAAGTAAATCTAAGTGTATCCAATTAATATATAAATATGAATTGATACATAAATATACATGCTGTTAAGTAAATACTGTGGGAATGTAAATCCTACAAATAATGGTCTACACTGGCTGCAGACTGTGAAAGTGCTGTGGCAAAATATCATATAACAGGGCTAGCAATAAAGTTTTAGAGGGAGAGGGTGACAGTAATAACTGTTTTATCTGGCTGAGCATTATTCTGTTACCTTGTCCCCTTCCTGCTGGACCTCAGGAAGGGTGTCTGTGGTGCATTTGGTGATGTGTTTGAGAGAAAAACGAGATGGATTTTTGCTTGAGAGTAAAATCTATTTCCCGGTTTCTGCAAGCCGGATTTATATATTTTTCAAGTTTATATTCAGATTTCTCAGAGATGCTGGAAGTCTGTCTTCATGCAGTCCTGTGCGATGGGCATGCATAGCTTTGAGCTGAGTTCATAGTGTAGTTTCCTTTGCGGTCGGTTTCTCTTTGTAGTTTTGAGAATTGTTTTAAAATATCGCATGAAAGCGGCATCTGTAGGCACTTTAAGAGGAAGAACTAACTTCTTGACTATAGAAATGGGTATGTCTTCTATACTGGGGAAATGCATTGCAGCTTAAGGGGATCTACAGGCAGTTCTGACTGGACTTTTTTCTTCTGTTCTGTATTTTGTGGTTACCAACTACAGTTAGTCATGGTGTTACTTTTGTTCTTTTCCTCCTGTCTTTTTGATTGTTTTTTTTGAACTGTGACCTGATCCTTTCTTCAGTTTTGTGAGGTCATCTATTTTTTTCCTCCCATAGTTTGGGGAGGAGGCGAGATGATGATTTCCATGTTCAGCATGCTTCTCCCCACCTCCCCCCCATTACTATGGACTACCTTTTAGCACCTTTTCTTTGTCAAACACTTTTTTTTTTTTTTTTGGTCCAAATTTTTAAGTTTTTAATGAGCACTCGGTTGTATTACATTAGACAATGACCTTGCTGAGCTTTGGAAAACACTTGGCTTTTATTGTCTTGTAAGAACCAGATACATTCCAGCTGTTTCGTGTACCTACCACTCCTCCTCTTTAAAGTTCCTTTATCCACTCCTGGAGGAGGTTTTTTGTTTTGTTTTGTTTTTTTTTTTTTTTTAAAAAACCCACCTCTTTAAAACCCCTCAATCTTTTCTGCTTAACGAGACTAACATAACTCTTAACTATAATTTTTAAAATGGGCTTTCCAACTTCAGCAAATTAATGAAAAACAGCACGTGCCCTCAGACCCAATCTACTAGAAATGCTTCTGCTGGTCTAAGGTGTGTTTGACACACCTAACATATTATCCAAATTACCTTAGGAGGAGTGTTTTGGTTTTGCTGTTTTTCACATTTCTGAATACTGTCAGTCCAAGTAAAAAAACTAACTTTAAAGGAATGTAGTGAATAAGCTACTTTAAAATAGGTTCTTTGGTTCCTCATGCCGTGCGCTTCTGCAAACAGTTGTAAATTCAGCATTTATGAATAGTGCTAAATTTCTATTTTTCCAATGAAAAGAAAGATATATGGATCTGACTCATAGTGCTAGCTTCCAGTTGGATATTTAGCTGTAAAATGTTAATTTGCATTGCACTGAATAGAGAAACTTAATTTCAACAGTGTTTTGCATTTGTGGTACAGAACATCTGGGGTTATCTTAGAAAGGCATGAGGATTACAAGACTTGCTTTATTTTTTTGCCAGTGCTGAGTGTGTTGGCACATTTTTTTGCACCAGCTCATGTGAAAGTCCTCTAACTTTTGTTTCTGGGCGTGATTCAGCTTTCAGTCATTACTATTAGAAAAGAAACTATATACTGACTTTGGGAAATAGTTATTACTACGTTGGCCAAAAAAGTCAAAATCATTGTCGTGTGACACAGCTTTAAAGGAATATCCGAGTCGGGATCAATTCAGCTAGCACAGACAGTGAAAACGTTAGGTGTTGGGCCGGGCTGTCCTCCGAGGGTAAGTCCCACAACGACGTGGTTTGTAGTGGTAGTGCCGGGCCGTTATCACAGGAAGGTGTCATTGAAACTCCTTTGCTTGACGTGTCCTTCTCCTGCCTTTTTTGTGGTGGCAGTGGTGTTTGCCTGACCCTCCGGTGATTTGGCTCAGGGAGTTCATTTGATGATGGAAACTCAGCCTGTTTTGTGGTGTTTGGTACTCGCTCGGCTCCTGGGCGGTGGGATGGGCACCAGCGCTCGTGCCCGGGAAGAGGTGGTGATGGCCGAGTTAGCCTTTTGGTGGCAGCTTGCCGTTGGGTTGCGGCCGAGCTAGTGGGATGAAGAGAGGCAGACACCTGAATTTAGACAGGCCATCTCTTTCCCTGGAGTCACCTCTCAAGTCACCTGCTTCTCCTCATTGCCCGGCTGTCTTCCTTGTATGACTCGGGAGCCGTTCGCTAGGCGCCCGGGGTCGAGGTATAAGCTAGACACCTGAATTAGGGAAGCTGGCTTCCAGCCATAAATAACTTCTTCAGGATGAATTTCATAAGGCTTATAAATACAGCTGGAGCTGTTTTAAATAGGAGCTCCGCCAGGAGTTTCTGCGCTAAAGCATTTGACAATATTTGATACGCTTAGACGCTGACTTCCGCTATGGCAGAAGCAGCCCTTGCGTCTCTCTGGAGTTTCGTTGGTTGGGAGATGGTCCTTCGGAGGTGTTGGGCCACCTGGCCCAGCAGTTCTGCAGTGATCATCACGTGCCCTTCAGGGGTGCAATCTAATCCCAGACCTAATCTCCAGTGTTATTTGCAAATTCTTTCCTGGAAGTACCTTATTGGCCCTGCTATGTGTTATTTATTATTTTTTCCTTGAGGAAGGAATTTGAAAAATCTAGCTTCTGGAGTTTGATCTGAGACTTTCTATGTGGTCAAATGGCCATGTCAGCTAGTAAATCACAGTGTGATAAAGAACGGAAGCAAACGAAGCCAGATGTCAAAGTGGCTGTGGAGAAGAGGAAGAAAAATTAAAATCCAGGTTTGACACTACAGGGGTGGGGGTTTTTGTAGCAACAGCTGTTGCACTGCCTTGAAATGCTTCTTTGGATACTGTTTCAGGGTGGGTGAAGCTGGGGACAAAGCCAGGCATTACTGCATTTCCACTGTAGGAAACACCTCTTTTCTTGTGTCACCGTGCTCCGTTTGCCTAAATGGTGCCACTGACAAAATGTACCTTTTAGATGTACCTGAAAATGTAATCCTGAGCAAAAATGGGCCAGGCATTTGATTGCAGGTTCTTTTGCAAATAGAAGGGGTTGTAACAAAGTGACGACGACTGTCTTAACTAACTACAAAGTTCTCACCTTTGTATAATTTTTTTTTTTAAGTGTCAGGTGGGCATCCCTATTGCGACTTCTGGGCATTCAATAAAAAGGTTGTGTGCAGTTGCTCTTATTTGGACTGAATGAAAATGAGGTGAGGATGAAGGCGTGAGCTCCAGGTACAGATGGATATCTTTCACAGACATTTGCCTGATGCTGTGGAGGGGAAAAAAACCCCTGATATAATAAACATCGACTCGATGATTATTCAGGAGGGTATTGCTTCACAACTACGAGTCTTACGTGTCAATGAATTTTTTCAAAGACAAATCCCCATTAAAATGCACAGACTGGGTTGCTCACTAATGAGCTAGCTTTCATGCGTCTGATAAAATCCAAAAGTCCTCTGTGACGCTGGGGTAGGTCTCGCAGACATGGGCTGTAATCTCATTTGAGAGCATCGTTCAAGGCTCCAGGAAGTTCTGCATGTCAGGTGTCAGTGGATGGGGTTGGGAGCCGTGCGCTGTGCAGAAATGACAGAGCAGAGAGGCTTGGAAAGGGAAGAGGAGAAATGTGCACCTAAGGTTATTTGTAAATAACTACTTTTTCCTTCTTACTGGAGTGAATTTCTACCTCGTAAGTATTTAAATTGTGACATTTTGTAGAACATACTGGCTTTTTAAATTTTTTTTTTTTACATTTGTTTTGCATTTTGGCCATTTAAAAGATTGGGGGAATACAGTCTCAGACTGTTCTAAATTTCTGAATGTGTCATTACATTTATTTTAATTTTTTAACCTACATATTTGTAAAATCAGTATCTCATCTGCTTTACCTACCATGGGCCATGGAAGCCTGTTAGACCTGACTGAAAAATCCGTGTATGTGTGTACCTATGCTTCCTTTTTTGTTTTCTTCCCTTTCTTACCTCGCCAGCTAAGAATTTCTAAAACACATACTGTTTTTTTTTTTTTTAATGTGGCAACTAAAATCTTGTGGCATACCATTTTCCAGTGGAATGTTTGATCTTTCCTTGTGAAAACTGTCTCCCTTTGAAAATTACAGTAGCAAGGTGAACGTTCTTTTCCTAAACTTATTTGGATGTACCATAGCTAAGAAGAATAATGCTATTAAATCATGTCTGGTTCTCAATATAATGGTTAATTTTGTCAGAATACGGACTACTTAACATCCACGTTTCAGCAACAAGATTTGGTCTTTGCGTGTGGGCAAGCCTCTTGCAAGAACCATATCTACTGCTCAGGGTAACAAAGCGTAAAGTTGGAGCAGCGTTTTCCACCGTCTAAGCAGACGTGGTCGGGAGGCTGGCAGTAATTTGGTTTCCTGTGTCTGGTGAGTAGATGGGTTAGATGCGATCCAGCCGTGCAGATTTCCAGCGCTGACTCATCTGACTGTTTTCTCTTTCCCCTGTGATCAGCCGAGGAGGTAGGATAGAGGAGGCCGTCTCTCAGGCGGTAGAAGACATCTCGAATGTCACGCTACCTTTCAGATACAGGGGAGTGAAACATGGAAAGGATATTGGTGTGTCTCAGCTGTTTTTAAAGGTATGCCAGCCTTCCTCACCTCGGTATTATTCTTTTTTATTTCCTTAGAGTGTTACCCCTAACCCAGCTGTGCTGTGGCTATAGCTCGGCCACGTCTTATCTTTATTCCCGCGCTATTGCGCGGTCTGGGAACGCATGAACCTGGTGCAGGCTCAGTTTAACAGACGTTGCTCCTGAGGGGAGGATATGGAGAAGAGGTCCGGATCTCCAGATCCGTCTCATCCCAAGCTCAGCACGTGCTTCTCCACTCAAGTAAAGAAGCGTACGTGTCTTTGTTTCTTCTTGAGGCAGGGGATATATATTCCCCTTAGGGAAGGGGCAGTCTTCTGCAGAATGCTAATGGAGATAGATGTGACATGCACCAATTTTTAGCCAATTTAAGTGGGTTTTTTCATCTGCCAATGCCTACAATGTTGCTTAGATTGCATATAGTGGTTTTAAGTATTGTTAGAGATGCAGATTAAGACCTTTAAGTACTTTGACTGTGTCTCCTTACCTGATGTAGGCCGGGAATTGGAAGCAGTGTGGCTGCTGTCACACAGAAACCCATGTGAACCTGTTTAGCTCTGGCAGGAATACCCACGTATTCCATAGCATTATGCAACATAAACATCCTTTGAGATTAGGATGCTACGAGTTAATTGCAGCTGGACACAGCTCATCATTTTCTTCACCTAAGGAGCCTGGATATTGCTCACCTTTCTATTTTGTGGGAGAAGATTTAAAGTATGAAACTTGCTTCTATATAACTTCTTTTGTCTGTCAGGAAGACTGTTGCTCAGAGTACTAATAATACACAGGTTCCTCAACTCCTGTAAAAGTATGATGGCTGTTCATCTTTTTAAGAGCTTGATAGTCTTAGTTATAGAACGCAACATCCTTACCATGAGAAATGTCTGTGAGAGAAGCTTCTCTTGAGAAAGCTGCTTTAAATCCTATCGTGTTTAGAGGTAGGTATGTGGATTTCATATGCCCTTTTCTTTCCTGTATTAGATGTGTAATACTGTGATCTAAGAATTAAAGTCTCTGTGTAAATGTTAGCATTATATATCCCCTCCCATCTACTTTTAAAATAATTTTAATCCTGTGATTTGGAAGGGAAATAGGTAACATAAGGGAGGTGCAGATAAAAATCCATCCTGTGGTTGGGACCAGTCTGACGGGCAGCATGATGTATTGAGGATCTTAGCATATAATAAGGAAGACCCTGGGGATTGAATGTTATTGTAACACCAGCAATCAGGTACCAAATATCATTGCACACTACACGTGGTGTTGTCACATTCCTCTACTTAGTAAGAGAAGTTTTGGCCATCTTTTTTTTTTTTTTAAGCGTGGGTTTTATGTCCATGATGCTCTCTGGTTTTCTGCCGAGAAAAATCTGGTTTTAATCTTGAATCCTAAGCTGCGTTTTTTGGGAGGTGCTCAGAAGTAAGCATGAGTCTTCAGTATGAACTAAAAGTTTGATTGTTTCCTGGATATAAGTGCCAGGACACTTTCTACTTTACACGGAATTTGACCAGGGTCTGTGGCAGCAACTCCCAGTGGTCATTAAAACATCACATTTGCTGCTGGTAGTTCATTTCTACATAGAATTAAACTGACATGTTTTGCAATATTTACATAGTGCACTTCTCTCTATTTAACTTTTTGGCATAATTAGGCTATAGCACTGTCATGAAAACACGGTTTTGGTTAAACACTACAATGAAGTGGAGTCTTTAATGACCTCTGGAACATCGCATAAGCACTGTTAAATAACAGCTGTCAGGCTGGAGTTGTGAAAAATCTCTGCAGCAGTGGCTAGTTTCAGGGAGAGAGTTCTCCAGTAGCCAGAAAATTGGTGTAATGCTATTTTAGACCCTGAAGCCCCTTGCTTCTATTTATATATAGTGTCAATGGGTACTTGTTCATGATGCTTGTGGCAGATACCACTTGCTACCGTCTCAGACGATGGGGAAACTGCTTCATGGAGCAAACGAGCAGCTCGTGTTCTCCCTCTGCATAGATTCATTACTCTAACCAAGTTACTCACATATATGCAGTCTGGAAATACTAGAGGTCTTTGATCTTTAAAACTTAATGTTTGAAAATGTAAATGATGCACTTCTTTGATCTGCTTCTTAAATTAAATGGTAATTGTGAAAATTACATTAGGCAGCTTTCCACTTAAAGGTTTGTACTTTTCATTTCACACTACGTTAATTTTAAGCCATATGTCATTGCTGGTTTTTCATCAGTGAATTCTGGTAAGGGGAAGATCCTTACGTTTCTACATGGCCTAATTATCAGCAGTGTATGTATTTAGTGATTAGACCTTAACATGCGATTCCTCTAGTGCCGACTCCAGGGATCGTCAGTTTTGCCTGTCTGCCTATGTGTTCGTGACTGGGGGAATAGGATTTGTTAAGGCTGAGCAGTAGAAAACAGGGAGAGTTTGAGTGCGTGTGCCCAGGGTGGGATTTGTTCACTTAAGTTGTTAGGAAACTCTGGGGCACGTGCTGCGCTGCAATCTGGTGATGTGTCCTCCCAAGCATCTGCTGATAGCAAAGTAGCAGAAACTTTATCTGGATTCATCTCTGCTACTGGACTATTTGCTGTTGCCTTTCCAAATTACTGTCATCTTCTAATCAAAAACCTACTGGGTAATTCAGGGCTTCGAAAAAGTTGATGAAGCCCATGCAAAGTTCAGTCTTTTCCTTGCATCAGCTTTCTCATATGTAGTGGATTTGTCTATCTTATTTACCATAAATGATGATAAACACCTCTCTGCCTTTTGTCCTCTTTTCTTATAAAAGGGGCCTTTGAAGTCTGAGGGCCACATCAAACTGCCGACTAGTAACTCACAAGGTTATTCAGAATCTTATCCGTGTGTAATAGGTTCTTTTAAGCTCCTGTTGGTTTAATGCCAACTAAAAATCAGCTGCTAAACTGAAATGAAGTTGTTAATTACCTCCTTAGTAAAATCACTTTGTGTGCTTTTCAATTATTAATACTTGTTTAGCTACGCAGAGATTAAATTTGTGGGGGAGAAGGTTCAAGTGGTTAGTACTGTATGTCTGCCACAATGTCTTTTGAGATATACTCATGGCTGGAGGAGGTTTTGTGGGTTTTTTTTGTTTTGCTTTGGTTTTTTTAGGAGCAGGTAAATATTCTTTGTTCCAGATTAAAAAAAACAACCAAACTAACAAACAACAAAGACAAAACAGAAACAGTCTATGGAGTGGAGTTTTCTGTTTTGAGTCTCATCATATGGACCTTCTCCTGTAACTCATACTACAGTCCCAAAGTTTGTCTTGCTTCCTATCCCCCGTTGATTGCCTTTAGAGATGTTTGTATTAAATTCAGCATCGTGCTGAATTACCATATTGCTGCTTTTTGCTAATTTCCACTTGTATGTACGCTGGCGGATTTAAGCATTCATCTCCAGTAATTTGCATAGGATGTTAAACAATCTGATTGCTTTAGTGGCACCCATCAGAGTTAGGAAATTGCCCAGCTGAGGTGAACAGGAACATCTCAACTCAGAGCTGCTACAGCAGCCTGCCTGCATATTTGAACTTTTTTTTCTTTAAGCACAAAAGAGAGAGAAGGTATTTCCAACTGGGGATAAAAACAGTTGCCAGGGAAAAGAAACTTGAAATATCTTTTCTGTGGTTATGGAAATTATCTAGCTTGGGTTTCACTGCTTCAGTGTGATGCCTTCCTCATTAAAATTTCTTTTAGGTGGATAAGGACTTATAAAAAAAATCCGGGTAACTGTTCAAAATATAAAAATGATCTCTTTTAGATTTTTTTTTTTCCTAAGTTAGGAATTGGATGCTTAAATGTTATTTCTCTTTGTCTAAGTGTAGAGAATTCTAGATCATCCTTTCTCAAAATTTCTTTTCCCCTATATGTTCCTTTGGCTTCTGCATCCTTTTGAATAAGGAAGACTTGTAGAATTATTAAAAACCTAATTCTCATATAGATGTGAATTAAAATTATCTCACCAAGTTGTTTGGCTTGGGGGCAGAGGGGGCCACAGGAGCCCTCTGCCCTCTCCTGCTATGAGGACAGAGACCCCCAGCAGAGAGGGGCTGGCCAGGAGTGGGACCATGCAGCAGGACCATTCACCACCACGGGTGAATCTTCAGCCTCTCTTGTTACCCGAGTCTCACAGGTGTGTCAATGTGCTCACTGCTTATTTTTTCCCTTCTTCTTGAAGCCTAATATGAAGGACCCTGTGGCTCGAAGTGGAGGTTGGTTAAACAGTAAAGTACCATTTTAAAGCTGTTACTTTAAAATATCAGGTGATGCCAAACTTCATAGTGATTAAACACATTTAAAGTCAAGTTAGAGCAAGTCATTAATTACAGTAAGGAATATTTGAAGTCCAGAATTTTTTTCTCAAACTTGAAGAACTTGAAACAAGTGTAGTCCATAGGTGCCTAAGCGCAGGTAACTTGTATTTCCTGGTGAATGATGTTGCTAATTTTAAACCTCTCTCACTGCTCCTTTAAGGCTAGCCCAGAACTAAATAAAATAAAATAAAAGGCCTTAAGCTTCAGACCAAACCTTTGACTTTGAATGAATTGCTCAGGACGAAAAAATAAGTGGTAGGTGTGTTCTCTTTCATGGATTTTAAAAAACCAACACAAAATAGTGTCTGCTGCTCCATTCAAAGCAATTTGCTGTTGGGAGAGCTTTTCTCCTAGAGCCAAACTTTCATATAGTCTTTCTGGAGCTCTGCACTTTTCCCTATATAAATTTCATTTTTAGCCTTGTTTGGGGAGTCCTGAGTCTTGAGAGTTTAAGGCTTTTCCAGATACCAGAGCTACCAGAACTGCCGCAGTCCTGTGACCCTTCGTGCAGCCCCCTGTGATGGAGCACAACAGCCACGGACTTGCTATTTCCCGTAAAACTCAGCAGGAACGAGAATCTGATAGTACAAGTCTCTTCCCTCTTTAAGGTGTGAGGCTGCCGTTAAGCACAGGAATCCCTTGTAACCAGAAAAATAGATATTTAAATAGCATTATGCTTAATAATATTTTTCTTTCACTCCCCTCCTATTGACACTATAGGAAAGAGGTTTGACAGTGATGTCTCAAGCTAAGCTTGCTCCTCAGGGGCTTCATTACCAGCAGAAATGTAGGTACTTGTTTGAAATCTTGGGAAACTGAAAGGGCTAAGCTTTAGGCTTAAAAAAAAAAAAAGTTGTTCTTGTCTTCCTGTAGGTATATATCATACATCAGGCTTCCTTTTCAATTTTATGATAAATAGTATATGCTGGGTTTTGGCATTAGATCTTGAAATCATGTTTAAATTAAATGCTAGTAGTCGGATGAAATGGACTTAGACAGGCTTTACTTTGTTTTGGTGCTGTAGAGCTAATAATTTACAAATTGCTGAGCTAAGGGGCACAAATTAATGACATTCCAGCATCTTAAAATAGCCCTCAGTATCTCATACTGAAAAAATGTGTATTCGGCATTCAGATGCTATGAATTTCACAAATGTTTCATTTATGTGGAAAAAAAAAAGGATCAAGACACAGGAAGCAGTTGAGTTGATGTTTTGTGTCAGTTATTTTCTGTTAATCTGAACACTGCTGTGCATTTTTGAGTAGCACAAAAGTCTTTACAATGTTTGCAAAATTACTTTACTGTAAAGAGCTACAAAGAATTTTCTGCCATAGTATTTTTCACATGTAATTTTTTCTTTTTAGCCAAAATGTTGGTATCACAAGTTTGCCCACAAAAATTTTCATTAGACAGCAAAATGTTTACTGCTTAATTCAATTTCACTTTGTGCAAAGTTTTCAGATTTGATTAAAATAAATGTCTTCCATTGCAGTGTGGTGTGACTTCCCAAGGATTCAGAAGATAGTTTGCAGGGATTCTCAACTTGCCATTACAGTGTTTTTAAGGGAAATCTTTCATTCCAGAATAAGCTGTTTTCAAATAATGTTGAATATATTTTTCAGAATTGTTTGATTGTACCCACTTTTTGGTTTGATAAAAAGTGTTTTGGGTAGTTATATTGTAGACTTATTCCTGCATGTAGGCAAGAATATTAACAAGCTTTTTGTTGGTTTTGTTGATCATTATTTAATTTCAATTTGCTTCTTCAAAGCCATTGAATGGAAGTTGGGCCATTCACTTTATTGACCCCAAATCTGTCCTTTGATCTCTCTTGATAAATCTAATACAAAGACTGACAGTCACTTTTCATAGACATATCTTTTGATGGAGACACATATCGGTATGAATTTGGCATATGTTAATGTGTATGTAGCCTTGACTACTACAAATCTTTGTTCAAACAAAACCTTGGAGGGCTACCTCTGATCTACCAGCTTTTGAGTTTTGTATTTGGGATTTTTTGAGGTTCTTGTGCCAGCTGCCATTACCATGAAGTGTTTGGTCATCAGGCCTTGGGGTTGCCTCAGCTTGCTGGGTTTCTATGAAACCTGCCTGAATTCAACGGTAATGTTGCACGGGGCTGCTGGAAGCAGCAGCGGAACTGGAATTATCCAGACTTGTGCCTTCTCCAGCATGGGGTATAAGCAAAGGCAGGAGACCAAGGTGTAGCAAAGTCATGTCCCCACTGCCGACCTGAGGCAGGGTTATGCTAGGGCTGTGCTGGACGCTGTCAGTGCACGCTGGAGGGGATGGGGCAGACAACAAAAGTGGCCATTCTCATCTTTCCACCCCCTTATTTCTCAAATGCAAACACGAACAGCATATCTTCCAGGGTTCTCCATTTTTGTCCTGTGTTTCTTCTGTTTCTTCCTCTGGCAGCAAGGCTGTGTGGGGTTTTACATTTTCTTCCTTGAGGTGGCAAAAACTTGATTTTTATTTTTTTTTAATTATTTTTCTTTTAACGTGTGTGTCTAAAATGATGCCTTGAGCAGGTGGATTTGTGTAGCACCTGTGACCAAAAGCTATGTAATGAAGTCCAGACCTGCTTTTACTCTGAATGTTCCCTTCCAAAAAATATGTTTCTGTTATTTTTCTTATGTGGTTTCTGGAGGTTCTTCAAAGAAAACACTGCAGGAGCTGTAGCCGTTCTCTCCACTGGTACCTGCCCCATTCCCACATAACTCTGTCATTGGAGGTGCTCAGGAGGAGCCCTTTGTCCTTTAGAGTTTGTGGGTTAGTCATTTTCATTAGATCAAGACAATCCTCCATCAAGGAAAGAGAAACCAGAAATTTTTTTTGTTGTCTGACACAGTCATGTAATCTCTGTGGAAATGTAGAAAGTGCCAATGGTGCATAGGCATCCTCAGCACCACCACCTTGTTCTCTCCCATCTCTCTGCAGGCATCTCCAGTGGTTCCAGGGCAGCAGGCCACTAGAGGAGCACAGACGGACCACCAAGAGCTTCTCTAAGCAATGTAACACTAGTAACCTTGCACATAAAGTTCCTTCCTCCCCATCCCCAGCAAGTGATGAGAATTAACAGGCCATAGAGAGGAATTTATTTTGGGAACAGAATTCATTTGAGAGCATAAATCGGATGCAACCAGTACTTTAGCCTTTAAATTCTAATAAATCATAGTTACCTGTGCAACTTTTACCATAACATTAGAGTTATAGACTCTGGTGTTTGGGTTTTATATGATAGTGTAAGTGCCACTTAAACTGTGTGTCTCCAGAGTTGGTAATTGTCTTGATCTGAGTAATTATAGTTACTTGAGGGGGGAGTACTTGTGTCTGTCCCCCCACCACGGATATACAGGTTTGCTTTTTTGTTGTTTTAACAATGTGAGGTCATAGTCGGCATTATAGGTTTGAATTTCTGACTTGACACTTAGAGTATACATCCTAAAATAAACTGATTTATGTGTAGACATTTTTTGCGTCTAGGTTATCATGTGTTTTGAGCAGTTGCTGTGAAGTACCTAATTTCCAAAACAATACCAAAACTCCCCCCGAAACTCACTTTGTTCTGTCTTATGCCCTAAATCCTGCAGATGCATACATGCTTAACTAAGAATTTTCTCTTGGTTTGGTATTCAGATGATGAGACTGAATGAGTAATAAGCTCTTTCATGTGGAAATTGCATATATGGCTGGAAGGAGCTCAGAGGTCACGTAGTTCATGTCTACTCTCTTGTAAGACCGGATATTCTTATACCTAGACCATCCCTGGCATTTTTTTTAACCTCTTAAAAACTGGAAAACTGGTCTACAGTACGTAACTTTTATGGTTAATTTTTCTTCCCTAATATGTGACAATCTTCTTTGCTGCAAATTAAACCAATTAGTACAACTTTTGCTTTGATAAACTTGGAAAAGAAGCGTTCCCTCTGTCTCACCTCTTCTTTAAAATAAATAGTCCTCATACTCTTAAGCCTCTTCTCTGTCATGTCTTGCAGTGTGATACATGCAATAGCACGTACCAAACTAAGAGTAGGACAACTACCGCACCAATGCAAACTGGTAAATAACCACTTAAGGCAGTGGCACTGCATGAAAGGGTGTGGGGATGACTGACTACAAACTGAGGTCAAGTCTGTTGTGAAAAAAAAAAAGTGAACACTGTTTTGAGATGTACAGGAATATCGTATTTTTGGGTTTGGTTGCCCTGTTTTAAGAATAAGATTTTGTAGCTAAGCTCTGCTGAATTTTCTCTTGCTGAACTTTAGACCAGTGTTCCAATTTAGGACTAGAACAGTGAATTCTCATGTCCTCCCATAATGCTCATGCAACCTCTCAGTTTGGGTTTATAAAGAGTATGGTTGGAGTCCATCACCTAATTCTGTAAAGAACACACTTTACTGTGTAAAGGACTGCAGAGAGTCCTGGAATTTGAAGTAACTTCTCTCAAGTCCAATTTAGTACCTTATCCCAGTCTGATGCTGGATCTAGAAACCTGCTCTTTGCATGTGTGATCTTCCTACTGTCACATAATGGCCTTTTAATGTGCTTACCTAGACTCTATTTCCTTAGTCTGTCTGTCTTTAAATAAAATTGCAAAGCTTTTTGCCAGTTGCATGACTTAAGTCCATCTATAGCCCACTTACTGCTTTTCTTGTGTATCAGACCAGTTAATTTGCCAAAGCAGGGGAAAAAAACCCCAACAATTTATACGTGACTTTTCAAACCACAGTGTTATCTCCCTTCCAAACCGCTATGGCTTGGTGGTGGGGAATCAGCATTATTTAATACCCTTCTAGGAACTAAAGTTGGGGAGAATAGTCTAAATCTTTTTCTAACTCTTATTCTGGTTTCTTCTTGTGTCGTCATATCTCTAAAGGAGATCTTTATTTTTAATTTTTCAGTCAATTAGAACTTTCCAGCCCTTTGAGTTGAAGATAATTGCTAATGGCTTAGAGCATGCTCTAGAACACAGAAGAACTTTAATTAAGCAAATTCTTCCAGGCTTTGCTCTCTTCAACACTTTTCTTCTACTTTCAGTGGTTGTTTTCCCAGTCCCATGCTTCTCTGAAGAATCTGACAGCTCTTTAACCGAACGTAGCCATCTTTTCATTAACTATTTATTCACCTTCATCATACCCGATCTGTCCTTTCTTTTTCTTCTAGCATGACCATAGAATTTCTTCTACATTTTGTCTTTAGTTCCTTTTTCACTTTAACTTGCCTGACTCTCCATTATGCTAGTTGTGTGAATTTTGTTCACTTCTATTTTTGCTAATTGGTTTCTCAGAGTCCCTGTTTGATCATACTACTGTTTGGTTTAGGCTATTCAGTTTCTCATCACGTTTTTGATAGAACCATAGTACTTTATTGATTTGATTGAACACCTACCAGATTCTGCAATAGCCTTTAAAACAATAAATAAAGTTTTGAGCCCACTTGCAAGGTACTGCTGGACAGTCTCTATACAGAGAGAGCAGAACTGAGGCTTCCTCCTTATATTGTGCAAAACTGTTGTCTTCATTAATAAAATTTTTGATGGGAAACTGAGCTGTCTTGACATGCCATATTTAAAGTAGTTCCATATTTTAAAATATCAATTGTAATGTTAAAACCTACAGGACTCTCATGGTAGTTTGTATAACCCACTGCTTGGCATCTTTGCTTACAGTCTAGGTATCTGTTACTGGAGTTGCAGTAACATTTTTGGGGGCCCTTTCTGTTTCAGTTTCCAGCAGATGGTGGTTGCAACTGAAGGCAAAAGAAAACATGTGAGGATGGTTATTCGAAGGGGGGGTGTGTGTATGTAAGCCAACAGGCTGTCCCTTGGACGTCTGTGCAATGGAGGAAGGTGCTGTGCTGAGTTTTAATGACTTTGTTTGTAGTTACAGTTGAGGATCCTTTAAGATTCAGTGGTTTATTCATATTAGGCTGTTGCAGTTCCTGTTTTTACTCCAATAAAGGTGTTAGGGCAAATTTCCATATGTTTGTTCCAGCAGAAGCAAAGTCTTTAATGATTAAAAAAAAAAATCACTTAACTATGTGCATGAAGGTGAAAATAAAGTTGTAACATGCAAAACAATAAAAACCCCATTAATTTTAGTATTGCTGGGAAAGAACACAGTCGTTGGTGAAGACAGCCTTTTTTTTTTTTTTTTTAGAAGGAAATATTGCCAAAGAACTGAACAAGACTATTTCTTGCTTGTAGCCCTAAAAGAGGTAGGTTCTTGGCATAAGGGTGAACTTGCTGATTTGAGATTAGGGTCTCTTTCCTAGTTAAACATGAGGTTAAAAAGAGCATTTGGTGCTAAACACTCATTGGGCACTGTGCCGCTCTCTTTCTATTCCTTAGTCAAAAGTGTTATCTGACTGGGAGATACAGTCTTTAATTTATACTGTTTATAAATATTTGATCAAATACTTTTCCTGTGGCTTGGGAGATGATAATCAGCAAGTCTGGCGGAAATAATGCAAGCTGTGGGATCATAGAATCATTTAGGTTGGAAAAGACCTTTAGCATCATCGAGTAGGTGCAGTTTTATTTTGAAGTGTGTGAGGTGTTATGATGGGAAAGGAAGAACAAATGTTCTTTGAGCATTTGTGATAAGTACAGTAAAGTCCATGCCTTAATCTTCAAGATCAAGGTCTGAGAGGAGACTTCTTACCCAGGAGAAAAAAGTTTAGAAGTAGAGGATCGTGATAGACACCCCCTTGTTTCTTCTTTTCCCCTCTGAGTGTACCTATCGCATAAAGTGGTGTTTTGCTGCCTTCAAAATCTTGCCAACCAGTATAGTCATAATTCACTCAGATTTACACTTTCACTGATGTTAATGTACGTGATATTTAGAATATGATTTCCTTACTAACCAGTACTGTCAAAATTCAGTATAGAGTCCTAGACTTGTACATAATTAAGAGAGCTTGCTAGTCTACTGTAGAATATTTTTATAGTGAAAATGCAACTTAAACTGGGGGGGGGGGAGTGCTGCCTAAAACTAGTCGTTTGAATAGTTTCAGATTAGCAATAGTCTGTAGGTTGGTGTGCTCGGTAGTTTTGCTGATATCTGTCATAAAAAGCCTAAAGCAATATATTCTCAGAGAAGGAAGATGTTGGGACAGTTTGGTAGCATATGTAGAGTCCAGATGCTAAAAGAACAGGATATGTGTATTTATGTAATTGTCCTGGTTTCAGCTGGGATCGAGTTAATTTTCTTTCCAGTAGCTGATATAGTGGTCTGTTTTGGATTTAGTATGAGAATACTGTTGATAACACACTGATGGTTTAGTTGTTGCTAAGCAGTGCTTACACTGGTCAAGGCCTTTTCAGCTTCCCATGCTCTGCTGGGTGCACAAGAAGCTGGGAGGGGGCACAGCCAGGACAGCTGACCCCAACTGGCCAAAGGGCTATTCCATACCATATGGCATCATGCCCAGTATAGAAACTGGGGGGAGTTGACCGGGGGGCAATGGTCGCTGCTCAGGGACAGGCTGGGCATCAGTCTGGGTGGTGAGCAAATGCATTGTGCATCACTTGTTTTGTACATTCTTTTATTATTATTATTATTATTTTCTCTTCCTTTGCTGTCCTATTAAACTGCCTTTATCTCAACCCACTGGTTCTAATTCTTTTTTCCCTGATTCTCTCCCCCATGCCAGCAGGCGGAGGGAGGATGAGTGAGTGGCTGCATGGTGCTTAGTTGCCAACTAGGGTTAAACCACGACAGTCCTTTTTGGTGCCAAATATGGGGCTCAAAGGGTTGACATAATGACAGATCTGACCAGAGTGTCAGATCTGTCATTAAAACAAATTTGTTATAAGCATTCATTATATTGGTTTAGTAGCTGCTGGTCACAATGTTGATTTATTTGCTCTCAAAGTTGTTGTATTTGTTCTCAGAGTTGTGTTATGTAACACCTTACTTGCCGTATATACTATTTATTAGTATTTTTGTGCTGTTTATCACCTCTGGGAGGTGAATTAAGGTTATCACTCTGGTGTACTGTGTAACACTGGCTTATGGTATGATAAAATTATTGGTCATGAGATCAATCTGGCATTTGTACTCAGCATTGCCATCACTGCTGTACTTCGGGAACAATCTATCTGAAATTATTAATAATTACACCTTTTACTTTTTCTCCTCGGAGAGCAAACCTATGGGGGAGACCCCTTCTTCTATCTTCCCCTTCTTCTCCAGGCTAATTACAATAGCTCTTGAGAATTTTGAATACCCTTGGGATGTTCTAACCAGCGTGTTCCTATTGCTAAGTCTCCTGAATGGGTGTCAGGTCTTATTTCTCCTGAATAGGCCTTGCTTAGGGTTAAACAACTATTTAAGAATGCTGCAGCTACTCCAACCCCTCCAACAGGCACTGTGGCTACTCCAACCCTGGCAACAGGCACTGCAGCTGAACCAGAGAACCAACACGTGCCAGTATCAGTCACCCCTATGCACAAGAAGAAATCTTGGAAGCGAAAGTCAGTTCCTTTAGTAATGGGTGAAAAAGCTTCTCCTAAGAGGGAGCAGGAGGAAGAAGCATACTGCCCCACCAGCAAGGAGGCAGACTAATCTAAAGCAGGGCCATCACGAGAACAGGAGGAGGAAGAGGAAGAATTCCCCGCTTGCCTCTGAGGAAGAACTCAGCAGGAGGGTTCCTCCTCTTCCTCAGAGGGAGAGGAAGAACTCCTAAACAAGACGGTAACCACCCGATCTCAATCCCTGAGTGAGCTGCGAGATATGCGAAAGGGTTTCAACTATTGCCCAGGTGAGCACATTGTCACCTGGCTGCTCTGATGCTGGGATAATGGGGCCAGTAGCCTGGAATTAGAGGGTAGGGAAGCCAAGCAGCTGGGATCCCTTTCTGGGGAAGGGGGCATTGACAAAGCAATTGGAAAAGGGGCACAAGCCCTCAGCCTCCGGAGGTGATTCCTGTCAGGCATGAAGGAAAGGTATTCCTTCAAGGAAGATGTTATATGTCACCGAGGCAAATGGACCACCATGGAGAGAGGTATCCAGTACCTGAGGGAATTAGCCATGCTGGAGGTGATTTATGGTGACCTGGACAACGAGCAGTTATCCAAAGATCCAGATGAAGTCAAGTGCACGTGACCCACGTGGTGAAAGTTGGTATGGAGCACACCATCGTCGTATGCAAACTCTTTGGCAGTAATGACCTGGAAAGACGGAGAGGAACCAACCGTGGATGAATGGGCTGGCCAGCTCTGGCAATAGAGAGAAAGAGAGATTTTCTGCATACAGGCCTGCATCTCGGCTGTGGAGAAACTGTTCTGGGAGTTCCAGCAATTCAAAGAGGATATGTCCTGCTCCCCACCTGTATGGACCAATATCCCAGCTATTAGGAGTAAGCGTTCCCCTGCTCAAGAGAGATGATACAGTGGGTATACGCTACAGGCCACCCTATGGTTTTACCTACGTGACCGCGGAGAGGACATGAGGAAGTGGGATGGAAAATCTACGTTGACCTTAGAGGCATGGGTATGTGAGTTGCAAGGAAAAACAATCGCCAAAGGTGGTTCTTCCAGGAAAATTGCTGCTCTGGTTTCCAGTGGACAGTTCCCCAGACAGAGTAGAAGAGCTGATTTTACTTCTGATCTTAATGAAGGGACTCCTGACTCATATCTACAAGAAGTGAGTAACAAATGCTATGACCAGGACTAGAGGGGCCCTGCCTCCAGCCAGGTGGAGGAAAGGGACAACCGGGTTTATGGGACTGTGTGGATTCAATGGCCTGGCACATCAGACCCACAGAGGTATAAAGCTCTTGTAGACACCAGTGCGCAGTGTACCCTAATGCCGTCAAGCTATATAGGGGCAGAACCCATCTGTATTTCTGGAGTGACAGGGGGATCCCAACAGCTAACTGTATTGGAGGCCGAAGTGAGCCTAACTGGGAATGAGTGGCAAAAGCACCCCATTGTGACTGGCCCAGAGGCTCCGTGCATCCTTGGCATAGACTGCCTCAGGAGAGGGCATTTCAAGGACCCAAAAGGGTACCGGTGGTGTTTTGGTATAGCTGCCTTGGAGACAGAGGAAATTAAACAGCTGTCCACCTTACCTGGTCTCTGGGAGGACCCTTCTGTTGTGGGGTTGCTGAGGGTTGAAGAACAACAGGTGCCGATTGCCACCACAACGGTGCACCGGCGGCAATATCGCACCAACCGAGACTGCCTGGTTCCCATCCATAAGCTGATTCGTTAACTGGAGAGCCCGGGAGTGATCAGCAAGACTCGCTCACCCTTTAGTAGTCCCATATGGCCAGTGCGAAAGTCTAATGGAGAGTGGAGACTGACAGTAGACTATCGTGGCCTGAATTAAGTCATGCCACCACCGAGTGCTTCTGTGCCGGACGTGCTATCAAAAATAGTGTGGCCAGCAGGACCAGGGAAGTGATCATGCCCCTGTACTCGGCACTGGTGAGGCCGCACCTCGAATCCTGTGTTCAGTTTTGGGCCCCTCACTACAAGAGACACTGAGGTGCTGGAGCGAGTCCAGAGAAGGGCAACGAAGCTGGTGAAGGGTCTAGAGCAGAAGTCTTATGAGGAGCAGGTGAGGGAACTGGGATTGTTTAGCCTGGAGGAACGGAGGCTGAGGGGAGACCTTATTGGAAAGGAGGTTGTAGAGAGGTGGGGGTCGGTCTCTTCTCCCAGGTAACAAGTGATAGGACGAGAGGAAATGGCCTCAAGTTGTGCCAGGGGAGGTTTAGACTGGATATTAGGAAATTTTACTTCACTGAAAGGGTTATCAAGCATTGGAAGAGGCTGCCCAGAGAGGTGGTTGAGTCGCCATCCCTGGAGGTATTTAAAGGACGTTTGGATGAGGTGCTTAGGGACATGGTATAGTGGTGGTCTTGGTAGTGTTAGGTTTACGGTTGGACTTGATGATCTTAAAGGTCTTTTCCAACCTATATGATTCTGTGATTCTGTGCTAGAACTTCAATATGAACTGAAGTCAAAGGCAGCCAAGTGGTGTGCCACAACTGATATTGTTAATGCATTTTTCTCAATCCCTTTGGCAGCAGAGTGCAGGCCACAGTTTGCTTTCACTTGGAGGGGTGTCCGGTGCACCTGGAATTGACTGCCCCAGGAGTGGAAACACAGCCCTACCATTTGCCATGGACTGATCCAGACTGCTCTGGAACAGGGCGAAGCTCCAGAACACCTGCAATACATTGATGACATCATCGTGTGGGGCAATACAGGAGAAGTTTTTGAGAAAGGGAAGAAAATGGTCCAAATCCTTCCGAAAGCCAGTTTTGCCATAAAACAAAGTAAGGTCAAGGGACCTGCACAGGAGATCCAGTTTTTAGGAATAAAATGGCAAGATGGACATCATCAGATCACAATGGATGTGATCAACAAAATAACAGCTATGTCCCCACCAACTAGCAAAAAGGAAACACAAGCTTGCTTAGGCATTGTGGGGTTTTGGAGAGTGCCTATTCCAAATTACAGTCTGATTGTAAGCCCTCTCTACCAAGTGACCCGGAAGAAGAACAATTTCAAATGGAGCCCTGAACTTTGAAGAATGAACTTTGATGAAACGAGGCAAAGTGCAGTGGTGATGAAACCAGAATTGGTTTCAGCATGCAACAATCCAACACCACACACCATCTCTCCCTCCCTGAAATACTGTTATGAGAGATGGAGCACAAAGTCATGGACTAAATGAACCCAACGGACATTTTAGAGGGATGGCCCATAGAGCAAGGGAATGATTTCTCTGTGTATATATCAAAAACCAGGAAAAATGGTGGTGATTAATTGGAATGTATTGGAAAGTGTAGGACGTGGTCATGATGTAGATGGTATAGAATAAGAGGTGGACACTGTCCTGGTTTTGGCTGGGATAGAGTTAATTTTCTTCCTAGTAGCTGGTATAGTGCTGTGTTTTGGATTTAGTATGAGAATACTGCTGATAACACACGGATGGTTTAGTTGTTGCTAAGCAGTGCTTGCACTGGTCAAGGACTTTTCAGCTTCCCATGCTCTGCCGGGTGCACAAGAAGCTGGGAGGGGGCACAGCCAGGACAGCTGACCCCAACTGGCCAAAGGGCTATTCCATACCATATGGCGTCATGCTCAGCATAGAAACTGGGGGGAGTTGGCCAGGGAGCAGTGATCACTGCTCGGAGATGAGCTGGGCATTTGTCAGTGGGTGGTGAGCAATTGCATTGTGCATCACTTGTTTTGTGTATTCTTTTATCGTTATTATTATTGTTTTCTCTTCCTTTGCTGTCCTATTAAACTGTCTTTATATCAACCCACGAGTTTTACTTTTTTTTTTTTTTTCCTGATTCTTTTCCCCATCCCACTGGCAGGGGGAGGATGAGCGAGTGGCTGTGTGGTGCTTAATTGCCAACTGGGGTTGAACCGCAACAGTAATAGTAAAATATGCAGCTTATAATAAATGACAGGATGATAGCAATATGAGGGGGAAAGAAAAGCTTGGACACTTTATTTCTGTGCTTCACGGTGTAAAAAGTGATTTTTCCCATCATTTATTTACCCTGGATAATTGCAGATACTGAAAATTCTTAATCAGCTGAAGACAGTGTTTTAAAGAAAAAAATGATTGTCAAAATAAATTCCACTTTTTAACAGCAGAGGTCAGAATATGTCAGGAGATATGTGAGATCAGTTTTGCAGTGACACCCAGTTTCTGTGTGAATTCACACCCAATATCAATGCGGGCTCTCAAACTGAGGCACCAGTCTTGGAGAGCATCGGCCGGCATAAGATATGTGAGTTTTTAATAGCATATTCATGGTTAATGGTTACACGCCTTAGTTAAAAAGGCGTTGTATAGATTTAACACTTTGGACTTCACACAAGTTAGACTTGTGTTCAGCTTTTTCTGGATACACATTTCCCTATCTTATTGTATATTACAAACAAGAAGTCTTTAAGTGAGCAAATACTAAAAAAAAAAAAAGGTGTATGGGGGGCAGGAGGAAGTGGTGGGTGATATTTCTCCTTTCCGATGATTTCTGATGCAAGAGAACTGTTTGTGAAAAGATGTGTTGCTCTCCCTATCTGTGTTTTTTACCATTTAATTATAGAGAAGGCTAGAACTCCTCTAGTCTAAATATGAAAGTACTGGTATCCTCCCTCCCCACCCTGCGAACGTGCTGACATACCTAGTACGGGTCACTGTCAGACTGAGGATGCTGGGCGAGATGGACAACTAGTTTAACTCAATGGGATAATTCCTTTGTTTGTCTGTAAACGTTGAGCAAGTGGTGTTTGAATGCTTCAAGCTGAAGTTATGTCCAACTTTTTGTTCTAACAGAAAATATTTAAGAGGATGTATGTCCAATAAAATGCATAGTTTTGTGATGACACACCCCCCCCCCCCCCCCCCCCCCAATTAAATCTTGCATCGGAAATAACATCAGTGATACAAAGTACCATTCCTTTCTCTCTGGAATTTCAAATAAAAAAAACCCCAAAGACATCATTCTGCTTTGATAAAGCAGTGACCTAATGTTAAAAGCATTTCCCAGTTTTGTTTTTGTTATGGTAGGAAAAGTGTCTTCAACTGCTCTACTGAGCTGTAAATAAAATGGTAAAAATTTTCATGTAGAAATGGTAATCATGTACCAGGTCAAGCAGCAGAAATTAGCATAACTTCATGCAATGTGTATGGACAAAAATGTTTAAATTGAGGGCAGTCGAAGCTTTGTCTTAGTTGCTAGCTAAAACTTCAGACATTGTTGAAGTCTGCATGCCCTGGAAGGCAGCTGGTCATAGAAACCACTGCGGCTCGAACCTGAAATGCTTGAGGCATTTCTGTGGAAGAAAATCTCAGTCTTCCAGGACATAGATATTCTCTGTTTCTGAAAAACTGTATGGGTACCTGATAATATATCTCCATTTAATGCATTGTTATTTTTGAAGACAAAGTTAAGCTAGAGACAAAAAATGCCCAAAGTACCTGCATCTGTTTATAATCTACAAAGTGCATCTTTTCTGTGGTTACAAGGTACCAGCGTAATCCTACTAAGTGAATGGAACACAGTAGTCTTCCAAGACTGTTTTTATAGCTCTGGATAGAACATTTTCTGGTACAGTTTGCCCACTTGCATCTCAGTGCTTTTCTTGTGTGCATTTTTAGGGGCTTTTTTTAAATCACTGGCTGTATCGTTAGCGGAGGTTATGTGAATATATGTGAACCAACCCACTACAGGCCGGCACCTCTCTTGTTTTTCTACGCAGGACTTTAGGTCCGCATCTCTCTCTGAGAAAGGATGTGTCAGCTGTATGCAGATAAATTATTTGATATACCATTGTCTTTTTTTTCTTTTTTCCAGGGGAAAACAAATTATATTTTTCAGTGACATGGAATCTTCTCGTCATATTAAAAAATTGGGTTCAATTTCATGGATATTGAGGATTCTCATTTTAAATGCTTAATGGGTTGAATGTGGAAACTGTGGGGTAAATTTCTGCCTCTCCCTTGCAGGGTATGGAATTGTTTACAAAGAGTCATTAACATATCTGTAAGGATGTCATAATAAATATAAGCAAATTATAATTGTGTTCTGTAATAAGGCGGAGATTGGCCGCTTTCGACTAGTAATTAAATCCTACCTCTGGGCAGTGTACATAGCAACTCTGTGTAGCTGCTATGACAGTCAGTCTCTAAACACACCCAGTTGAGGAGGCAAGCACTCTGTCAAACCAGTTTGGCTCCTTACATAATTAAATTAATAAAGCTGCGTTTGCAGAGGAGCAATAAAATGGCTGGAGGAAGCGTCATGCTGGAGGTGGTTGAGCAACGCTTGTATCGATGCTCAGAAGTGGAGTGGTGAGTGGTGATGTCGAAGAGGGAAGCGTTGGAAGAGTTTGGAAGAGCAGCAGTTGTCACTTGTGGCTTCCCTTCTGGACCACAATCTCTTGTCCCTGCTCTTCACTTTAATTCTTCAATTAAAGTGCGCAGTTATCCCTGCGTGGGGCCACCTATGACTTTGACAGCTGCAAATGCTTCTTCTAGCTGTGGTTTTGCAAACCAAGCAGAAGAGTTCCCTGGACAATAAGTTTGCTAGTGGTGTATTTGGCTTAACAAATACTCAAATGACTAGACTGAAGCATTCAGATAGGAAAGACAGATGACAGGGCAGTGTGGTGCATAAAAAGGGACCTTTTCATGTCATCTTCAATCTCTAAGTAGGGTGAAGTCCTGATTTTGAGGTTGATTGTAGCCTGATTTCTGCTAGCAATGATATTTTATTTTTGTAAAGGCAAATACATCTCAAACAGTGAAGGAGTTACATCTTGGGGGAAAATATAATTACAAATAATGGGTGAGTAGTGTAGGCTACTGTTCAGGGTGGAACCATGTCTGCTGTGAGATGACAGAAGGGTCTTGAAGGAGGCGTAGCTGGAATAGGATCCCCTGAAAAGCTGAAAGGTGTGTGATCAAGCACAAGAGCACATTCTTTTCACAGTTCTCCAAGTATAAAGACACTTCAGTAACTTGCTACGTGTTCATCAAATATTCCTTTAAATCCTTTAAAAGGGCAGTGTTCATATTTTAGAAGTCCTCAAAAACCTAATCAGAGACAAGAGTTGGTCAGCAAAACTTACTGAGCCTAAACTTCCTTATTCCCTTGCCCAGGCTGATATTCTGCCTCCTCTAGTTGTGTTCCTGTCATCTTTTCAAATGCACGCCATCCTTTTGCGGCTCCCTTGGACTTCAATTTCCTCCGTAGCCATCCTTCCTCATCTGACTGCAATTATTTAATTTCTTTGCCAGAGGCAATTTCTTTCATCTCCTGCCAAGGAGAGGGACTACATATAAGCACAGAGCCTCTGGTCATATGTCGTACCTGGCGTCTCTCATTAGATGGTGCTGCAAAGCAGTGGCAACGTCCTCTGCCGTCCAATGCTGTAATATAGGAGCTCATTACCTGTAATGCAGTATATCGCTATGAGCTTTGGGAAATGGAGCCTTCAGAAGTCTCACTCCCAGCTTAGTAACTTGCTGCAGGTACAGTGTATTTCAAATATCCCAATATAATTATTTGTATGTGTTTATATTCTTTTAAACTTTTGGATTTTAAAAATTCCAGAAAAAAACCCACAGAAATCCAAAAATACCATTTTTCTTCATGTTGCAGTTCTATATAGCTTCTCCTACTGCTTACTCCCTCTCATATCTTGAAACTTAAATGTAGTTTAAAAAAAACCCCAACTACTAAGCCGAGTAGTATTCAAGAGCTTTACAGTCTTGCTTTTATTTTGATTTGAACAGGTCATATCAGTGGAGTTCTCTTAAGCTAATCCTTTCCCCCCCAAGTTATTCTAACTCCAGAGAAGAGCATAATATTTCTACAGCTGAAGTCAGCAAAGTCAGCATTAATTTCAGCGTCTTCCATCTGATGGTTTATTTCAGCATAACTGTTGCTAGAAAATACTGAAATTTCTAAATGATGTTAAGTGCTGCAATTAATGCCAAGTGCCATAGTTTACTGGGAAGTGGTGGTGTGACTATTTTTTCCAGACTCTGTACATGACACTAATTGCCTTTACAGTGTCTTTTGACCCTGTTAAATGTTCCTTTCCGCACAATTTCTTCGCTCGCTGTCCATCCGTTGCCTTGTTAATGATCTAAGTAAACCTGGTGAAATGGGTTGGAAACCTGTGGATGTAGAAGGAGAGATAAAAGTCAGGGGATGTGGGGATGGGAGGGAAGACGTGGCGAGAAGGCTCTTGGTTCCCCAAACCCTATGTGTGGGTATGTGGGTGTATGTGTGAGAGAGAAAGGGAGGGCGTTGGTGAATGTTTTTGGCTGAAGCTGACTCGAACCATATCTCCGTGTGTGTGCTGCTCAAAGTACTGCTTCCACTAAAGGCTGAAAAATTTGAAAAGATTGACAAATCTCCAGTAATAACAAGAAATTACTTCCATGCATGAATAACCTCACTAAACACATGAAAGCAATTGTATCTAAAGCATTTCCCTCTTGTGTGCATATTTTTTTTATCTGATGCCTTTTTTCCTCCTCCTGCTGAATGTAGTTTCAAGACCTTGCGGTTAGATCCCCGGTTCGCTCATGGCAGCGGCGCTGCCCTACAGAGAACCACACGTATTTAAAATATATGGAAAATCAAAGTATTAAATACATCCAGGGTCAAGGCAGTCAGTTTCTAAGAGGTAACTGTAATCTAGGGCAGAAGTGTGCTCTGGTTTTGGCCATTTCATTCAGTATCTCTGTATCTCTGCCACTTACATAAATAATCCCAACAGGAACCTGCTTGCAAATAGCAGCAGAGTTTTAGCATATTTTTCTTAATCAGTGTAAGCAAAGATATTGTTTTCTTTAAGGTCCTTCCTATAAAAATAAATGCTAGTGATATAAACTGTGATGATGCGATGAAATAACTGACAGCCTGTATTGAAATTTGCAGCATATACTCTCTGACCTGGAGTTACAATAGTAGTGAAACTGAGCTATAAACTCAGGAAATACAAACATCAAGTGGCTTTCTATAGCTTGCATTTATCTCTTGTTCTAAATGAACAGAACAAAATATTTAAAGATTCAGTTACAGTGAAGTAGAGACATTACTTTAAAATACTAAATATAAAATAATAGATTAAAATGTTAGACAAATGTGATTTTAGTACCTCTACAGCAAAAGTGTCCAAGTTTGTATTTGCTTTAATCCTTTCTTTACGTTTGCCCTAGACAAATGTGATTTTAGTATCACTAACATTTATCTGTTAATATTTCAAGTAATGCCACTCTTTTAATTGAAGCTTGTAAAAACAATTATTTTTTTGTTGTTGTTCACCTGAAACCGAAGTGCTGCAGTTGTCAAACTTTTGTTTTCCTCCTTTAGCAAAAGCAATGGTATAAACAGATTTTTGCATATAAGTTTTTGGGGTGGGTTTTTTTATTGTTATCGTTGTCTGAACTTGAAGTTCTGGGAACGGCTGTCCATCCCATCAGTCACGTACCGCCTGGCTGTCGGGGCGCTGAATCGCTGGATCTTTGGGTATGTTAAGCCTCTCAGGAATCTGCACAAAGTCCAAATGTTATCCCTCTCTCCTCTCCAGCATGCTGTGGCTCCAGCCCTGTGGTGCCCTTCCCTGGTGCTTGGAACCCCTGGCTCAATTGCTGTGGTCATTTTGGGGCGGGGGAGAGGCGGTGGGATGTGTGAGGGAGTTACATGGGGGTGGGTTTTTTTCCATTTTTAGTACTATATTAGTAGTACTGGATGATTGCAGGACACTTTCTAAATGCAGACCCTTCACAAGGGCATAGGGAAGAGAGTGGGAAGGGAGGCCCTGGTGCCATTTCAGGACAGCAGGAAGATCATGGCTTTCTTCAGTGTCTGGACTGCTCAGCCAGCCCTAGAAAACCTTCTTCTGTCTGTGGTGTGTCTAAGTCATACTGCAAGTCCTCTTTTCTAAGCTGTGTTGTTGCTGATGTTCTTCTAGTCTTTTTATTTCAACCTCCTAAGGCAGATGCTGAGAACATACTGATTTCTTGTTCAGGGCAACCTTTTTGCATGACCCAGGTGGTCACTATGTAGGAGCCCAGCTGAGGCACAGCTGTGCACAGATTCATTTATCTCTTGATTGCCTATTCCCAAGCTTGGAAAGGCGTTAACAGCTTGAGGTCAGGTAACAACCAGTGCAGTGCTGGAGAGGTAGATGTTTCAGGAAAAAAAAAAAAAAAAAATGGTATACAGAGTGACTGACTTTCACAAGGGGCAAGTTAAAAATTTGGCTAGCATGAGAGCTCATACATTATGAAACATGTGAACATTAAAAGATATCTAAGCAGTGAAACTGGAACCTCTGCTCGCCACTTCTTCTGTTACCTCAGTGATTACTTTTCTAGAAATCATTTCTTCATATTCCTCATTCCCTGGGTATATTTAACTTTTTTTTTCTTTTTTTTTTTTCCCCCTGCGAACACCCAGTTCTAGTACACCACCATTATACTGTGAATTACTTGGAAAAGACAACTTTCAGTCAACCAGTTTTTTGCATATTTAAGGAATTCAGTGGTTGGTTTCTTGTTTCAGGGGTGAAATAAATGTTTGGACATTTGTTTTCTCATGATGATTTTGTCCTTTTCTCTGCTTAATTAGGAACACTTACGGTTAAGGCGCCCACTGGCACCCTTCTTTTACCACCAACCACTGAACTAGTATGGAGCTCAGCTGGCAAATTTTAAAAAAATCATCTTCTATTGTTTTGGGAAGGTGTATCCAAAGTATCCACTTTTATTTAACTGAAGTTAGTTGCAAATGCACGTGAGAAAGTAAACGCTTGGTTAAAGTCGAAATCAGCATGCATCAATTAGGATGGCAGCTTTAGAACTGGTGTGCATTTAAACTGTTTACGGAATTAATAGTATCCAAAAAAATCAGATGTAACTATATCATTGCATTAAAATTTCAATGACTGGATTTTTCAGAGATCCCTAGTCATTCAAATTGCACTTTGCATTTGCAAGTTTTATGTCCTACTGGAACACCTATCTCCATCTAGTTGATGCTGCCCATCTCTGCAAATACAGCAAGATCTTTTTTATCACACAAAGTAATGTATGTTGGTTTTCTTAGTTTGACACTTGTCAGTACAGTCATCAGTATAAACAACCATACGCTTATTAATCTTGCTGGTTTGTGGGATGATCTTGTTGGGGGGGGGGGGGCAAGCTTGACTGAATGGATTGATCCCAAATGTTTATCCTTGCTCTTTCTGCAGTATTGTTGCCTTAAGTCAGGGTTTCCCTTAAATATTGGAAAAAACCCTTCACTTCCATCCTTCAGATTGTGTTTATATGGAATTTGACAAAAGAGCTGAAAGCATGTAGTGTAACCAGCTGATAAGCAGAGGTCTATGCTTCTCGCACCTACCACACCAGTAATTCTGTGCCTCTTTGCTTACCCCTTATTCATTGTTTTTCTTCATCTTTTGTAAAAATGCAGTTGTATGTTACTTCAGGAGTCTTGGCATGTCTGTCCAGAAGGCATACCACAGTAAGACCCCATCATTATGTTGATGATGGAAAATAACAGTAAGAGTTTTTCAATAATCAGTCATTTCCTTTTATAAATGCCTGTTCTGGTTTGTTATCAAAGGCAGTTTTGGCTGAAGATTGAAAAATTCCCACATCCTCTGAAATGAAATGATGCCCAGGGATTTGGGGTATGGGGTTAAACAGGAGAGTACAGCTTTGTATTGAGCAATAGAGCAGGAATTATTCCAACTGAAGAACAGAAGTCTTACGGATACAAAGGGGGACACTCACATGGACAAGCGTAAGTGATCAATGGCAAAAATATTCATCCTTTTCAGCCTTCTTACTTTTGCTGTGCACGTAGATTATAAGGCAGATTTCTTGGTAGATATTTTTCTTCTTATTTCCAGCCACCCAAGCTCTTCTCTTCAGCGGAATCATGCCTGTCACGCATTTTAGCAATGAGGTATGAGGACTTGAAATGAGGAGCTTCCTTTTGTAGAAACCCGGCCTTGCTCTTGACTCCTGTGAAGTTGTTAGGCTGGGCAGTGTCATAAGTTCATTGCTGGACAGCTGACCGGGAAAGCCTCTGTGGATGCCAGCTTCTTGAGCACTTGTTGACCTCTCAGGAGTTTGCTGGACCATGAATTAAATTGTGATCAGAAGGGAAGATAGCAGCACGGTTCTCTCTCTGACCTTGGCTGATTTAGACCTGTTGTCCCTCCTGCTGCCAGAGGTGACATGCCAGCAGCGTTCTCCCATGGTTGGAAGATACGAATGCCCACTCTTTCTGTACATCTTCCCAGGGGCCAAGATTCAGGGAGACAGATCCTGCTTGCTTCAGACATGAGCTGCTCTTCTCCACCGTTTGACTTTGAGAAAGCTAGTAACCGCTGTGGTCAGGCTGTTTGCTGCAACGCTAAAGGCTTTCTTACCCAGATGGTGGCCAATCTGATTTTGCCACTTGTGTGTTCAAGATTGTGTGCAGCAACCCTCTGAATATGGTTCCTACCATCTGCCATTTGGGAGGGATTTGGACAAATCAATAGCAGAGCAAATTGTGGCCATGCTAGGGTTTTTTTTTTGTTTGTTTGTTCGTTGCATTTGGGTTTTGTTTGTTTGTTTGTTTTTAATAAATTCAGAGAGGAAGAACCAGTGGGGAGGAGAAAACTGGACAGGAAGTCTGCAAAGGCCAAACACCACAAGCTCCTTAGTCCAAAGTGTAACGGCAGGATTTTTGTTGACAGCTACCACATATGCCATTCAAGGACAGGCTCATCTCCTGCATGGCATTAAACAGGACTACAAATAGCCATGAAAGGGGGAGGCAGGACTTTGGGTAGTGCATCTGAAGTGTCCCACAAAGCAGCTACTCATTGTCACAGTCCAGAAGAACCACCAGTTCCTACAGGAACGCAGAAGAGAGAAAAATCCCTACTGTTTTTGTGTTACACTTTTTTTTTTTTTTGGTGTTATTCTTCCTTTGTTACAGACCCTAAAAGATAAAATCTGTCAGGCTGAGGTAGAGCATGTTACTGACAACTGTATATAAAATGCAGTGGACTCGAAATACCATATAAAAATGTGTCATGAATCTACTTCCAGGCCCTGCCAAACCATACAGATGGCAGAGCATTGGGAGTGTCTTGAACGCTTGCTTGTTGGCTGTGGGTGTAGCCTATATATCTCCTTGTGCATCTTACAGTAACAGTACCGTTCTGGAGTGATATATTGGGTGAGGGTGGTTAGAGCCAAACGGCTGCTGTAAATGGAGATATGTAATGCTGGGATTATGTAAGGATGGAGCCATTTGCCGTGTAGTCTGATCCAGATTTTTGGTAACTGGGGTAGGGGGAAGAAAGGCCATTAGCAAGGTAGTAATTCAGACATTGATGCATACGTGAGGTGATCTGCTGAGGCAGGCACTGTGACAGAAACTGGCAGGTGTAGCCAAAATTCTGTAGTGGGGATGGTACGGCAGCATGAGATTTGTATCGTTGTCCCAGTTCCCTACAGCACATGAGCAGTCCTCTCTGCAGCATGCTAAACTTGGCTTTTCTTGCTGCAGGCTGAGCTGGGGACCTGCAGTTCATAAATCAGTGTAGTATCCTTGAGGTTGCCATCCGATTAATTGCTTGCCTCATGAGATCCTTGCATGAACCTGCATTAAGGCTGTTGCTGTCATGTGTGGTTCAGTACCTTCCTTGAATCTTCCATCCCTAACCTACGTCCCTACATCAGGGAGCTGCGTGCTTCAAGCTGGTGCAGTTAGCATTTCTCTCAAATTGGTGCGTGGGGTCCTTGCATGGTTTGAGATGGTGTAGTCTACATGGGGCGGTGGCAGAGGAGCTCTGAATGAGATAGAGAGAGCAGGGCTGGACAGCATGAACTGCAGAGCCAGCTGGATGGCAAGTACCTGGCTTCTCTGCAGCAGGGCATCGTTCAGGTCCCAGGCTGGGCACAATGCAGTGCTGCCTCCTTGTTTCTGAACAGCTAACGCTTTTTTTGATGGAGAATCAGTTAGCCAGCGTGCCTGTGTATGTGGTGTGAATCTTCCATTGGATGGGGAGAGTCTAGCTTTGGTGTTTCCACCACAGCAGAGTTAAATTGAGAAATCTGCCAGTCCCTTGCACTTTGAGTTGGATGTGGTGGTATGTATGGGAAACCAACCCACTTGAAAACATCTACTGTCCTGCACTAGAGCTGCCTTTCTGCTAAAGCCATTCAAACCGGTGTAAACCATGGTAGCAACTTGACATGAACTATCTTAGTATTTTTTATTAAGACTGAAAAATCTTTCAACTTTGAATAGCTTTTAGGACAAAGAAGGCCTATTATGATCAGCTATATTTGGCCTCGAGTCGGACAAGCCAAAGAAATGTACTCAATATTAATTTTGGTACTTGAGGCGTATAATTAGCATATTCTTCTGTGCCATGTGCCTTTTGTTCAGTCCATCATGATTTTGATGTTATGCCATCTTCAGAATGGTTGATCTTCGGTCATTTCTTCCCGATTTGCCTCCTCCTACAGGAATCACAGCAAACCTGAAATTAGACTAGCCCTTTGTGCGTGTATGTGTGTGTGTAAGCATTTTTAAAATGTCTAAATTTAAGTAAAGACTTGATTTGCATCCTGTTTGAAGTAAATTGCTTGGACCTGGCAATTGCAAGTTACCAAAGTATTGGGGGACGCTGTCTTACAAAAATAAAATCAAACTGTATTATGGCAGCAATTAAATGTGATTTGATGATACAGCCTTTAATTATGTCATTGCTCTTTCTATCAGAAAAGCAGAGAAAGAAGCAGAATACATTCAGCTGAATGAAGTAGAGAAGAGACATAATTTGAAAAGAGATGTTGTTCAAACATGGATAAAAATTGCTTTTGCAAGATATTTCCTTTTTTATTTGGTGGCTTACATGGCCTAAGTGGTTGAAAAATTGTCCAAAATCAATTATGCCTATTACATAAGAGTACCACACCCAGTATAACCAGTTTTAATGAATAAACAGTGACTCACAAATCGTAGACATTGTTTGAAGATGTAATATCTCAGGGTGGGATTCACTTTGTCTTACTCGGGTTCTTAAAAGTCAGGGAACTCTAAGCCAGTCCGTGGCTTTCCTTTTTTTTAATGATACCTAGTTCCTATGTAGGCTATAATAGTCACAGCTGAGCTTGATGCCTTGCAGTGGGTATAAGCTAGATGAAAGTCTGTGCTGAGAAAAGTGCTCCGTCTCTGTCTGAAAGCTTGGTTTAAAATGGAGTACTTATTTTCGAGACATCAACAAATTCAAGGTGTTGTGCAACTTGGAAAATGTTTCGGTTTCAAGCCACTAGTCTTAAATTGTTCCTTGAGAATACCTCTTAATTACTTAATTATTAGTTATCCTTTAAAAGTCAGTATTAATGAAACCGAACTTGGCAGTACCGATGCTTTTATTTTAATGTCAACAAACCACGTAGTCGTCAAAATCTGCGGGCCACAAGATTGGTCTGACAGCTCCATCCTGTATATCAAATCAGTGTTGATTGCCACAGTGGCTGTACAAATAACTTAGTCAAAATGCTTCCAGTGTAATGTCCTCTAATGTAATTTTAAGAGGTCTGCAAGTAACAGTAGTATTTACAACCTTGTACTCAAGTTGGACTCTCTTGTTGTTCAAAGATGGCTTCTAGTTACCTGAGGTCATGTGCCTGAGGGCTTTGTGGCAGTAAAAAATGTTCCACATGCCATTTTGGAGACTGAGATGTTGGGGTTTTTTTGTGGAAAAGACCACAAGATGTGCCATGAAAACATGATTATGCACGGCAGTGTGGCATGCTTGTGTTCTGGAGGGCCTCGCTGAAGTTTAACGTGTCTTCAGTGACACATGCTCCTTGACTTGAGAACAATTTTTGAAGCATGATCTCCTTAGCTACATGCTGCAGTTCTAGGTTTGTTTTTTTTTTTTAAGGATTTTCAGTGTGAAGGTTGTTTGCAGGTATGTAAGACATGGCAGGTTTGGGATGAGCTCAACTCAAGGTGAAGGAAACACCTCGCCACCTATTGCGTGCATGACTTCCCAGTAGGCTGTCTATATTAAACCAAACATTTGGACTGTGTACATCTGTCATTTACATCTGTCACTGTAGATGTCAACGACAGCTCCAGAATGAGAATAACTGTTGGACTCTTAAGAATTGGTTGGAGTTTGAAACGTAACCATAAAGCTAGACCCCCCCGTCCTACAGCCCCTAGTACAGTACAGTTCTGCTGTATGACATGCAAATTTCAAGTTTCCAGCTTGCAGAATGAAGAGCTTAATTTATAACCCATATTCCCTATCACCTAGGGAACGCAAATATTTATATTTAAACTTTCAGTGCTGTTATATTACATTGGCTAGTTTCCTCAAATTATTATCACTAAATATAACAGCTTTCTATACAAATGTTGAAGCAAAAGGCCATATTTTATTTGAGATAAGGGTAATTTTCAGATGCTGTGTTTTGAAATGATTCTTGAAAATGGTATTGCTAAGATGCAACATCTACTCTTTTGTAAGAACAGACTGTTAAAGGAATATTGTATAAAATGTAGTTCTCCCAGGGGAATCACTGTCATCCTTTGTTGTTGTTAAAAGTTTTGGGGTTGGGTTTTTTTTCTCTTTACCTGGATGTTGAAATTTTTCTTATCTTGAGATGGTTTGTCATAATTCTTTCTCCCTCCTTATTTGTTAAATCCTAGAAAAAAATCTTAAACCCTAGAGAAGATTTTTGTAACATCTAAATTTGTTCTCAATAGGGAGATTGAAGTTACAGCTCTTTAATTAAAAAATAACTTATGTAAAAACTACTTGCTTAAATTCTAGCATTTCTGACATTAGTATATGTTCCTTTTGCAATTTAGGACAAAAATAATAGGGTGATAACGTAACATAGCTTAAAGAGCTACATCCTCTCCTTTGCTCTTCTACCAAGCACAGCCATTTGTTTCACTACTAATTTCCTTAATTACTGTGGTAACCAGTAGCTTTGGTCTGGATGCACGCAGGTTCCACAGCACATTTAATTGTGTGTCTGAAGTCCTGTGCAATACTGGGGACAGTCAGGATCCCCAAAGGAAGGTTCGTAACTAGCTGGTGACTGAACCTGGTGACCTCTAAGCTCAAATCAATACCCATCCTGGTGTTTGATTTCTATACCCAACTGGGATAAAACCCTCTTTTGGACTGTTTTAGGAATATTGACTCCTTTTCTGACTTACGTGTGGGTTACTAATCTGGGTGTTTAGAAGAAATCTGCCAAATTTGGTCCCTTCAAGGGACATGGGCAGATGTGGGATCTAGTAGGAAGAATCCAAGTGAGTTTAGACTTGAGCAGGGTGCTGCGTTGATGGTCTTGTTTGAGATGGAGGGATTTGAGGGTCTTGTTTGTTGATGGTCTTGTTTGAGATGGAGTTAATGCCAGGAGCAAAACTTTTTTGTGGAAAACAACTTTGCTGAAAACCTGTAGGCAATGCTTTTGGCATTGGGTATCTTAAGTCCTTTGTAAGACATTGTTCTTGTTCACTGCTTTTCACTCTGAAAATAAAAAGTAGTCCCATTAGTATAGTCCTACTGCTTGCCAAGTAATGGGAATTGATGTGCACGTGGTAATACAGACTTGCCGGAGTGGTTCTTTAGTCACACTGCCTTAGGTGCAAGTGGCAGGAAAAAAAAAAAACTATTAAAATACTTTGTGCCGGATATCATGAGTATACGCTCTGTAATATGAAGTAGGAGATAAAAGACTTTTTCTCTCTTTTGTGCTTCTGTTTGAAATTTATTTTATGCTTTTCACTGTGGCTGGTATTGCTTTAGAAAATAAGTATTCCCACAGAATTCAGCTGAAGATTGGTTTACACTAGAGGAAACTATTTGAAGATGTTGGATCTGATTTCTTTTGAGGCATAAAGAACTGTTTTTTAAAAACTTATTTCTTTTGAAATTAATATAAGAAAAAATAGATATTGACCTAACTGTTGACTCAAAAAGTGTGGTGGTTTTTTTAGTACTTCTTAGATACTCTTGCTCATTCTGATTTTGTGTGCGTGCCCAGTTAACTCTCAATTCTTATTTTTATAGACAGTTACTGGGAAAAGCTTTGGAACCAAAGACTTTCGAGCAGCTCTAGAAAATGGAGTCCTGTTGTGCGAGTGAGTATTGACTTACCTATATAAAAATCCTTCAGGTTAACATCAGTTGGCCTTTTTCCTTGCTGGCCTCTTGTTTGAATTTTTTTTTTTGAAGTGCCAAAACTATTTTGTAATAGTATTTTTTCCTTTTTTATGTGTTGTTTGTCATGGGAAGGTAGAACAGCTTTCAAACATCATCTCTCAAGATCTGTGTTTCCTGTGTTGTTCTGCGCGCTCTCATGTGTTAACTGGCCAGAGGATCAGCATGATCTTCTTGCTGATTAGATTTATTGGTTATAACGCTCATGGTTCTCTTCAGCCTGTGCAAGATGGTGTGGCCATGGCTGGGATCAAAGCACTCAGTTACCCCTATACCCCCTGTCGTTGTTGGCGTTTGGGTTTTTGTCCCCCATCCCCACCCACCTGTAAGAAATTGTTGCAAACTCCATATGCTGGTTGTCCTCTAAATCCTGAAAGCTACCTATTCCACTCAGAGAACTTTACACCCAGATAAGTTTTCTTTTAAGAAGTAATTCATTGCTGAAGTGAATTTTACAAAATCGTAAATTAAAGCTAACAGGAGGGCCTTTGATTTCATGTTCTGTCCTGAAGAGCAGTGTTAGTAAGCAATAAACAACGAGAAGGGCTATTTGGTCTTCTGGGGAATTATGGTTACATTCAAATATCTCAGTAATGTAGAATCTATTGGATAGTGTTTAGCATACTTAATATACCTTTTTTTTTTTTTAAAACAAGCATTTTAAAATGATGGAAGTAAATGGATTGGGTCTCAGCGTAGTGTAGAAATATGTTGCCATGTATGTGTGCATGCAGTCCAGGTTTCAGTACTTTCTGGACTGACTTTGTTATTGCTTTCAACAACAAACTCTGACCTCAGCTTTTTCTGGAGTGCTTTCTCTAAAAAGCTTCCTTGTGCTTATATATTATAGGCTTGGCAATAATTGGACTTGTCTGGTTTTGTTGCTAGACTGAGTCAGAGGTGTAAAATGTCCACTCGTCAGGCCTCTTCCACTTATCCGTAATTGGTTTTGTACTTACTGGAACAGGTTTCCAGGACTGGAAGCGGTGCTAATCCCTCAGTATTTTAAGGAATGGCAGGTGTAAATGTCATTTGAATGCAAGTAAAAGAGAAATCTTATTAGAGGACTACCTGCGACATTAAAAAAAAAAAAATCTCAAATCTCAGAGCCACTCTTAAATCAGTTCAGCCAAGCTAACTTTCAGAAAATACTTATAAAGGTACAGTTCTCTGAATTTTTTTACTGTAAATCAAAAATAACCACAGTAAATGTGAAAAGGCAGCATTCCTGCATTTTCCTTTCTGTGAATATTAATGGGTTTTCTGTCCTTGCCTTTATTTTTTCCTTTGGGCCCTTTGCCCATCAGACTGTCTTGCTAGTTGCTTTGCAGTTATCTTTGTGATATGCAGGAGTTGATTTATTTTGAAGACTGAATGGTGTTGTAGAGATGGACACTGTATTTTCATAATTTACGTAATCAAGTGTTAACTGGACTGAATGTGGTAATAAAAATAGTTTATAATTTTAAGAAGGTATTTCTTCAGGTATGTATTTAGTGGGATGTGTGTATTGTATTCAGCTGTAACTCTTAAATAGCATCTTTAAGAATTGGCAGTGAGCTGATATATTCTTATCCTCTGATATCTTCATTGTTGATGCTTATTTGTCAAAAGAATATGAGCCTCCATCTGCCAAATGCAAATCAGTTAAATTTATCTGTAGTTAATAGCCATATGCAAGGAAAATCATCCTGTAATTTCTTCAGCTGAGCAGCTTGCCTTAGGAGGCACGCAACTTTCTTTAAAGGAAAAGATGCCTCGTTATATTGCACTAAATCATATAGCTGTCCTCCTGTGTCATAATTTTACATTTGACATACTTGAAGTACAAGGAGGAGTGATTTTCTTAGAAATTCTGTGGAAACAGAAAAGAGCAAAATGGGGAAAGGTTTTCAGATGTCCGGTTTTCACCAAAGTCAATAGACTGCAAGATCTTAAATGGAGAGAAACTAGACATGACATTACCCATTTCCTTGGTTCACCTATGCCATGGCTGGTTTAATGTCCACAGATATATTATTTCTGGAGATGGTATATTTGACTTAAACTATAACAGATAAGACCTGTACTTGCACCCTGTATTCCTATAGCAGTCCAGCTGGTTTGTTTGGCCCACTTAATGACCAAGTGTGCATCTTGACTGGCTGATCAGTAGTTGACAAAATAAAGCCTTTACATTATACCATATCTCCTGTGTATACATTAGAGGAAGGAAGTCACTGAAGTTTTCCCAATCACATGTTACTTCATGTTCTGAAGTACAACAAAGCAAATAAAAATTTGGAAAATTAAATAAATAAATAAATAAATTAGGGGTCAACTTTTTTTTTTTGAAAAGTCATCAGTTGTATTTTGTTTACTAAATAACTTAATGCAGTTGAAAAATCTCAGGACCTGCAGCCATTATTTCTTCTGCAGGCACTTAGAAATCTATGCTCCATTCCAGTGCGTATAGGTAAACTCTGTTTGTTCTTTTTGTTTCTTTTCCAAATAAATTTGCTGCTTGAGCAAAAAATGCCTTTTCCCACATGGAGTTTTAAACTCTAGGTCCTGACTCTGCATTGGCATGGGTAGATCACAAAACCATATTGATGCTTTTTGCGGTAAAGACACTGGCCAGGCAGGCAGCAACAAGAAGAGGGAGCAAGTCTGAAATCCTCAAAGGTGAAGTCTGCAGGGTGCCCTGAGGTCCCCATTCTCTGTTGATCCTGTGGTCTAGCATGTAATTCAGTGAACCACAGTATTTCCCTACCTCCGTGACTGAAAACCTGGGTATGAAGGTGCAAGGAACTCTGTTCCTCATCCTCACTGCAGGACAAGGTGTGCATGTGGGCTTGTGTATTCAACAGTGATGTGTTAGTCTGTCCTATCTTCTCAGGTTAATTATGAATTTTATATAAAGTAAGAGTGATATGAGGTGCAGTCTCTTCTGGCTGAGTCTGAAAATGACCTGCGTGTGTAAATTATATGTACCAAAAATGATTGTTACACACATCATATTGGGCTTGATAGCATTGTGAAAACTGAGTTGATTCCTTACACTTCCAGCAATATCAGTGCTTTCACACTGAACTCTGAAAATTAATATTCTGATGTATTTTTGACATCTTCTGCATCAGAACTTTTATGTGAAGAAAATCTTTAAATGGGAAATTTGAGTCTGATTAACATCACCACCCATGTAGTAGATCCACTTCTGCCTACGCCTACCCAGGCATTTTCTTTTCTTCTTTCTGACTTTGCCATTCTCAGAGATCTCTTTTTGTGTGTGTGTGTGACTTGTCCTATTTTTGCTTCTACAGTCTGTTGTTGCTTGTTACTTCTTGGAAAACTGATTTAAAAAAAAAAATTTAGGGGGCATTAATAGGTTCAAATTTACTTGGTTCAAGTCATATAAGTTAGGACTACATGCAAAGTATTTCTTAATCATTGATGCTCATGCTTAAATAAAGTTGATTATGTAACAGAAAATCATATGACTTCTTTTTAGTTTGATTAACAAGATCAAACCTGGCATCATTAAGAAGATCAATCGTCTGTCAACTCCAATAGCTGGCTTGGTAAGTAATGACATCAAATCTAATATTGGGGCTATGACGCCAAGTTCTGTTTGTTTTTAATGAGCGCTCTCTTGCCTATTGTTCTTACACGGTCTTGCTACAGAAACTTATAAAGTTTTCAAGATTTTGGTTCCATTTCCATTTTTGTTTAAAATAGTACCATTTATACCTAGTCTTAGACCACAAAGTTTACCTCTTCTGTGATTTGGATCTGTAACTTTAATCAGCTTGTCACTGCACGAAGCTTCATCATCCCCAGATAGATCAAGCACTGACAGCTCCTGTGCACAAACCTATATAGTGTTACTTGTCTTTATTTAAAGGCCACTATCCTATTTTATATTCACAAGCCATTTCAGCTGTCCCTCTATTAGGGAAGGAGCAGACTTGGAAATGTTCTCTGTAACCCGAGTGTTTTTAGAATCTGCTTCTCCCTGCCCACAGCAAAGCTTAGGTTGCATTAAAATAACTCTGATGATGCAAAGATATCTCTTCAGGCTTCTGCTGAGGGATTTGCCAAAGTTTTGGCTGTAAATCACGTTGGGAGGAAAGGGAGGAGATACATGTAATCATTTTCACAGGAAATTTGAAAGATTTCATGGATGCTGTCTGGCAAATTTGCTGCTCGGAGACTGTAGGATAAATTTTGTAGCCATTTAGTATCAGAAACCCTTTTGTGGGTAAACAGTCAAATAATTTTTTTTTCTTCATAATTTTTTCCTACGAAAGCCTTGATAGCTATTCATGTCACTAGGCCACTTAGTCCTGTCACCAGAACTATTGGTCTTATCTTAAAAGACCCAAGGAGAATAGGGGCGTATGCATGATTCTTGTAACAAGTGGAAGATCCCACTTTATGGTAAACATGCAGTCTCAACATTAGGGGAAGTTACCTGATTTCTTAATAGGAGTAGAATGGAAAACATCCCTAGATACTTGTATTTTTACGTTTTAATGGGATGAGCCAATAAAACATCTGCTTTTGCTGGTCAACTGTGTATCTCGTTAGAGACAGAAGTGTAGTTAACTTGGCCAGAGGTCATGAGATTGGGTTAACTTGCCATATATTGCACAAGCTGAGAACGTGCATTTCCACATCAAATGAATGTAGAAAAGTATTAGTTGCCTTTGTCCCAGAAAAGCTCAGGGTATTAGGCTTGCGGATAACGAGTGCTGCACATTCTTTTCCTGTGAGGGATCCAAAAAAGAATTCAAATGAAACCAAAATCATTCTGAGGACAACAGCACAGTTATTCTATCAGCAGTTTAATTGCCTAAATGGCCTCTGAAGTAGCCAGTTGATCCAAACCAGAAAACCGTAGGCTAGATTTCATTTTTGTGGTGACTTAAGTGTAGTCTTAAATCATAACTGTAAGAACTCTCATTTTTACATGTGTTTTTTTGTTTGTTTTCCAGATGCAAAAATTCAGAGTATTCATTAGGTGTGTAGTTTGTCTTACTTGTAGTATATTATTGTTCCTTCAAGTTGTTTCTAGTTCCTACAAGTCTTCAAAAATAAAGGAAAGGGGAGGAAAGGTGAATTATTCTCATAAACCAAGATCATCCAGTGGTATTTCTGTTAAAACACCACTTGAAGATAGTCATTGAGAGAGCTGATGTTTTGTGTTAACCTATGGAAAAGGTTTTATGTGGAATATTGTGTGCTGTGCTTTTTTGTATTGAGTTAGGGAACTGAGGTGCTTTTTTCTAATGGAGTAAAAGCATTATTAATTTGTTATGTCATATTTGCTTTTGTTACACCTTAATTCTCATAAAATCTAATAGGGCCTTTATTTTAGGCAGGATTGCCTAAATTCCAACCAAATTTTAGATAACTGAAAATAAGCCATAGCTTTCACCTTTAGTTTGATTACAGTGCTGTCTAGCAATTTTGGGTGTGGATCGCAGTGGTTCAGGTACAATCACGATGGAATGGATAAATAAATATATGTGTTTTGACGATGAAAGACTGAAATGAAACTTGGCATCCAGTTAACAAAAAATGCTGAATTGGTACCAGGCAAACTTAAAAATTACTGATTAAACTTACCCCTAGTTTGGCATGGTGCAGGAAGGCTGGGCTGCAGCTTGCATGGAAGAGTTTGTTAAAACTCTTTGGGAGGGAGAGTTGGACCCGGCCATAACTTGATCTCCATCTGGCAGCTTGTGCTGCAGCCCCGCTGCTCCATTTCTCTTCTGAGGCACATGCCTCCCATGGTTTGGGTGAGATCTAGCCATCGTCATAGCCATGTTTGTTTATTCATTTATGTTCCAGTTTGGAAAACTGAACTGCTTTACTGGGGGTAAGGCAAGTACCAGAGCTGTTGCAGGGAAGTGGTGGTCAAAGATGAATGACCAAAGAAGCGTCCATGCAGCTCTTGAAGTGGCTTCCTGAGGAATGAGGTGTGCCATCTGCAGGGTGCAAAGGACTAACTCCAGCAGTGGTCACAGAAAGATGCTGCAGGCTGACTTTTAACAGCACACGTCAGGTTTTGGGGATGGTGACGTTCCCATAGGTTTCCCAAAGGGAGTTAGCTGGGACGTGGCTGTTGTTTGTTTGCTTTAATTTTGTCCATTTTTTAAAATGCCCTTTGTTTAAAACCTTTGCACTAAAACAGTTTCTGGAAAATGAAAAGTTAATTTCTGCTTATCTTTCAAACTGTCTAAAATACACAGTTTGTATAAAGAGCAGCAAATATATTTTCCCTGGTACAGCAGAGCAGGCAAGCAAACCGGCACAGAGTAGCAGTTCCTGAAGCCCTCTGGCATTTCTGGGGGACATGGTAAGGGTAACCGAAAGGTCAGAGGATTGTGGAAGCTGGGGTTTCATTATGCACGGTAGTGAAAGTGCAGTCTGCCTTAAAAATACACTTTTTCTGGTCCATACTGATGTGAAACAGAGATGGGATTTAAAGGAAACTACTCAAATTGATAAATCGTGCTGGGTTCAGATCCTGCAAAATGATTTTGCTTAGAGTTCTTGGGGGTGGGGGCAATAAAATGGATGCTTAGCAAAAGCAAACCCAAAGAAAACCTGTTTCTTAATAAATACGGGCTTTTCAGCTTGAATCCCAGCATGTGAGATGGTTTGGATATAATCACACAAGGGGGAGGACTTTGTGGTCTGACAACATATTTTCTAACAAGGCTCTGCGGAGCATTTTGAGGTGCATCTCTGGCTGCAGCGCCGTTGTTCCCCAGAAACCTCACGTTTCCAACTCAGTTGGCTGAACACGGAGAGAATCGTGAACCAGGATGGCAGTCATAAGACATCATGAGACAGTGGGAAGATGAATGAGTTTTGTATGCTATATGCAAGCTCAACATATCTGTCAGAATAATAAATTGCTCATTGCTCAGGATAAATAACTATGCTCTGTAGTAAGGCAAAATTTTAGTTAAAGTAAGTTTCCAGCTGAGACCAGGTGGTGAAGCAAATTCAGAGTTAGGGTCTGTCTCCTTTGGAGAGTGGTAGCTAATGGGAACCTTGCCTTGCAACGTACCCATTTGGTTGTTCAAGACCATCTATCTTTCCTTGCAGTGCCTGTGAGTAAGATGGAAATGCAATGCTTTGCTCTGTGGTTGGGAAGTGTTTCATCACATCGGAGGTGTGAGGGCTGTGGTCAAACCACAGGGCAGAGAAGACAGCTATTGGGGTTTTAGAATTGTAAATGAAATGCTATTAGTGCTTTTTTTTTTTTAAAGTTGGTCCTTCATTTCAAACGAGTAGAGATGTCGCTAACTCTGACTCTCTCAGTGTGAGTGCTGGATGAACATTAGCACCAAATGTCATCTTCATGCAGTCCTTCAGCTTTGGCAGAGGGTCTTCTGGTGAACTTTTGTTTCCCTGTCACACAAGAGAATAAAACCGTGCATCTCTAGGCAGTCCCAGGTTTGAACATGTGCATCTGAAATACTGTAGAGTGGGATTTTTTTGTTCTAGTGGGGAATTAGGTTTCCTTTAGGGTGAAGAGTGTCTTGATAGTTTTCCAGGCAGGATTTTTCAAACACTTACTTTCCTGGTTCACCAAGGCCCAACGTGCCCTTCTGACAAGTGCTACTCAAACGTCATTCCCGCTCTTTAATGCAATCTAATATAACACCACTACATTCTATAATTTACTTATTTAATGTATCAGAAGGTATTAATTCCACTTGCACCAAGACAACCACCTCAAACAGTGGGGGAGAGCCACTTTGTTACGGAGATCATCGGCATGTACCTCCTACACCAGGAAAGTAGGGAATAATAAAGGTAAGAAGGGAGAAATATGAAAGAAAGCTATACCAAAATGAAAGGGGAGATACAGACAGGGGTGGAGAAGATAAAAATGCTGCCATTAAAAAATATTTTTCTGAGCCTTTGTGCCTAACACTTTGCAAACCGTGGAACCGCCCTGGTACTTCCTTATCTCTTGTCATCAAGTAGAGCTGGCCAGAATTTCCTTTTCTGTGGGAAAGTTTTCTTGACGTTGTTTTTTTGTTTTGTGTGTGTGTTGCAGGGGAATGACATGCAGATGACATTTTGACTTTATTATAGGACACTTTTAAAACAATTTTTCAGGTAAAATCCACACTTGCAAAGTGAAAATTATTTTATTTGTATGTTTTATTTAGACTTGGCTACAAACTTCCTTCTCTAGATTACTTAGAATCAAATTAGTTATGTTTGCCAATTAAATTTAAATATCTGATGGTAATATTAATATGAGAGGTTTTATTTTAATTTAAAAAGGAACCTTTTTTTTTAAGAGCAGCTCTACTTCTGAAGTTCATTCTTTCATGCTGAAAATCCTCACTATTTATTTTCTCCTGCTGTTCACCTCTTTGTGTTTAGTATAGCCTTTCTATTGGTCCATGCTTGCTTTCTTCTTGCATTTTGTATTTTTTTTTTTTAAATAATTTGAATTTTTAAATATTAAACTCCTGCTCTGTGAATTTGACCGGTATGGGCTACATTAGTAATATTAATAGTAGCTTGTCTGGTATGAGAAGATGACTATAAGGGAACGTCTCCTCCTTTCTATTCTTCATAGCAAATGAGGAAGGGCAAATACACAAATACATGAACTAAGTTACGTAAAGCTACTGTTGTTTTCTTTGCTTTGCTACCAAACACCAAAAAATAAAGGCTCAAACCCGGATGGGCTTGCTGGTTGTGCAGCAGCTAACAGTGTCCAAAAAAGCTCATAAGAAATAGCCTCATAAATTTTGGTAGAGAGCTGACTAATAAGCTGATAACCATTTGACGTGCTCTGTTTGCTTGCCTCACATTTCTTTTTGCAGTGGTGAGGGAGTAATACTGAGTGATGTGGAGTGTTGCTTTTTTCTTCTGAAGGTTTACGTCACCTTTTTGAGGAGGACCAGAACATATCACGGCTAACATGGTGGCTGTGGGCTCTGCCTGGAGCCTTGCCTCCATCGCTCTCCCTCTCCCTCATGGCTGATCAGGGTCTTGGGATTTTGATTTCTCTTTGGACTGTAAATTCAGAGGTACAGGGTGAGTGTGTACGCAGCACTGCGGCGAAGAGTGAAGTTACACAAGTCTTGTTCGATGTCTTTCGCCTGGAAGCTGATTAGTATTGCTTTTCATAAGGCAAGGCACAAGACGATACACGTCTTTTTCTGAAAAGTTGATCATTTCAACGTGTAAACAAAGTTAAAGAGGCATCATCACCCGTTTTCCAGATTAATATGCCCAGCAAGTTATTGGGGATTTAGAAGACAAGTATTTTAAGAAACTTCTAGTTACTTGGCATAACCTGTGCTTGCATGAGTGGAGACTTTTGTTTTTCAAGAGCAATTAGTGTTTCTTGTGACTTTTATTCTTAACTTCTATACATTTCTAAAACTGAAGAGGAAGGGAGAGAAAGTGAAAGCAGATACGGTCTGACAGAACTCGTGCCCTTCATCCAACATGTGCTCTCCTTTATAAGGCAGCCTATACATTTAATGCAGGCTCAGGAACATTTCAGATGGCAGAAATGAGGTCAGGTTCCTCTTCATAGTCATAGTTATCTGCCTCTCTTTGTTCAATATCCTTTTTATGCTGCAGGTAATGAAACTTCCAATTAGTGTTATTTTCTTTTTTCCTGTGGGAAGCAAGAGATTTTTCAATAAAGAAATGGTAATTGCCAGGAAGGACAGCGTAACTTTAAGTAATCATATTTTAACATATTAAAATCATATTAAAACAAAAACGCACACCAAAACAAACAAACAAAGAAACCCCCCAAACCAAACAAGCAATCTGAGGCACTATGTTCTCCATGCTTTTTGCCCTTTTTTTTTTTTCCTCTAGATATTTCAGCCTGTTGTTATGCTTAGCTTGAATCCAGTCTGCTCTGGCAAATGATATAGTCTCATTAAATAGCGAAAAGCATTTTAATGGGTAGTGGTATGTTTACTGCATTGTTTTAAGTAAGTGCAGTAACATCTTCAGATTTTTAAAGTGCTTAAACCAGATGAGGACTTCTACCTGACTGTTACCAAAAAGGTGACTAGGATACACCTTAAGTATCTAGTTTTGTTCTGACAAGTACAATTACATGGGAGGGGAAACTTTTTTCTTTGATCAGTGGTCTAGCTGAAGTGCTCAAACAAGTTTCCTGGACATAAAAGAATTTATATTAGTCTGAGAAAATATCTTTTCACCTGGGAAGTGACACAGCATGATATTTCAAACGTAACCATCAAACAATGAGTTGAATTTCTTACTTAATGAATTTTAGTGAGATTTTGTCAGTGCTACAAAAAATGCAATTGGAAATTAGCACTTTTGTTTTTGTAAAATTCAGAAGTCTCAGTTGCCATTACTTCAAACTCCTCAGCAGATGTTGCTTCAAATTCGGGAGAATGATGGGCACACAAACTGGGGGATGAAAATCCCAATTAAAAAAAAAAACTTAAAAAATAGAAAGTTATTGCTTTATTTTTTGGTCTTTGTAAATTTATGAAGCATTTTAGAAACCTGATCATTGTGTTTAAGAATTTAAGAAAAGTCTTACCTCTTATATAAAGAGTTTTTAAAATGTTAGATCTCGGAGTACTTCGCAAAGAGGTCTTCACCATGGTTTCAGTTCTACACCTGAAGATGCCAGAGTGTGGGCAGAGGGAGCTTTAGTGGCTTTCCTGAGGTCAATCAGTAAGTCAGAGTAGGGTAGGGGTAAATTTTTGACTCTCAGTCCAATTTTCTCATAGACTATACTGCAAACCAAAAAGGGGAAAAAAAAAAAATAAAGCCTGACCTGAGTTCTGAGAACCTGAAACTATAAATTAACAAATGGCAGGAGTGATGCAAGACCTGATAGGAATGTATGTGAAACTATAAATCACTTCTGGTACTCTTTCTGCTGTCTTAGGGGAAAGAGGAATGTGGCTGGTATGGAAATACCTCTGCTAGACAATTAAGAAAAGAGGGTTGTGTGCTAGAAAGGAAGTATGGTTATTAATAGTTAGAGATGACATTGTTCTGTAGTCTTTCACTGCCTGATAGTGGGAGTATGTAATCTCGGCAGTGGTTTGCTGATGTTTTGTGCCCTTCTGCTTGAAAACATATGGTACGTTTCAGCCTTAGCTCTGAATTTCCTTTAATTGTTTTCTGTTGCTGCCTAAACACTTTGAAATGTAGGGTGTGGGGAAAGGGGAGGTTGATGCGAACTCTTTGTGACATTTTTAGTAGCTGCTCAAGACTTCGATCAGGCAGAATGAAACCCAGCCACTGGATTGAACTTGACAGGTTTTGGGTGGGTGATGATGAAGTGAAATGTATGTAGGAGACATAAGTGGGGAGAAATTATATGGGTGCAGACTCCCAGAAATGATGGTTCAACTGCTCGCCCTGGTATCTAGTCAGGAGACAGTAAGTGCTGTGCCTGTTGGTTGATCTCCATGAATCGAAAGTAGTATTTTGGGGATGCTTTAAATGAGATTATGTCTTCCAAACTGATGCTTCCAATGTGTTACTGGGATGAGATGTCAAAATGCTAATTAATTAATTGAAAAATTCTTGTAAACTAACTGTAAAGTAATATGATTGGCAGCAAGAACTTTCTAATGGGGAAATTTTTCATCCCTCTTCCTGCTCTACACCAAAGCTCTGAAAAAGTATGACCCTTTTTGCCTCAACTTGCCAGCGCTTAACAAAATACATAAATACAGTTGCCAAACAAACTGCAAAAAATTTCCATTTATCAACTCAATCAGCTGTAGTCTGTGATATGCTCTGTCATTTGTATGCTGTTTTTATTTCCTTAAATAACTGATGACTCTGTGTTTGTAAAGAAACATTCCTTCCTAACTGGAAAAAAACTCAACCACGTAGAAAAGGTACACACCTTAAATCATACTTGTGACATTTATAATATGATTTCTCCTGCCTTTGCCAAGGAAGCGCGGTTTTGAGATTTCTTGCAGCAGTCAGTGTTTATCTGTGTTAAATTTTTATAAGCTGGATGCTACAGTGCTTTTCCCTCTGGCTTGTCAAATATTTATTGATGTGCGGTGCTTAAAATTCATGGCAATTTCCAAAGAAAGGAGATTTTAATTGCAGTGGTGATAACTTTTTCTGCGGTATCAGTGCTGGAGCCGTACAGCTATGCTACTCACTCTTCTGTTTGGTACAAAATCCTCATACCACATCTTTTAACGCCTGTCTGAACACCTCCACGCCCGTGTGCCCATGCTGAATCACCCTCCTCCAGTGATGTATGTAAAAGATCTATTAAATACGATGCCAACACCAAAGGCTGCCAAATGCAGGGTGCGGAGATGCTGCAGCTGTGGTGACCGGGCTTGCTTTCTGTGGGGCGTGAGGATGGAGGGAGACAGGAGGAAGCCTGGCGCTAAGGCAGATTGTCTCTGAACCCAGTCGTTGATCCGGGTGTGCAGGGAGAGCTTCTGTACACCGTGGGATGAGCCCACGCAGGGCAGAAAGGGTTAAACAGGGTAGTAGGATGCTACTCCTCTTGAGAAACAAAAGATCTCTGGCTGCTGAAGGAGGCAAAGTCAGAGGGAACTTCCAAATTCTCCTTTAAGAAGAATGAAGAGCTAAATCATAGTCTAAAAATCAGGGACTACATGAATTGAAGATCTGAGGCACCTTGCTGTGTTTCAAGCCCTGTGTACAGAGGGGCTGAACTTCATCTATATCAGATTGTTAACCTGTGTGAGCAAAACAGAAAAACTTGTGTATACAAATAAAAAAAAAGGGAGGAAAAAAAGCAAGCTCTGCCAAAACTTTCAGTGTTTCAAGAACAAGAGGTCTTTACTTCTTTTATTACTCATTAGGCTTCAGGGGAGTTTCACCTTTAAGTGGATTACTGTCATTCCAGTTCTGTGTAGTGGAGTGACTTGGCACTGGAGTATTTTACACACTTTGCTTGTAAAGTCTGTTTTGTATAAACTGTTTGGGGTGAAAAGCACATCACTTGATTTTTTTTTTTTTTTTTTTTTTCTATTTTCCCCTCCCCTCTTCACTTTGGTTGGAATGCAAGTAACTGGTGGGAAAGTTAAGGCTTGTCTAAACACAGAAATAGCCTGGGATGGTTATTCCATGCTGGCTTACAGAGCCTATACTTTCTTTACAGTAAGAATGCCTGCGAGTGGGCAAGCTAAATTCCCTTTGTCTTGTCCAAAATGGGATGAAGCTGTGAAGTGCAGAGAGCTCTCTCGATTAACAAGGCACGTCTGCCCGGGCTGCCCATGTGCTGTACTTTTGCCCTTCTCCTCTCCAGCTGGCCTTATTTGGTAGCAGTGACATCCCAGAAACACACCTGTGGTTTACAACCTGATATTCACTCTCCCTTATCAATAAACGGTTCCTTTAGTACATGTTGTTGCTGTAATACACGGCTGTAATGTCATAGCGAAGGTTACCCTGTGGCACGGTAAGAGACGTGGGCCTGGGAGGGATTTTGAGTCACTGGGGACAGTTGGTGCCTTCCTGCGTCAAGCACCTTGAAAGCTGTCAACTTGGAAGCCCTGCTTCAAAAAAAACCCATTAATTTCTGTTGTGGGTTTTCCTTAATCCCATTACTCCTGTTGGGAAGAAACTGTGGAGCTCAGTGGTGCAAGAGGTTGCGGGCAATGAGATGAGCCAGGCAGAGAGGTCTGCTGGCCGTTACACACGGCGGTGGGCAGTGCCAGGAGCTGAGGAGCAAACTCTGGGGAAGATCCTTCAACACACACCTTGGTCTTACAGAGTTCGTGACCAGCTGCTGTCATCGCAGATGGAGTTGGGGTTTGGGGGGCGGATAGGCCTTCTTGTCCAAAACCAAAATGCTTCTTTATCTAAGGCTGCTTCAGAATGTGGTTTCTGTAATGGTTGAACTCTGGTGAGACCTGTGAATTGCATCGGTGAAGAGGAATGTTCCTCTTCCTGGCTATGATTTACAGTTATTGATACTGGGAGCACCAAGGTAACGGGAGAGTTTATGGAGAAAGCTTCATTCCTGCATTCTGGCAGCAGGAGCACCTGCGTTTTGAGAGGAAGGCTGGAAGTGAGTCGTTGAAGAGTCGGTGTCTGTAATTGTGCGTAGAGCTAGGGCAGGAACCCTTGTGTCAAGGATCACAGTAATTTATTACTTTACACAATGTGGAAAAACAACGAAGGGCACACGGAGTGGGGTGGCAAAGCAATTAGCACCGTTTCTGATCTTTGGCCGATACAGTCTTCCATGCATGCTGTTATAGGTGGGATATTTACTGAACAGAAGCCTTGAGGTCACTCTAAGTCAAATTATGCCTGCAGGATGATTGTTCTAATTATTATTTTTAGTTTTGGGCCCCAAAAGGGAGGAAAAAAGTAGTTTAGCTATTCCACCTACTCCTCCTCCTTTCGGTTCAAGGTCAGACCCGTTAGCAGCCTTCAGAAAAATAGGAAGAGCTGTAGGAGCTGGGATCGCAGTCTACAGGCAGGACAAGTGGGTGACGGGCACTGAGCATCCCGACGTGCAAGGCCAAGGTGGTAATTGGGAGTTCCTGGCTCCCAGGCCTGTGGTCAGACCAGAAGGCTGGGTCAGCCCTGTTCCCTGCTCTCCCCCCTCACCCCTTCTGCCCCCACCCGCAGCCAGCGCTAATAACCGAAACGTACCTCCGAGGAAGAGCAAGTTACCCGACTTGTTCAACGAGCTCCTGCTGTAGGTTTCTTCCCTTACCCCACCTCCGAATATAAACAACGCGGAGCCATGCAGTGATGCTGCTGCGAAATGCAGCTCTAAATTCTGTATTAAACTGATTTGAGCCAGCTCTAGTGGTCAGTATAATGCTGTGTCTATGAAAAACATTTTCTACTTTTAAAAGGTACCTCTTTTTGTAATGGAAATAGGCCCTTACTTAAGGGAATGCGGGTGCCATTAAGGAGGGTTTGTTGTGAATGCACAGCTGAAGGGGACACAGTGTAAGCTTTCAAGATGACTCCAAATGTATTCATAAATGTAGTGCTAAGAAATATGCCTCTTAAAGATGATCTATTCAAATGATTTTCAGAATTCTGTAGCCAAAAAAAATGCCTCAGTCTCTCTTCCTAAAATGTCAAAAGTTTTTGTTGCTAGGCACTGTAGGTACTGAGTGTTTTTTTTTTTTTCTTTTTTTTGGGAGCCTAGAAATTGAAAACAACTTCTGGCACCAAGTCACGGTCTGGATGATGCTGTAATATTTCCATGCAAATGTGCTTCATGGTCCTGTGAGCATAGGGTGCCATTATGAAATTCTGTTCCCATGCTTCCCCTTCATACTCTGTAAAACAAAAAACCCCTAAAATCCACAACAAAAAAAAACCCAAAACAGAGCTCGAATAACAGTAGATAGAAGTAAGGGCTTTGCTTAAGAGTAGGAGACAACCTGGAGGACTGTCTTCATCTATTGGCCAACGCAGCCAGGAAAAACAGGAAAACACCATATTAATTAAATTGTTTTTCTCCCAGATGCCAAGTGAATTGAAAGATGTGCCGTAACTTGTATGCCTACGAGATCTTGCTGTGTTTGGTGCATGCGTAGGGCTTCAGAGAAACAGTTAACTAGGGAGAAGACAGGCTTACCACACAGCACGACTGCAACCTGAAGAAGCAAATGTATTTACACACTTGTTTAAATTAATATTCCTTGCCCCACCCAGATAGTCAAGATAATGATGGTTTTATTTTTTTAATTAAATTGCAGCTCAAATATACAAGCCGAATTTAGTGTGATGTTGCGTTGCACATAGGTAGTCAAAATAAGATGGTATTTACACATTCTTATATGGAGACCTCTCTTCTTTATTACATTTCACTTCATGCTCTTATACTGTAGAGATTTTTAAAATTCTTTTTGTATTTTATGCACTGTTATGTCCCTTGTCAGGTTGGGTTCTTTTTTTTTTTTTCTTTTCTTTCTACTTAAGGTCAACTCTTTCTTAATCCTTTCTGCATCTCTACTTTTTGCCTTTTCCCGTATTTCCCTGTTGCTCATGCTATGGTTTTTTTCCATTTTAGAAGTGCTCTTTGTTTTTTCCCTGTTTTTTTTAGGTGTTGAGGGATCTATGTACTTCCCCCCCACCGCCACCTCACCAGTGTTATATGGTTGTCTTCCTTTTCATAGTGCTACATCATCTTTGTCTCAAGTTCTTGCCATGGTGACATACGTTAGGAGCTGATTACAGGTGCAAGCACAGCACCGCTGCCAGTTTTGATCCTCCGACTTTTTTTAAATAACTTGTTTTAATTATTTTTGAAAGGAAGATGTCCATGTTCTCATGTTTTCCCATACAGTGACTAGCTTCTTTCTTCTTTGTGGTCTGGAGGGTAGCGATGGGAATGAGCCCTGCAGTGGCAGCCCTGCTCTTCCCACCCCACTGACCTGCTGGAGGTGCAGAGCTCTGGCGCAGCCCCCTGCCCCTTGCCTGGGAGCAGAAGCAGCGCTGAGGGTGAGGAAGGACAGGGAAGACTCAGCTCTTTCCTCTCCTCATGTCCATGAGGTTGCAGGAGTGAGAAAGAGCGACCCTGCTCTGCTAGGATGTTGAAGGGAGGGCATGGACCACAGTCTCGCTTTCAATATGGGCATGGCATCTTGTCTCCTCCTCGATGTTGGTTAGAGGGGGATGCTTTAGCAACAGGCAGAGGGAAGGTTTTGTGGCTAGCGATGCCCTGTGGGGACCAGAAAGGCAGGTGCATGCCTGAAAGCATGCGGTATCGTTTGCCGTTCCTCTGAACGGCGGTATTTAAATGCCTGCTCGAAGATGACCTGCTTCCCACTGCTGGCTCCGTCTCTCCCTTGCTACGACTTTGCAGAGTTTTTGGGTGCGGTTTACTTTGAAGTTTGAGGCAAAAATGCAATGCTGAACGGTAATAGCTCTACCTAGTCAGCATTCTGCGCTGTCCGTTTAATGTAAGTCTATACGGCTTGTGGGAAACTCAAGTTGTGCTGGGAGCATCTGAAATGCTCTGCTGTTTCATCATGCACACTGTCTGGGGAAAAAAACCAGCCTGCTCCGGTCTCCTTCCAACCCCCCCCCCCCCCCAACCCCCCAAACACTCAGAAGTAGTAGTAACATACCAAAAATGAATTGGACTTGAATTTTGTGGTTAAGACTTCAGGCTTTATTTTTGGTGCAATTTAAAACCTGTAATTGTATGATCCTAATTCCAACTTCAGATGCTCACCAAAATGCATTGATCGAGCTCTGTGTTAAAATCATCTGGTTGATTTTTGTCCCTGTTGTCCCCATTAGTCAGTTCAGAAGTTTTCTTTTTTAATGGTCATAAACCTTATGTTTACTGCATAAACGTACTTGATCTGTCTGACCGTATATCCTTGCTTTTGGACTGGGCAGCTCTTCTCTCCCCTTCTGGTGTTGCTCCCCTTGTGCTGGTAGATGGCAGCAGTATTGCCTCTCATGCTCCGTTTTATTGGCGTAACGGAACCAACGTTTCCTGTTCTCATCATATAGGTCTCTAGTCTTCTCATCATCATGCTCCTTTTCCTCTGCAACTCTGCTAATTTGAATCTTTCTTAAATTTAAATGGCCTGCCCTCGTTTACAGAGATTGGGAAGACCTCGGTGGTAGAGGTGGGTTGTGGAAACAGGCATGGTTTCATGCCTTTTTTTCTCAACCACACTGCTTGGGTGACTTCTGGTCACCAGGAAATAGGTCTGGTGTTCTTCTCCAGGCTTTTGAGTTCTGAATGTTTAAAAAGAATCCTTTTTGTGGAGTACGATGAGATTCAGATTGCAGTATACCCTTTGGAGCTGAAGTGGTAACGACCATTAGTCTTATTAAAGTACAGCTATACTGGTAAAAGGAATAGCATGATGGCTTCTATATTTGAGCACATTAATCACCAAACAATGTTCCTGTTCACATTTCTAATGATAAATCTAATTGCAAGGTTGATAGCTTGTCATTTTTTTTTTTTCTCCTTATTTCTCTGGTGCTATTTAAAATTATTTTTCAGGTTCATTATTCTTGTAGAGTTTAAAATGGCTGCTAGCTATTTTGAGACCTGTAGCTTCAGTGATTTACTATGATGATTAGGAATGGTCAAGAATAACTTGGCAAGGACAGTATTTAGAAGTGCTGATTTGTTGAAATTATACCTTTTTGTGTCAATATCCAAACCTGAGCAATAGCCTTTTGGGTAACCTCTCTTGATGCTCTGGGGGTAAATTCCAGGCCCTGACGGGAGAAGAGCTGGTGTTGGGGCAGTGACCTGTTTGGTGGCTGGTGTGATCAAACTGCCGGCTTGGGAGCTGGGGGGAGGCAGATTTTGAACCATGTTTTATCCCGCACGCCAGCGAGTGGTGTGACTAGCCGTGTTCTGCCTCCCGTGTTATCTCCCCCTGCCTCTGACCTGTTTCTGAAGGTCTTGACTCATGTCAGTGATGATGTTCTCAGGGGCTGTAAGTGTTATTTATCAGAAGGTTGATGTTTGATAGGTTTAATTGCTGCGACACCTTCAAAGCTAATTCTCTCGTACTCCAACAGTTTGGCGGTTGTGCAGCCGAGCAGCCACGGATGAGCAACTCCTCCGCTTTGTTTTTGTTGCACTTGGCGTGTAGGCAGCATCCATTTCTCTAAATCTCCGAGTCTTCTTCCTTGTTTACCTGCACAATGTGCTCATTCTCTGCAGTGCAGTTGACGTAATCTATAGGTTTGGGAGTTTACTCTCAGTTTTGGTGCCTGGTCAGACCAATCAGGGCATGTTGCCTTGCTGCTGGTGTCAGTTCTGTTCGTTAACTTGCAACTACTTGTTTCTTCTGCTCTTTTGCTTTCTTCCTTTGACTTACCTGCCTGTTTCTTGGACTCCCCAGACCCCTGAATGCCGACCTGATTGTTGCATGTGTGGTGTTTAACAAGTAGTTCCTCTCCTCGCAATGGGACCTTAACCTGTGGTCTCTTGCATGCAGAAGAAACGATGCCGTTTTCAAGTCCTTGGGGTTTTGGTGCTAATGTGGCACTCAATTATTAATTGAATAAAAATGCTGTATTTAGCCAGCTTTCCCTGTAGGGGCATTGCGTGGAAAGGAAAAGTGAATGCCCCTCCTGAGGTTGCATCCCCAGCACGAAGCTCTGCCTTGGCCGCTTGTGCAGGCAGCCCCTTGGGTGCTGCGGGAGCTGGTACCGAGGCAGAGGCAAGGTTGCCTGTCCTCTGTCCTTCCCAGCCCCCTCTGCTCATCCACCACCAGGTCACGTCCCCCATCAGCATTGTCACGTTGTCTCCCTGCCCCACCAGAACAGCCCCCGTTAGGCTTTGGGGCATAACCTTCACAGTGTGAGACACTTGCGATCTTTCGGATGTGGTAATGCGGAGCCCGCAGCCTGCCCGGGGAATACCTTGTTCAAATATTTTCCTTGAATGAAGCCATGTTTACAGACTGATAAGAAATACTAGAGTCCTAGGGACCTTCAAAACAGAAGGTTGTGGGGATTCTTGGGTTTGCTTTAGTTTTTTTAAAGTATTTGTTTTACTTTTTAAAGTCTATATTAGAAGCAGCTGCTGTTTTTTAAAAAAAAATTTAAAATTTAATTTGATTTTTTAAAAAATCAAATTTTAAATGATGGAATAATTGTTACATCCAGTGAGTACATGTTAAAAAAAAAAAAGTTTAAAGTGTATTAAATTGCTGAAGCGGCGCTTTTCTGTACTGTGAAACTCTGATGCCAGTACCTTGACTTACAAACCCTTCAAATGACAGGGCTGTGCGTAGCTTATGAATTAAGTAACTTTGTGTACCTTTTCCTGTGGCTTCCAGCCGAAGGGAGCAAGTGCGCAAGAGGGCACATTCTTTTGTTGTTGATAGCATTCCGCCTTAACGAGAAGGAATTTCTTGCCTATTGCCTATTGTTTATGAAGTGGAAGGAGATCACAAGTTGTATAATCTCTCTCTATATCGTTGGATTTTTTTTTTTTTAACCTTGCTCTTGCTATTCAGTTGATCTGCAGCAGGTGCAGCGAGTGGGTGCTGTAATACACCGCACCTATATTTTGTTATACGTTGGTGTGAGCTGGGGGGGTGGAGAGGAAGGGGAGGAACGCAAAGGAGAGAGAACCCCCCCAAGTAAGGAAGCAGCAGAGCTGAATACGATTTGGTTTCTGTCTCTCTGGAGCTTTGCTCAGCAACCAAACCCAGACTCCAGGTGCAGTATTCCCTCATCGGTCTGTGAGCATAGAAACAGTGCGTCCCTCCTCTTCTTCCTCCCCTGCCAAGAGTTTCTGGGTGGTGAATGTCAGTAGCTGGAGTTATTTTTAAAGGCAAGAGGTGAGGCTTGTCGTGCAAAGCTGGGAAGAGGGCGTTTGTTTGCTGAGCAGAGCTGACATCAAAGTGGAGATTGCTGCCTACTGGCTCGCCACTGCCTCATGCCAGGTAATCTTTAACGTACCCTCAGTCACTGAGATCGCAAACCAGCCTGCCAGCGTGCAGGAGAAACGATCTGCGTTTATGATCCAGAAGATTGCTTTTTCAGTATTATTTCCGTGAGCTGGACTTTGACATTTAGAGGCTCACACTAATCATCTTGCAAAACCTGCTTTGTGCTTTTAACTAAGCAACTGCTTTCTACTTCTCTTCGCAGGATAATATAAATGTTTTTCTGAAAGCGTGCGAAAATATTGGACTGAAAGAAGCTCAGCTTTTTCACCCAGGAGATCTTCAGGATTTGTCCAATCGAGTTACAGTCAAGTGAGTTAGTGAGTTTTGTGGTTTCGTTTTTTCCCTCCCCTTCTCCCCCTAAGCTGTTTCACAGTCCTCTTTTTTTTTTTTTTTTTTTTTTTTTTTTTTTTTAATGTTTGCCTATGGAAAATTCTTCTTTTAATCTGGTACGAGCAATTCTGAATACTGTGGTGAGGGTTTAAGCATTGTTAAGGCTGGTAGAGAAGATTTGCACAACTTTAATTTAAAAAATGAAGTACTATTATGTCTTATAAGCAAACTAATTGTTAATGAATATTTACAGCATTTGATATATGAGACGGAAGCTGTTCAGGTTATTTTAAACTTGGAGCAAAATTAACTGCTATCGAATGCTATCGAAATGCTATCGAAAGCATCACTTCCCTTTATGCTTTGACATTACTGATGTAGAATCTGAAAGTGGTACTTCTGATACTTATCTGAATGGCTCTGAGGCTCGGGTATGGTGTTCCTAAAGGACCGCTGGTCTTGCCACTCTGAATTTTAATCAGGTGTTTCTCACTGTATGTCACATCTCCTGTCAAGGGGGGGTGTGTGTGTGAGTAGAAACCAGGTATTGAATTGCACAAAGGGTAATTGTCATGTTTACAGACAAGAGAGTTTTCCTGTGAAATAGCAGTGGTTTGGTTCTGAAATATAATTAGTGGATTCTCAAATTTCAGGACTGCTGTGTCTCCTAACACAAGTTTTATTACTAGTTTCTGAGAAATTGAGGTGGCGCTTTAGTTAGTGTATAGACACTTAACAGGTGTTTTAAGATAAATGTGTCGTGGAAAAATAATCGTCTTGGGGCATCTTGCTTTGTTACAGTATTAGCTGGTTTTATTGTGTCAGTACAAAGGGTGAATTTATTGTTGAGTCTCCAAAAAAAAGAAAAGCTTTAGTGAGTTTTTCTAGAAACCTGTCAGGTTAAATGTTAAGAATTGATTCCTGTCTTAATTTATCAGTTTTATCAAAGAGGAATAGGCAGTAATCCTTCTGTAAATACAAGGAAAAAAAAATACTGTGAAATGACACATAACTGCTTTCATTAGAAAGAAGTCTCTTGTAGGTGGATTGGGTGGTAGTGTGTTGACATACTCTCTGCCTGGTTTCAGAATAAAAGTTCATACCGTTTTGAGGTCTGATACTTGAGATGGCAAGACATTTTTCAACCTTTGACTCATACCCGAAACGTAATTTCTCACCAATGTGATGTTTATGGACTTGGCGCCTTTTGGCGCCAAGTTTACGGACTTTCCAGGGCACCAGTATTCTCCCCGCTGGTTCCTATGTCACGCCGAAAGCTGGAGGGTTGGTAACCTCTGCCACTCTTTGATTATCCACAAAACCCTTGCTAAAGTTACTTGGGTGAAGGCTTGCTCCAAGGGTATAGCTGGGAAGGGTTGGAGGCTGCCAGGAGCTGGTCTTCAGCAGCGTCAATAGCGACAAGCTGAAACCCCGCGGAGGTCGAGTTAGCAAACTGTTGTGCAAGGTATGTTGTCCAACTCGTCCCTACGATAACCACGGTGCCCAAGTGAGGTCAGCCATGAAATTCATCCAGTGGGTCTGTAACCGCGGCTTTTTTGGGTCTTTTCAGCTCTGCTGGCTCCGGGAGCAGAGAGTAAGGCTGGAATCTGAAGTCATCATAAGGCAATGATGGGGGTTTTACATCATACCTCCTCGGCAATGGATTAATTAGTGTTTTTCAAAACCCCAGTTTTAACTGTTGAGCACTTCTTATGGACAGCAATGCAAGGAGTCTGGGTTAAAGTCGAAAGAGCTGCCAGCAGTATAGCCATGCTCTTTTAATTTGTTTCAATAGAAGTTTGAAACATGTTGCGTATCACATGACAGTTCCACAGCGTGTGTAAAATGCTTACAGAGTAATTCAAAACTTCTGTATCTGAGCACACTGTAAAGTAGTAACCTAACTATGCTAGCACATTTTGACATGTTTAGGAGTTTGGGGAGGGACGGGAGGTAAGGTTTATTCCAAGAAATGAAGGAAATAAGTTACATGAAGATAACTCTCTCGATTGAGAAGTTTATTATGTGTCACTTATTACCCAGAGGGCAAGCTGGTCTTCAGGGGGTTTCCAGAGGGAGTCATATGTGTGTCAGGAGAGAAATGCTGTCTGATCAGGAACTTTACCTGATCTTTCTTTTTATTATTATTATTTAATAGAAATTACCTATTTCATACATTCAAGCTGAATTGCAAATTTCTTCAAAACTTGTAGGATGCCAGGCCACAGAAAAAGGATACTGTTTCATGTCTTGCTTTTGCATTATCCTCTGTTAACCTTGGACTCAGCATTAAAAGTGAATAATTTCTTGTCACAAAGAGGGAAAACTTTTTTTTATATGCTGATTTTTATAAAAGATTGCATTTCATTTTTGGCTTTCTAACATTCCTAAGCAAATTCATTTTGCCGCCATCACCTGAGGCTAATTGCCCACATCTTAAACCATCTGCGATAAGTTGTACAGGATAACATTAACGTGTGCCTGAAGCAGCGTGTATTTTGACACCTCGGCAGTATTGCTGTGTTCTGCTGTTGCACCACCGTTAGCGCGTGTGTTTTATCTACCCAAAATAGATTAAATAAACTGTTGCTTAAACAGTCAGCTTTTCAGGCTGGGATGGCTGAGAACAGTGTGCTGGTAGGATGCATGTATGTACTGCTGGGCATGAGAAAATGCCTGAGTTTCCTTGTATGTGGAAAATAGATAAGAGGAAGGTACCACTAAAAGGGAGGGTCTACTTCTATTGCTAAGGAGGACGTGAGAGTTGTCATCTTACGTCAGAGCAAAACCAGTCTCTGACACTGGCTGGGCGGTCGCATCTCTGTCCCTGCCACACTTGGCCTTCTGTGGACTTGTCTAATCGCTCTGATGGCTCTGGTGCTGGGAGGGTCCTGCAGGAGGAACGCCTCCCATCTGAGGATGATGAAGAGGTGTTCCCTCTGTTCCTCCTGTCTCTGCTGCCTGGCAGTTGCATGTGGCAGCTCCTCCTCCTTGCCTTGTGGGAAATCAGGCTGTTGGCATCTCAGATCGCTGTTCTGTCCCGCCTGGGCAGGCTCCCTTCCCAGCAGGAAAAGTTATTTTCTCCTCGTACCTCGTTTCTGAGTGTGCTTGCTGCCTTTCACTGTACCTTTACCGATAGCACGCTCTCTGTCTCATCAACAGTAATGTCAAGCCATTAAGAAATACCAAACTCTTTATTTGTACATGGTGTAATGTTCTTGTGTCACCTGAGTTAAGGTAAAGACCCTCTGTTACTCATGGCTTGCCAGAAGCTGTACTAAGAAATAATCTTCCGATCTGGTAATGAGGTTGCAACTTTCAGTTGTATTTTTTTTTTATTGCAGCTGAGATGATGCACAGCCATAATGTGAAACCCTCCTCTCTAATCACTACTAGTATCTGGGACAGGAGAGGCAAGAATCCTCTTAAATATCCAGACTCTATTCCAAGTGATTATGTGATTATCCTTTTTGCAAAGAAAAAGCTCCTTAAAATTTTATTGTTTAGAAGTTTGTGCGAAGAGGGCTGGTTAAAATTACTGGTTGCTCTTCAAAGCCTTGCAAACTTTATGCTTTGCCAGATCAGTGATGAGATTAGTTGTCGGGTGATGTGGAAAAATATACTGGCATGGATGGTTTCTTTTCTGCCAATGAAAATGGGAGTGTGGATTAATGTCTGAGATTTATAGTTCAGTCTTTCTGTAAATCTGCAGAAGTTATTGCTCAATGGTATAGTACAGTAATGTGTCATGTGTTCCAATAAAGATTATCCAGATGGATTTATTCATCACATACCGTGTCCAGCACTTGTGCATATCTTCTTGTTTTGTGGCTAGTTATTTGTGTAAATGCATATGTGTCCCTCTTCAGTTCTTTCGGTATATTTGATTTTTTTTTTTAGCCTAGGATTTTATTATTTTTAATCAGAGTAGATGTTATTTTAAAGCCCAGCAGCTTGGGTTTGTTTTTTTTTTTTTTTTATCCTAATGCAAGGTTGTCTTAATATTTCATTTGATTCTTTTTTAGTTCTATCAAAGTAAGAATGTAATATGAGCTTAGTGACTCTCAGTTGTCAGCACGGTTACTATTTAAAAATGTTAAGCACTTCCTTACCAAGCTCTGTAGAGGTGACACACCCAGTTGTTCCCAGCTGTGGAAGGGTTCTTAGTAAAATCATGCCATGGAGTTAAAAGTGAGAGTTTCAATTCTGATGGAATTTGTTATCCCAGTTATCAGTTTTAAAGGGGGCAGCCTGAACAATTGGACTGATGGCATAATTAAAATTTGTCTTGTCTTTCAAGCAAATTAATTCTTCCATCTGAAAAAAAAAAAATCTAATTCTGTAAAATTGAGTTATCCACTTAAAGAATCTCATTAAATACTAATAATAAATTCAAACAATGGTGGGTTAATAGATGAAAATATTAAACCAAGCAAAAAAATTATGAAACAATTCACTGCCTTAATCCTAAATACCAAACTTTTTTAAAGCTACCATAAGCCCCTGAGTCCTAATGTTGAAGTTTTACTATATTAATTTCATTCTTCAATAAAATACCAAATTAAAATATTTGGCTTCTATTAATATTATTACTACAGGGTTATATTTAGAGTAGGTCTTGAATGAAACTCAAAAATTGTCTCCAAAGATAGCTGGAAGTATCTCAGCACCTTGCAAAGCTTGGTATTTGGATAAGGCCTTCAACTTTTTGCTGCTCTGTACTATTTCTTGTATTCATTATCAATCCTGTAAGCTAAATGAAGTGTAAATCTTATGAAGCAAACAGAAAACCCTGCCAGAGAAGTCTTGCTGAAGTGGGATTGAGCACATATATGAGATGAAGTAACGGAGCTCTCAATCTAGCCCTGGCATTTCTATCTTTTGGGTAATTTTAACTTAGCAATTTAATGCTCCTTTAGCTCAATTATTTTTCATAATTTCCTAAAGCAAAAAACAACCCTAGAAAAATTTGAATGCCATGCTTTTCGTAGCATAAAGCTCTATATAACTAGAGCCAACTGGAGAGAAGTAACAACTGTTATCTGTCATGTTCATCCTTGTGTTCAAGCATTTCAGAAGCTGAATTTTTGAGACAGGCTCTCTATTTCAGTTCAGAGATAATACTTTCTGAATTTAAAATACCACAAAAAAAGTTGTTCAGGGATTAGATGTGTTTAAAATAAAGCTTGATAAAACGGAATAGTTGCTAAGTGATGCGGTCGTAAGCATATGTTCTGCAGCTCTTCATCCATGGGGAGCAAGATACATTTCATGGGGTTTTCTTATGATTAAATAAGAATGAACCAGTATATCTAACATACCAACATAAACTATTTTAAACATATGTACAGAATCACTATCTGCTATATCCCAACTATTGTTCCTGACTAAGCACCCATCTCCTTTTAGGGGCTGTTGAAAGGAAGCCTTCTAGCACCAAGTTAAGCCAAATACAAAGCATCCTCTAGTACCTACCTTCTTTATCCCGTAATTCAGATTACAATAACACCAGCACCTCCTTTTAGTGATTAAATTGCCTCACTTGTCTTTTTCGGTGCAGCCACTAAATGTGCAGATATAATAAGAGTTCCTGAAAATAGCAGTGAAACAGTAGCAGAGAGGGGTTGAATGCAGAGGTAGCTTCTTCCAATGTTACATTCAGTCCTTTAGCAACTTCCTGTTCTTCATGTGGTGGGAAAATTACTGTAGACTTTAGTTTCTAATTAGAAAAGAGTTTTGTTTTGTTTTGTTTTTTTTTACATTTTTTAAAAGTTGATGGTTTCTCATGACTTTCATGTTCTTCCTGTCTAGTGGTGGGGAATATGCCAGGTTTCCTGTTTCCTGCTCAGGATGCTTTCTTCTGCAGGGTCAGTGAAGGCAAAGTGAAATTTCTGTTCTATGTTATGAATGTTACCACTGCCAAATAGATCACTGAAGAAAGCAATCTGCATAGAAACTACTGAAAAGATGGTCTTTTTGAGTGGAGGATTGTTGTCAGCACTCTTAGAAATTTGGTTTTTTTGAGAGCTTTAATTGTGAAAGCAGTACCACATCTCAGTCTTTGGAGGAATTTTTTAGGGTTGCTTTGCCAGTAACGCTTAGCTCTTTGAACTGTCTGGCATGCAGCTTACCTGGAAGCTTGAGGTGTAATGATGAGATACTCTTTTGGGACTTGTATCCCATTTTGTGCTTCAAGAAGAACTGCCATATTTTGTTCAAAGGAGGCAGAATCAAATACCCTGAAAATGGAGACTTTTTTTTTTTAAAAAAAAAAAAAAAAAAAAGAGAATGCAAGTCAATTTGTGGACAGGTAGGTCAGTACTGGTGTTTACTGAATTCATACTTAGGTCTTCTTCCATATCTAATGTATTTGCAGAGTTACTATATCTTATTGAAATGGTTTTTTGCTCAAGAATTTCATGCTTATAATAAGAGTGCATGATGGAGCTGAACCTGAATTTTCTGTGCTGATTTTTTCCAAGAAACACGCATTTTAATGATTTGAAAAACCTAGTTCTAATTTGGCTTCAAAAAAAGAAAAAAAAAAAAAAAACACACACAGCACGGAACCACCCTTTCCTGCCTTTTTATTTTGTGTAGAATAGAAAGTTGTGGACTGGATGAAAGCCAAGTGCTTCAGTGCAAGAAGTACGATGGTAGTTAGGCCAAAACTTATACCTGTGTAAGGTCTCCAGCTTATACCTGTGTGACTGAAGAGTCAATCACCCCAAAGGCTTGGGCATAAAGGTCTAAGAAACTATCTTTGAATTCAAATTGAGATGAGAGGAATAAAAGACAGCATTTTTTGGGTCTTGAATGCTGAAATGCAAACCATTTAACCAAAATTTAATTAGAGCAATGAATGCTGCTTTTTTTTTCTTATATCCAGGGAAATAACATTTCTTACACATGTGGTTGTAATAGGCTTTTATTGTGGTAACTGAGTTTCCTAGTGACACTTCCCTTGAAATGGAAAAGTGCAGCACCCTCAGTTCAGAGTGACTCTAGAAATGTTCCTGCGACTTTGTAAGTGTGGAAATTTTCTTTTTGCTATGGGCATTTTCATAGAAATGGGTAATATTTACAGCAGCTAGTCTTCCTTGGCATAGCCGTATTCTAAACATTGAAATTGCTGTATTTATTTTGTTTAGGATATAACCAATTTTAAGATCATACATTTCGCATGTTTAACTTTTATTCGTACTAATGACAGTTATGCAGGGGTAAAGAAAATGAAAATAGACTGTATTTTATCACTCTTGTGAAACGGTTGTGCTTAGTGTAAAATATTCACACTCATGTCATTAATTTGCATAAGCTTTAAATCATTCCAATAAAACCGTTGTAGGCAATAAAATATGTTCCAGACTTTGGACCATACCTGCAAGAAATTTGCCTCCAACTCTCCAGTGTGTCTATGAAGTGTTGGGTGTGGTGCTATTTAATCTCTCTACTTTATCTGTGAAGTTTCTGGTCATTAAGAGAAATATTTGAGATTTGTTCATTTTTTCTGTTGAGTAATTTAACAGTTAATAACTTACACTTACCTATTATACTCTTGATAGTGTTTGATTTTACCATTTATCTATTTTGTGAGATGATTCTGCAGTAAGAATGAAAAGCTTCTGGAGTTGTATACCTGTACCTACATGTGTACAGGAGGAGTCTGAACAAATTTGGAAAAAAAATGACATTAGTGTGTGTTAGTTGTATCGAGAGCAATTCAGGTATCTCTAGTGACACAGATCTATAGCCTTATATTGGAATTTAAATAGTTATGCTACAAAACTGAATGATTTGCGGAAGGAGGTTACGGTAGCTTTCTGCTGAAAGGTGTTGGTTTGTTCAAAGTCCTCATTTTGACCCTATTACATTTGAAAAGTATCTCTGGAATAACTTTTTGAGGGGGTACAAAACCATTATTACTGAAAGCCTTTGCAATACTTTTTCAATGCTCTTTTGTTTTGTGTTAAGAGAAGTGTCTCTAACCTTTTAGTATTCCCATGGGAAACCACCTAAACCTTAGGCACCTGTATTCATTTTAAGCATGCACATCAATCCCCTAACATCCCAGGATTAAATGCAGTTTATAAAACAATGCAGTAGAGAGAGGAAAGCAATTTGGATGAGTAGCAGTGAGTTACGAAAGAAGGAAAAGAGAAAACTTGCATTTTTTTGGTGGTGATTTTTTTTTTTTTCCCATGCAAAAAAAGTGCCTGTGTCTGAGGTTGGAAGTTGAAGGACTTCTAAAAAGAATAAGCTTGTGTTACCTTGATATCAATTAGACAGAACAGGTATGCAAGTTCACTATCTTACTATTTTTAATTGTATTTTACCACTAAATTGCTGAAGTTCAGTTAGCTTTTCTGTAGACAGATAACTCAATAGGAAGAGCTCCTATATTTGAATACTGGGAGGAAGCTGGCTTCTTGAAGTTTTCCATGGATACAGGAGTTTGTTAACCATACTCTGTAAATAGGGAAAGTAAAGCTGAACAGTGTATTGACAGTTCTGTACTTCATACAAAACCCTTATTTTGGCCATTTTTATTCCTGAGCTGTGATTAATACTATTTTTACACCACTTGCAGAGATTTCAACAATAATTTTATCACTGCTTAATTGGAGCACTCACCATATCCTTCAAAGTAGCATTAACAGGTTTTCTGCTGTGACTACTACAGAACATAATGGGGAATGCAATAACCAATTCAAATATTTTTATAAAGCGCATGTCAAGAGGGTTGCAGGGTTGTTGTCGTCTTGTCACTGAAACCAGTTAAATGAAATCATGTCCTGCCACATGGTTAGAAGACAAGAAGGGGTGGGAGGGGGAGGAATGAAGAGTGCTAGATAGCAGCCAAGCTTAACCACACAAAGGCATCATCTCTTCATGTTTCTTTTAAATGACAGAGATCTGTTGTCTTTAAGAAACAAAAGGAAAAAACCCAACAACAACAAAAGAAAACCCAACTGGAGAACTCTTCTCCAGGCTGATCAACCTGGATGATCAAGCTCAGGATCTCCAGCCCAGCCGTCCTGGTGGTCTCTGCTCAACTTGCTCCAGTTTACCAGTGTGTCTCCTGTACTGGGGGGCACCAGACTGGAGACAGCAGCATTATAGACGTGGCGTAATGAGCGCTGAGGAAAGGGGGGATGATCAGGTCCATCGGCCTTCTGGCCATGCTCCATTTCATACAGCCCCGAGCGCTGTTGGCTCATGTTGCCGGGGTCTGTTGCTGGCTGATGTTCAGCCCAGCAGGACCCCCAGGCCTGGCTCCCCACCCCGCTCTGCCATCGCAGGGGTTAGGTCCATCCCGGGGGCAGGACTCAGACTTTGTCCTCCTTGAATGTCATGAGGTTCCTGCAGAGCCAGTCGTCCCAGCAGCCCTGCCCTCCGGCATATCAACTGCACCCTCCCCGCACTCCCGTCTCCTCGGGAGGGAGCATGGTATCAGAAACTGACTCAGAAAGAAAAATTTTGAAAGCTGCTGCGGCCGATTGCCGGGACTAGAGTTAAGAAGGTTGACTAATGCAGATGATAGTTCCTCTTTCCTTTCCCTTCTAGAAAAAACGTCCTGCAAATGTAAACATGTACACACCTTTGAACCCAGTATGTACAGATATGCATCAACTGACGTGGATTCCAATGCGTTATATGATAAAATATTTAACTGGGGCGGGGAAAGGAAGGCTAAGTTCAAAATACTTCTGCTTTTGCAAAGGCTATTAAATTACAGACAGCCACTTGTGCCCTGTGAATAAACGCTGAAATATGCTTGTCAGGTTTATGGTGCAGTAATGTATTCTTTTTAACTCCGTGACCTGATGTTTGTAAGAGGCTCTCAGCTGTGATCTTCTTCTGGGGTGAGGGATGTACTTGGTAAAACACTAGCTAAAAATGCCCAAGTTAACAGAAGGCACAGTATATTTATGTATGGTTTGACTTGAAGATGTAATGTATTTTCATCACAGGTCTGTGCAGTTAGGGAATTACTGCACAATTCCACAAACTAATCCTAATCTGTCCAAATTTACCAGTGTCAACTACTCTAGTAAACAGCTTTTAATAGTTGTTTGCAGGTTAATTTTTCAGAAACTGTGTTCTTTATGTATGAAATAGAAGAAGGACTTGGGTTACTTAAGTGAGAACAGGAAAATAAGAACAATTCCAATTTCGTGTATAAAATGATGAGTTCTGGAACAGCTGATAGTGTTCAGGTCTGAGGTAACAGGGTTAGGAGTTTTGTGAGAGGTTTTTGATGGCATCTATTCAGTGTTCAGTGCCAGTCCAAGAAAAAAGAAAACAAAACCAACAACAAGAAAAACAAACAAACAAAAAAAACCCCCAACATCCCTCACAAAAAAACACCCAGAAACAAAACCCAAGCATTGGTAAGAAGTATTAGGAATAGGAAAAACAACGGCACATCACTGTGCTGCTGCAGGTAATCTGGAGTTTGCCGGTGGTGTAAATACCATCTGAAGCTTTGGACTTTGATAATTTTCCCTTTCCTCGCCCTCCCCAAATTCCCCCAAAATCAAATCTATGGAACTGGAAGATCTTCATCCTCATGGCCTTTCTCTGACCAAAAATAGGAATAGCTGGTGCTGCAGGTGTAGTTAAATGTGCTAGGAGTCCTGAGCCTGAAAGAGAGATGGTGGATGAAGAGCAGAGGTGCACAAAGTAGCAACCTTAAAACAAACAAACAAATAAAAAAACCCTAGCAGATGGCATGGACGAAGTGTTTCAACTAGTTGCCATGTCCCCTGTTACACGAATAATCAATGAACCAAACGAAGGGGCAGTAGGCTTCCTTGTCAACAGATGCTGTGGATGCTAAAAGTTTACTTGAGTTCAAGGGGTAGTGGAGAAGTTCACAGTAGGGAAATCTCTTAGAGTTACTTAATACGGGGAAACTACATCTAGCCTGGGACGTCCCCAAGGGAGAAGCATCTTTCCTGCTCTATTTTTACTCTTCCTTAGGCAACCACTTGGGGTTGCACGGGAGGATGGGATCCTGGGCTAGAGTTTTGATCTGGCCCCATGTGGACGTTCCTATGTGTGGTTTTGAAAAGGTCACATCCAGTGAAAGCTGCTTTTAACTTCTGTAGATCTATGATAACCTCCTCCAAGAAGCAAAACTAAGGAAAATATCAGACAGAAATTTTATAGAAGCAATTAATTTGATTTGCTAAATCAATCAAGCAATCTACCATTGTTAAGCTTTAGCAAGCATGGAACACTGTATGCAGAGGTATCCGAAAAGATGAATAAAATCATGGTAGGTCTCTAATCTAGACCAGTATCTGACTACTTCTATACGTGACCAGGTTGTGCAATCGCAGGGAAAAATATTATTATGAACTCTTAGGAATTTAACATTTGGTGGTTTTTCATCAAGCAATTTGAAATTTTAGTAAAAGCTTCATAAGAATAATATATAAGAAGGGCTGAAATTCTCTTGAAATAAGCTGGCACATGTATTTGCATATACTATATTCAGCATCATTACTTAAAACCTACTTTTGCTCTAAAAAGATCAGTTAATTTAAGACGTTTTGTTACTGATTTTGGCATGGGTAATGTAACTGTAAGATCACACATCATATGGTTATGCAGAAGGCACACCCACCCAGATTGAATAAGCACAGAATAAGATGCATCAGTAATGATGCTCCTCTGCTATGCTCGTCCTTCAAAACACTCGCTTTCCCTGTGCAGGACATCTTATTCTTGGAAATCTGAGCTCACCTCTTGTATTGAATGTTTACTGCTGTTGAGAAATCATACAAAAGTCACTTAGCACTGGTGATTTACTAGTATTTGCCATTTCATTGCAGTGTTTTCATTCCTTCAAGAGGAAAAATAATTCTCTTGCAAAAGGATACTTTTCTTTTTTATAAACAACATTTTCTCTTTCCAAAGCATTTTCCTCTTTGAGCTGTGACCAAGTTCCTTAGTTTAATTCAGTCTTCTCTGATACTGTTTGAATAATTTGTGAATGTATTCAACAAGCTAGTTTGTTTAGTTATTAAATAATCTATACGGAAATCTCCAGTTATCCAGGTGGTGTGGTCAGTCTAGGGTGGTGATCATCACCAAAATGATGTGGCTGCATTTGTAAATTACTTCTTCTATTTTCTGTTCAGTATTCTTTTTAATTGATTGGATAGGATTTTAAATCTATGAATCCAGGGACTGATGGCACCAGACATGGTACCCAAGCAAGCGTTCCCAAGCTTTGCTTGCTTGGGTATAGCATGAGCCATGAATGCACAGTAGCTGCTCTCAGCTGGTTCAGACCCTCAAGATAAACTAAGGCAGGCATTCCATGCGTATGCTGTGTTAGGTGTCTGCCAAAGCTGCTTGATAAACTTTCTCCCTTTATTGGACAGTGTGAGTTTTATCAGGAGAAAAGCTGGACTGAAGGGCTGGTGCTTTTTGGTTTCCTCAGAAAGTGTATTTACACAATGGTGCATTGCAGTGAAAGGGCAGAGAGGGCAGGGGAAGCTGGGCAAGGTAAAAACCAAGAAGAATCTGAATCCAAAGAGGATTCAAAATCCATTCTCAAACCGGAGCTTAATCTGAGCAGTTGTGAAATCTTCACTGAACTTGAATTTGAACTGAAACAGGGCTGAGGAGAGGAAATCTTAATCTTAAGAATGAACTTAGTACATTGTCGTGGTTTAGCCCAGTTGGCAACTAAGCACCACGCAGCCGCTCGCTCACCCTCCCCCCCGGTGGGATGGGGGAGAGAATGTGAAAAGAATGTAAGAAAACTCATGGGTTGAGATAAGAACACTTTAATAATTGAAATAAAATAATAATAATAATAATTATTATTATTTATAATGAAAAGGAAAACGAGAGAGAGAGGAACATAACCCAAGAAAAACCAAGTGATACAACCGCTCACCACCTACCGACCAATGCCCAGCCAGTCCCTGAGCAGCGATCATTGCCCCCCCCGCCCCCGGCCAGCTCCCCCCAGTTTCTATACTGAGCATGACACCATATGGTATGGAATAGCCCTTTGGCCAGTTGGGGTCAGCTGTCCTGGCTGTGCCCCCTGCCAGCTTCTTGTGTGCCCAGCAAAGCATGGGAAGCTGAAAAGGCCTTGACCAGTGCAAGCACTGCTTAGCAACAACTTAAAACATCAGTGTGTTATCAACAGTGTTCTCATGCTAAATCCAAAACACAGCACTATATCAGCTACTGGAAAGAAAATTAGCTCTATCCCAGCTGAAACCAGAACATACATGAAATAAGTTCACTTCTTAGCACTTTTTTTTTTTTGGCTTTTACTATATATCCTTTCCCACAGGATGAATTTTACAGTGAAAAAGTGCAACCACTTGAAAAACTGTCTAAACAGAAATACAAACTGAACGTAACAACATATGAGGAGTATAAAAGACAAAGGATTGGTTCCCTCAAGCAGCTCAAGTATGAGCACATAAGTGAAAATGCTTATGTAGAAGTAGGTCAAAAAACAGTGAATGCTTCTTCCCGGGGAGTGTAGCCTGTGAAGAAGAAAGGAGTCCACTGGTTCAGGTAGTACACAGCTTCCCTTCATTTTACTTGATCAGAGGTGGGTCTGCACAATAAGGTGTGCTGGGTTGGCTCAACACCGAGGCCATGGGAACAGCAGCCTCTTCTGCTAATACTGCAAGCACTGACCCAGAGCTGTCACCCACCACGGTGCATCTGGAGCGTGTGTTGTAGGCACCTGTGACTGTGTCCTGCTGGAGTAACATCATGTCACAGCTTTCTCCTTTACCCATCTTTCCCTTTCCAAGAGCTTTAGTATTTCTGTACCATGCTGCTCGGTGTAGCCATCTAACCTAAGCTCTGCCTAAATTACCGTGTTCCTCACAGAACTTGTTAGAGGACAATGTAATGAGGACAAAAGAAATTGCAGCAAAGTTTGATTCAAAGCTAATGTGAAAGAATCAAGCTCTTTTTATTCATTTTATTAACTATGATGGAGAAATGGATCTCAGATGGTCACTAGTATTAGAGAAGCATTGCAAGTTTATCGTCAGCATCACCGAAATGCATTTTCTCACTTTCAAGTACAACATTTCGTATGGCAGAATGGTTTGCATTTGCATACCTACAGACTTTTGGGGTCTTGTTAAGGTCCAAGAGGAGCCTGAATTGAAAGTTTCTGTATTGGCTTAATTCTGGTTCAGGGGAGGTGAGGGAGCAGTGAACACAGGAAATTTCTTCTTGTCTCCTCTTGCCCGGGAATGTGTTTGTGTGGTTTCCATCATGTAAAAATGGCGTATTGCTGTCTGATTGGTTAGAGGAGAGAGAGAAACTTGCTTTTATCTCTTGAGGAAGGAATCTTTTTGATGGACGTGTACCAGAGGCACGCGTACCTTACTTATAGAAGGAGCTTTTGTTTGCAGAAGTTTTGTCAGGAAAGCAAATATGTTCAAGGCCCTAGAAACTGTTTGGTCAAGCTTAATTGCATGTAGGTTTTGGCATGCAACTTTTAATGGAACATGTTTCTGTTATTTGTGCATCTGTAGTTGCAGGAGAGACTGGGCTCCTTATAAGCTGAAATAAGGAGCAGTGAAAATGGTGGAAGAAAACTACTAAACCGTGTTTTTTCTGCCTTCACCCATGAGAGAGTACTTCAGCTAATTACTTCAGGTTACTTCAGCTCTTGGTACTGTGACTTCTTTGTTAATGCTATGTGTTTAGTTATGAAGACTCCCTTCAATTTCAAAACAAGTGTATTAAGATTAATCTTTACCTGTAAAATATTCTAGAATCTGTTTTTACTGTCAATGAAGAGGGCTAGCATCTTCTCAGTTTCTAGTTCCTTGGCCGTAGGTGATCCACGTGCCACCGCCACTGTCATTCTGAATAGTCTTCTGATAACTCTCCAGCTAATTTGGGATACCCGGTGAAAACATTGCTGTTTTCATTCTCCATTGCTCGGACATCTCTGCCAGGCGACTCACAAAACAAACAGCAACACTGGGTCAGCCTCAGAGAGTGCACGCTTTGAAGTAGAGGGCAGGTGATGGTTATAAAAGGTTAGTCTTCGATGGTATTACAAAAGGTAGCTGTAGAGGTTTCCATGCATTTACTTATTACAGTGTGTAATGTCCCGATCCTTACATACAAAAAATAATTAGTGGGTAATTATTAGAAAAAATTACTTTGTACTTTCCTTGGTGGTGGAGGATATAGCAGAAATTAGTTTATAGGTAGGATTTGAAAGTGTGTGGCTCTTTTTTAAGTGATGGTAAACACAGCAAGATACAGGGACAAAGACAAGAGTATAAGACAAACTGGGTATAGATGGTCAAGTTAAAAGCCTGGTAGAAGAGAGAGGGCAGAAAAAGAAGTTGGCTCGTTAAACAAAGCAAGTTGCAGTCCATTCTAATCTTTGTACTTGCAGTAAAATAAATAATTATTTAAGAGAGTAAATACTGTGCTATTGTGTTCATTGGATAATTATATGTTTAATTTTTCATAGAGAATTGCTTTTTGGTTTGACTAAAGCTCTCTTACCGCTGGTGGTACTCCCTGGCCAGTCTTCAACTTGTGAAGCACTTTGGCAAGGCTTGGTTGTACCCGTGAAACACAGGATCCTCTATGCAAGCCAAAATTAGCAAAATAAAAGCCTTTTTGAAGAAAGCAGAATTTCAAAACAGTTTTTATTTCTGTAAGTTGCTCTGGAATCATGAGCGTGTTAGTGAACATAATTTTGAGGGGAATTGGTATGACACTCAAAATGAGTGTATTTGAGATTTTACACATTGTAAATCATCGCAGAATGAATTTAAATGTGCATTTATGTATTTTAAAAGGCCTATTTACTTCACATCCAATCTGCTGATTTCTATGCTATCAGCATTCATCAATGCTAAAATTTCAATGTCACTGCTTAAAAAGAGAAGCAATTTGGGAGTGCTTTTGACAGGAGTTTGTTTTTTCTCTTTGCAAAGAATGATACCTCTGTGCTTTTAATTTATTATTCTTTCCTGGTGGCTTTCCTTTTTGAAGCATTGCCTGTTTTTTGTTGGTAACTTTATTATACAAAAAAGTTCAAATATATTCACCTGTGTACCTCTCCTGTACCTGTTACGGTTTTTCCTTCAGGGGCTTAAGTAATAACTATGTTACTTTTAATAATAGTTCAAATAATTACATACTTGACATTTTGTTCAGAGTTCATGCAACAGTTCTGGATTTCTTTCCCTGGCAAAAGCTTCTACAGATTCTTTCCTACCTGAAAAAAATTTGGGGGTGCCTACTTTTACGTGTACTTAATGTGCTGTTTTCCAACTGAAGAGCTTTAAATGCAGTGTGGCAGAAGACTTCACATTCATCTTCTTTCTCTTTGAGCAATAAATACCTGACTACTGCAGTGGTTCTGAATCAGTGTCTTCCAATAAATTAGCATCAAACAGATGGCTGATTTCTTATCTCATGAGCTGTTTTTGATAGTACTGATTTGTGTTATTAAAGATGAGGCTTGCATAACTTACACTGCAGTATAAGCTATTTTTGAGTATCTTCGAAAACTGGTACACTGTACTACTCTGCCATAAATGTATTTCCTTGATGATGAAGACTGTTGCATGTCTTTGTACCTTCACTTGCTAAAAAACCATCTACAACAGTGACTTTTATTAAATTTATTTTTGAAATGTATACTCTAGCAGGGGCCACTAACTGCACCTACATCTCTACCTTTCACATTCCACTGAAATGTAGAGAGGATAATATGTTAAGAGCATTCCAGCTATTTTTTTGTGGCCTTCACCGCCAAATGCTAATGCTATGCAGCAAGAAAGTGAAAGTATATTGCAAAAAAATTTCAGTGTTGTGTGGATAATGTGGTCAACAATTTGCCATCTGGCAACCGAACATGATGATAATGCTCAAGGTTATCTCCCATGTATGTTATCTGTGGGTCAAAGGGTGAAGGCATTTCCATCTCATTCTTTTATCCTGTACTTTATGGTGGTTGCCTTCCTGTCAAGGAGCAGCTGAGTTTTGCTGCAGTTTGGCAACCTATTGCTAAACCATCAGCAGAGACTGATTTATCCTCTGCTCGTTGGAGGATGCTACTGGTTATTCCTTCGTTGCACTGAGTTAATTTCTTCTTGTAGCTCTGTTAGCCTGGAGGTGAAAAGGAGGAGGAGAGACCTTGGAAATTACTCTGTGTCTCGCTGTTGCAATATGCACATTGGTGATGAGACCTCTGAGATGGCTTCCTGTGTGATTCTTCCCCAGTTGTAATTTGTTTCAGGTAGGCTACACTAGAGTTAGGTGTAATGAAGAGGAGAAACATCCAATTAGCTTTAGCAAACTGCCTTTGCATTTCTCATCCTGTCTAGATTATCAGTCTTCCTTGAGGGGATGATAAGGTCTTGGTTTTTCACTGAATTGTAAAACAGTGAATAGTGACAGCACTGTTGTTGCTGGGATTTCTGAATCAGATAGGGCTAAAAACTTAAGACCAAAAAGGCTGCTTCCATAGACACTTTCCAAGGTAGCAGGTCTGGATTTAGCACTTGGTAACGCAACATGCGTACTGTCCCTTATGAAACTGAGCCTCGTAGCAAACTGGTGCCGTTGACATACTTTGCAGTTTAACCATTAGTTTGATTTAATCTTTGCAACAATTAAATACAGTAATGATTGCCAGTCACAGGGTTTTCAAGAAACCCTTAGTCTTCAGAAGCTGCGGATTCCTAGATGAGAGTCTCAAGGTTTCTATTAACCTTATCGGGGTCAAAAAGACTGCTTGGTCTTTGTGTAGAAATGATGAAGATTGTGGGGGAAAGGATTTGTACACTAGCCTCTTCCAGAGCCCAAGGGTTACTTTTGTGTTATCCTGGCTCTGCGGTTTGATTGACTTCTGGGAAGGATCGCTTACAACCACCATGGGTGTTTAAGGAGCCTATTTCTCCAGTGCTTTATCTGGCTAGGCAGTTGATGAAATTCTGCAGATGGCTAACTGTAGTTTCCAAGAGTTGGTGCATATAGTATCTTCTTTCTCATGAGAAGGAAGATTCCTAATTTAGCATTTACTCATGCACTCATTAAAGATGTTGGGAATATTGCCATGGCCTCACTTGGAGCAGAATTGGATCGTTTTGTTCCACTCCCTCCCTACCACCAGACTTAGTTGTAATAGCTTGTTGGAGCATTTTGGTGGTGTCTTAATTGGTGTATTAAGCTTTTTTTTTTTCCCCTCAGTCATCAGTTTTGTGGTACAAATTACATACTTCGTGAGTACCAGTGAAAGAGAGGTGTGAGATCATCTATAGTTCCCTGGCTGGGATTGTTTTCTCATATCATTAATTTTGTTCAAGTTTTTATTCTCAGACTCCTCTAACTTTACAACAGAAACTCTCAAGTGACTAATAGCACGTTTGGTTTCAGTAGGTTGGGATGCTCAGAATTGATGTAAATTCTCCCAGCTTCAGAGGTATATGGTCAGACTAGCTTAACTTTTTTTTTTTTTTTTTTTTTACACCCTCCTTCCCCCTTTTTGCCTCCCACGCAGACTTTCTAACATTCTGGCAAAGCAAGTATTTGGACTTTTACCCATTCTCTCACTTTGCAGTTACGGAGCATTCATTTTTCCAACATTAAAAACTTGGCCGGAAAACCTGTCCCAAAAAGCTTGATGTTTTGAGCAAATGTTTAAAAATACCCTCTGACTTGGCTGCTCTAAATAGCCTTAAAGCACTGCTGTCCACTGGGGTGGACAAATTCTCCCCCAAAAAGCTAATAAAAAAAGATAATAGTTATCCAGTAATATTGATAGCAACAAATTGAATTTCATTATTTCAAATGTTACAGAAATAAATCTGAAGCCATAAGGAACCTGAATAAGAGTAATAACATCTTTAAGTAGCTCCCTTATGTGTGGCTGTTGCAGGAGCTGAGGATGGGAGGTGAGAATTGTAGCAACTATGGAAAATAATATCTGCTTATCTTAGGGCTTGTCTGGTCCCCAAAACAAAAGGGCACATTTTTGCTAAGTGTAGTACACTTTGTGAATTTTACTTGATTTTTGTATCGTTTTTGTTTTAAATTGTATTGCCGTTTCACACCATGTCTTCTGGGAGGCCTGGTTCAAGGGGAATACATCCTTTTTTTGCATTCTTTTCTGATAAGGTTGAATAGATTAACATTTGACTCTGCATTAATTGTAGTGCTCTTTCCTAGCTCTAAATATTTCCTCACAAACGAAGGCATATCAAGAAAACATAGGAAATAATAAAGTTCAGTTGTATCTGTGTACCTCACTTCTTCTGGACATATATGCATCAACATAATTTAAGAGAGAACTGACTTCAATAGAGAGAAGTCGGGTTCAGTCTGTGTTTCGTATTTTTGTGCTCCGTGTGATGAACGATGATGTTGTGCTCTGTGTTGCTAGGGTAACCCAAAGAAACATAGAGAAAATACGGCAAAATTTCAAAAAGGAAGCATTATAATTTTGTCAGTGCTTCTTATTTGCTTGTGAAATATTTTGCCAAAATATTACTGAGAAAACCCAGTAGTCCTTTAAAGTTTTTATTCCAAATGTAGAGACTAAACTAAATGATGCAGTCATGCAGTAGTGATTTATTTCTACTTAAGAACAAATTCCAACATCACTTTAACTTGTTTCCAAAATCTTTATCATGGAATAAACTGCACTTACCTTGTACCTCCATTTTGTCATCTTTGCTCTGTCCATCTCTATAAATAAATCTAAATTCTTTCCAAAATCCTAGCTCTATCACACTTTCCCCAAAGCTGTGCTTTTAGTAATCCCACTTTAAACTCCTAAAGCATTTGATCTTAAATAATATGACAAAAGTAGAGAATAAAAAGAAGGGCTGGGGTAGACACTGCCTCAATTCTCTGTCCTTCTGTACAATAGTTTGGCCAGCACTACACTGGAATTGCTTAGGGGAAAAAATGAGCCGTCAGAAATCTGTGCAAGTGACTCTCAAGTGCTGCATATCCCACGTACCCCCAAGATGCAGGGGGTCTGTCTCCTCTCAGGAGGATATATGCTTCCTCATGCTTATACCTGCCATTATGGGTCTTGGCTCCCCTGCAGAGGTGGCGACTGGAGTGGACTGAAGTCTGGATTACTTCCCACTCACGGGCCATGGATAGGGCATCTGCAGTTTCTGCTGTTAACTCTTAGTGAGTCACCTCTGCGCTAAATTGTTTTCTCTATATGCGTTAGAACAACAGCAACTGAGCAGATACCTATTTGGACTGGTGAAACTCAATGTTAGCACAGGCGTGAGCATAGCAGTACCTGGATTAAGTTACTGTCAGTCATCTTTTTTTCTTTATCAGCAGATATGTTTGTCACCAAATATCCGGTATAAATTATGCAGTATAGACGTGAGGTTGGTTTTTTTTTTTAAATTTTTTTTTGCACACCATGAAAAATTAAGTAAATGTCTTGAAGTCACTATTGAGTGTTGTAAGATGTAGTAAACTGTTTTGCTTATACACAAGGCACTTGTACATCACCACCTGTTTGCTTGACACAAAAATAACAAAGGATTACATTTACCAAATCTTTCTCTGGGCATGGACCAAGGGAGGAGATTGAATGCAGGAAGGTGGTGTTTTTTTCTCCTCTCTGATTATAGGCTATAAAAATCTCTCTGTCTCTCTGAACAAGCAAAGTTGTATAACCTGCCAAATCCTAGCTCTTCCCAAGGGACCACCTCTGAATGCTTTATCCAAATTGAACGATTGTATTAATCCTGGGGGTCGAGGGTAAGAGAGTGCATGCAGGCAGTTGCTATGGAGTAGTTGGTAGATGGAAAATTTTTTACCCTAGCTTACCTTGCAGTAACTTGTTTATCCGTACCGTGAGTTGGTGCAGAGGTGTCTGAGCGATACTTTAGAGGGAATAAATGAGTCAGTATTGAGGGCTATTCTACAAAATTACCTCTGATATCTGCCTGTGGGGCAAGGGGATGTTGAAATACTTCAGTTAAATGTGAGAGTGGGAGTAAAAAGGACAACAATTTTGGAAATATTTAATTTAATAATGGCAAAGAGGCATCAGGCAATAGAAAAGTGAATTTCTGTATTGTCTTGAAAAAATGCTAACTGTGAGTTGCCATGGTTGCTGCAGCTTAGCTAAAGCAAATAATATACTTCATACAGAATAATTTTTTGTAAAATGCTGTTGAACAATTTCTGTGCTGGTTAACAGCTGCACCTTCATGTGTTTTGTACATATTTCTAAAAACTTACAGCATTGCACTTAATTGCCTGTTTTGATACTTATTTTTCAGAGTGACTCCCCAGATATACCAACTGTTCCTCTTGGAAAGATTGCTAGTACAAGTGTGTGCTCCCCAGATGGATTTATCTTTGAATTAATCTACAAAATTTACACAAGATGGTCTAGTTTGGTGGGGGGCAATGAAGAGAAAAGATCTTCAAAACTGAATGCAAGAGAAGTTAATGTAGATGATGATCCTGATGATCAACAGGATGAGCTCAAGTCTGTTGATTTTTGGGAGGGGGGAATGTAAAATCTCAACATTTATAGAAGGTACAAGGAAGAAAAAAGATAGAAGTTGTAACATTTACTATAACCCTGGTGCCAGGGTCAACCGAATTATGTACAGGGTTTTTTGTTTGGTGTTTTTTTTTTTTTTTTTTTTTTTTTTTAAATAAAAAGGGGGCAACAGGGAGGTAAAAGAAGGAGAGATGGAGTGATCTAGCAAAGTGATATGCTCCAAGTTCTAGACCAATGCTCTGGAAGTTATAAAAATCTATAGGGTGTGTAAATAGTGATATGATAGCTATCTATCCCTCTATCTAAATTGCTGTGTTTAAGTGTGGGGTTTTTTTTCTTGAAAAGCAAGTAATTTCACTTCTGAAATTCAAACATCCTCTTGAATATGAACAAACTGTTTGATTTCCTTTGAGAACTCCTAACACTGTGTGAGCTTGGAGTCGACTCAGCAGCTTCTAATTCCTTGTGCAGAGAGTCTTATCATTTCTCATGAAAGTCACTGGATGTTCTCATGCTTCTTGGCCAAAGTATATGGCATGTGACTGGTACCTTTCAGAAATAAGATACCTGCTATTTATTTTTGTATAGGTACCAGTCTAGACCTGGAATTTAAAGTAACCAATACAGACTGGGGAAAAATTCTAGATGTGCTCTGGAAACAAAGAAACAAACAAACAAAACAATAGAAGAAATACCCAGTTTAATTACCTGTAATTAGTGAAGCTGCTGACTTAGGGGGTTTTAGGAATGGAGTAAGAAAAAGACGCAAAAAGGGACCATTCAACAAAGCTACACTAATTATTATAAATACTTTAATTTTCTTTACTATAGCTTAACATTTGAGCAGGAAGCTGCAGTATCCTATCAGTCTCTTCTTTCTGTGCAAGTTGTTGCTGCAGCGATGCTCCATCCCTCTTCCCCTGCCCACCCCTGAGATGAGAGCCAAGGAGTGCTCAGGTTATCAGGCAGGCTCCTCCACACAGGCTTGTTCTTCTGGGGATGGTTTTGGGGGTTGTTTGAGGGTTTTATTTTTATTTTTTATTTCACAGGTATGCCTTCTGCCCCACAGTATCCTGAATATTAGTTTTCTCTTTGGGAGAACCTGTAGATTAGACTGAGATACGAAGAAGCTGGCAGAGGTGGACCACCCAGGGAGGGGTCGGAAAAGAGCGTTAGGAAATGGATAATATGAGTGTCTGGTGACTTGCCGGGGCTGATGCACATTTCTAGAAGTGCCTGTTTTTGTTTTGATAAGGGATTTAAGAATAGCGTGGAAGCATAATGGGTGAGATCAGCAAGGAAGCGCCATGCTCAAGAGGCAGTATGAAAGGACGGGCTCTGAGGCAATGGACGGCAACGCGTTCCCACGGAGGGTGTTGGCCGGCTGCGTTCCCTCTCCGCCTTTCCCCTCTTGGGCATCTCTTTTCCACCCCTCAGCCCCTTCATTAGAAGGTGAGACTGCAGGGTGGGGACAGGCTGCTCGGTTATCAGGGCCCACAGAGCTCCTTGCTGCCAGCTGATGGCTTTGTAGGGGCATGGAGAAACAATTTCTGCCTTCATTTTATACCTGACTCTGTGTGCCATTACAATGTAAGTGGCATTGAGTCCAGTGGACGTATTGCTGTGGAAAATACATGTGCTTTTTATAGTCAAATAGAAAGGTGCACTTCCAAAAGCTGTTCTTGAACGCTGCGGCCATAACCTGACCGTTTTATTTCTAGCAATCTCGGCAGTGAACTGTGGCTCTCAGGATTGAGTATCAGTTCACTAAGAATCCAAGTGGTGGAGGAATGTCCTCATGTTTCTGTACCCATGCGGCAGCCCCATCTTCCACTGGAGCCTTTCTATTCTCAGCAGCACGTGGGAATTCAGTGAGATCCGATAACGGCAATATTAATAGCAGCTGAGTAGGTGGCCAAAGAGGTTGAAATTTAGCACAAGCCTGCTGCTAGTTGGACAGCCAGCGTTCGTCTCCTGCACAGCATACCTCGGCGGGGGTGGAGAATCCTTCAAACTCTCCGACGTTCTCCTCGGAAGCGTAAGTGAAGCTGGTCGGTATCAGGGTAGAGCGCCTGGAGCTTGGCAAGGAGCTCAGGAGTGGGCTCGTTCTGCAGCCTGCTGATCCGGTCCGGCTCCCAGGCCAGGGCATGGCTCTTCCAAGTCCTTCAAAGGGCATCTGGGCAGTAGAACCGCTGCCTTGGTGGACGGAAGTTCAAAAAGAGAGCACTGATACTTCTTTTTAAACAGAAATCCGTTCAAGTCCTGTGTTCATGAGATCTATAGTACAGAGGAAGAGATGGAAAACAGATAGCTTTGGCAGCTGTTTCTGGAGTATTCGTCACCAAGGGAAGGGTTTGGCAGTGGGCAGAGTGCATTTGTCACTGGCACATTCCTTTCTATCAGTGGGAGTGTCTCTGACCCTTCTTTCTCCCCGTAAATGGGTTCGGATTTTTCTTATCTCTTTGGGCATAACCACATGGCCTCGTCTCGGCAGACAACCCTCATTTAGGGGAGGAGAATACTCTGATCTAGCTTTTTTTTTTTTAATTGTAGACTGATACCTATATTTTAAATATGTTTCTGTGTGAGAAACAGACCCTCAGAAAGCCACGCTTTCTGAACAGGATGCTGTAAAATCGCCTTCCAGAATTTTGCTCAGACTTCTGGTATCTTGGATTTGGTCTTGAGCTCCACGTTGATGTTCTCCCTGGAAAATAAGAAAGTGAAGTGTCAAAGTAGATTTGACATCATGAGTTGCTAGTTGCTGGAATTTAATATATATTAGGATGTGGTGGAACCAAACCATATAATGTGTTAGGAAAACAAAATCCAAACTATCGAGTTCATTTGTTAAAAGTTTTGAAATAAGTCAAACCTAAACGTAGCTACTTGAAATGCATTGCTTTTTTATAAGGAGGCACTGGAGAGATGTATGTGTAAATGTCAGCGTTGCCAATGGATTTATTTTATAATTGGTTAAAGTCTAGTTCATGATTTCTTAAAGTACTGTAGTCTGCTAGCTACTGTAAGGTATATGCGTGTCTTGTGCAATATTTTTTAAATTTTTTTTAAGTACCTCAAAGTGCATTAAAATAATACTAGCAGCTTTCCTCACTCCTCGGAGCTAAGCATCAGTAGATGAAGGGGAAGCACAGAGTGCCTCTGGCTGGGGTTTCGTCATGCGGGGGACTCTCACGGGACTGGCGTGTGGAGCAGGGTCCTTCTCCACCAAGCCCCCTGCCCATTCCTCTGCAGCAATGCGTTGCCTCCGCCGCGGTGCTGACGCAGTCACTTGTATGAGCGTGCTGTAAAACAGATGAGTGAGTTAATTTGGGGTTTGAAAATGTGTATTAGGAAAAACCCTGGTGCACAACGTGGAACCGCAGCGTGATTCAGAGTCGCGTTGGCATAACCACGGGGGCAGCAAACAGGAGTGGCTGGAAGGGAAAAGGAGACCAGGAAATCCTTAAGCTAGAGCTGCTGCCAAAGCCTTTGTATTATCAGGCTAGGGCCTTGGTGACTAGTTTTGCTATTTAACCTTGAGCAAACAGCAGAGCTGAGAATAAATTCCTTGAGCTGCGGCTCAGCCTGCTGATCTGCTGTGTCACTTCACTTTATTCTTGTAGAGTGGTCCTCATTAGAGAAACATCTGTCAGTCCGTGCTGGCTGGGCGTAAGTGGTGTTTGTGAATACACGTTGTGTTCAAATGTGACGGAGGTATTTGGTCTCTAAGTGTATCGCCTACTAACAAGCGAGAGCTATTTCTGTCCCATTTGTATTTTTTCTGTTTGCCAAAGGATTGACGTAGATGAGATGATTTACACAGAAGGTATTATTTCTCCACGGGTGGTTATTTCACCTTTTTTTGCATCAGTGTTCAACTTGGAATCATGCAGTTGTGCTTCATAATTATTATAATAACTCCCACATGTTGTTGTCGTGTGGCCTTTAGACTTTCATGCTATGTTTGATAGATATTTTCCAGGATGGCTAATCTTGAAGTTGTACATAAACTTTTATTGAAACTACTGCCAACAATTAAGGTTCACACTTTGTGAATTAAAGGTGTACTTTTAAAATTTTGACAATTTGGAGTTGGGGTTTGACATTGGGGGTAGATTAGGTAACACAAGGAATCAGCATTGCTTTTCTTTTAAACTTCAGGATGAATGCTAAAATGCTGAGACTGGCAAGAGCAGATGAAGTATTCGGAATCAAGTTTTTTCTGCAAGATCTTAACTGCTCTCCTTAGCAGCTTCCTTTGCTTAGTTCAGACATATTTAGTAAAGTTGCACTGTGAGTGCAAGGAGATACAAAAACCTCTGGGAAGACAGAGAAGGTAATGTTTGAAATGACACGAAGTGGTTTCGAAGCGGAGTTGCATCGTCATTTGAACAGGAACCCACTTCTTTCAGCAGATTGTTTTTAAGATGCAGCCTTGGCTGTGCCCTCCTGAGCAAAGCAGCAGCCTGCTTATAACTTTCAGCATAATGGCATTCATTTACTCAAGCCAGAAATTAGGTTACACAGAATAATATTTTCATAGAGAAGATAGTCGCACCAACTGGGCTCTATGATGATTTTGGATGAAAGCATCAAAAAGCAGACTTCTTTCGCAGTTGCCCAATGTGGGATTGGTGTTTATTTGCATTGATGAAGATACTTCAACAATTGGGATACCTCTTCAGTTCCTAGAATAGCTTTCATAGAACAAAAGCCTTTACAAGCAGTGCTGTGTGTGCACTTCAATGCTATGCACATGTTCAAAATAAGGTTATAATTGTCCAAGAGTGTTTAAAAAGCTTAAAGGCTATATTGCTGAAGTTGTTGCACTCCATCTTCTAACTGACTTCTTCAAATACAGTGTGAGAAACTGAGTTTTTCAGCCCTGTGTGTTTAGAGCCAGACTTGAGAAGGGGAATGGAGGTGGGAGCAGGAGCTCGCTGGTGGGTAGCAACAGGCTGTCAGAGAAGGTAGGTTCATGCCTCCTCTCACAGCAGGAAAGAACTTGCTATGCTTGAAGTTAGTGCCTCTGTCTTGTCCCCTGCTATGAACTGTAGTATTCAGAGCTATACACAAGACCCCAGTTGAATTCTTTGCATAGTACCGCATAGTATTTACATTTTGATAACGCTCTATGACGGAAAACTTCTATTTAATAGAATTATTTCATTTTGTGTTTTCATTTCCTGCAATTGAGTTCAAATCTTGCTTTTTTTATTTTGATGCTCACAGGAAAAAGTCATTCCTCTTAAAAGCTCTTCAGTTTGTATCACACTTCTATTCAATAGATATTTACCCAGCTATTTTAAATGCAATGTACTGGAGGGTAACTGGGCAATGGCTTGTGCACATAAGCTCAGATGTGTATTGTGAGCTTGGCCAGGTTGTACATATAAAAGGCTCTTATTTCACTCAGAGAATGGATCCAAATGGATCCAAACTGCATCTTCTGCAAGTTGCATGCCTCAGAGGAGAAGCAGCTATAAAGTTTGTAGGTGACAAATGATTTTTAAGGCCTTGCAATAAGGTAACAGCATTGCTTCTTTATTCAGGATTTTCTTTTGGCAAAAAATTACGTACCTATTGTTTTACACAGATTGTAGGACAATACACTAACCATCCAGAATCCTCCTCCTTTTCCTTGGTGAAGTGCCATCGAAGAATTAATATATGCCTATATAAATGAGGAACTGATTGCTCTCGATTAGCTGGGGTTTTCTTGTTTTGTTTTTTCTTCTGCTTGGACTACATCTATCATAAGTTGCTTAAAAGGTTTAGAGACCAATAGGTGTAGTTCAGAGAAGGAGAATAGTAATGCAAGTGAAGAAACTTCGCTCACAAAGAGTAAACAACTTGTCCATTTGCTTCCATTGTTAGCCGAGCAAACATGTGGATGGAGTACTGTCTCTCATTCGAGTGTGTGAAATATCTCCTTGCCTGCACCTTGGGTCTCAACTATGCTCACTGGTTTACCTGAATGTCCTAAGTTTTGCAGTGTTTATAGGCCAAGTACACAGGCCTAGTGTATTTATGGTTATTCCAGTATAGAAAATGTAGTAAAATATAAAAACAGCTGAATGTTGCTCCTGTTGCAAATGGTTGACCTAAATGATCCCAGAGGACTCACGGAAAGCAGAGGTGGACACCATCATGTTCAGTCATGTGGCTTTGCTCTACATGAAGGCTGGCAACCTCTAAGGCTCACTAAGGGCAGAGTTTTTCACTGCTTGCTAGACTGCTAAAGTTTGGAAGCGAACTTTTAAGGCATCCTTAGCAAGGGCATGCATGGCCTCTGCTTTTATAATTGCAAATAACAGAAGAAATTCTGCCTTAACGAAAGGCTCTTAGACCTTGAAGCTAAAGAATGTAAACCTTTAAAATGTTCTCTGTCAGATGTGGAAAGTGTCATGCCACCACCACAAGAATAATTTTCCGTCCTCTTGGGAAACCAGACTGTCTCCGGTCAGCACATTTGGTCACGGCCATGGTGTGTCCTGCAGCATGGACACCAGAAATTAAATCTATGTACTGAAGAAAAGGAAGAAGAAAAATTTCTCTAATATCATGCCCAGTGAAAAAAGAACAACAATGTGTTTCGGAAGGGTTTTTTTTAAAAAAAAAAAAAGTGTAAATATTTCACATTAAAGGAGAGGGATTCCTCCTTATCCATGAGAAAGAGGTTGCTGACTAGAACACCAGACATGTTTTTGGCATGTGATATTAAGGAAGCTGCAGGTGGGGATTGCGCAAGTTGGATCCATCTCAGGACTTTGTGTTCCTGGCAGCCTGATTCCTTTCCGTGGAGGGGACGGGCAAGGCAATTACAGCCGCACCGAGTGGGAGTGGGCACTCTCAAACCAGGAGGAGAGAGAAGGAGGGATGGTCTGCGTTCCTGCTGGTTGTCACATTGCATGGGATATCGTATTTCCGTGAAGAGTACCGTCTATGCTGACCAGGCCCTGTCATCATTTTGCTACCTCGTAACTGTCCCCTGAAAGGTTTATTTTACCTTTTCCCTGCAACCTTTGACTAGCTTGTTCCTAGACAGCCAGAAACAGGGTAAGTGCCCTGACACATCGTTGGTCTGACCTGTTATGGGGCTCTGTGTAGGTCTTTCTGCCACCATATGTTAATTCATGGCTTTTTTTGTTTGAACCCCCATGCCATGCTGCGTGTGAAGCTTGCCGCTGAACCACCCCAAACCAACAGTGTGTGGGGCAGCCAGAAAGTCGTTTTGGTGTATTTAAGCCATTTGCCCTTCCATAGCTGCTGGCAGTGCGGGCAGGAGCGTTGTGCAGCTGCTGTCTGCAGTCCAGCCCTGAATATTTACACCCGAGGACTGAGTCTGTGGTACCCCACATTTGGGAGGCTCCTAGCCGAAAAGTTTCTTCTTGTTCTTAAAATGAGCGGGAGGAGAAGAGGACCACCTTGAGCGTGCGTTGGTGCACTTCCGAGGTGTGCCACTAATTTGCCGTATAGATTTAAAAAGTTTACTAATGTTAGTGATTGCAAGTTTATTTAATTTTTTTTTGAGAAACACTTATCTTACATAAAAGCAAACCAACCCCTTCCTTCCAGCCCTACAACATCTCTCTCCAGATGTCCCAGTTTCAGTTGCTCATTTTTTGTCTGAAAAATTCTCTTAAGGCTGAAGCGTTCACTGTGTCTGAGGCAAATATTTTTGGAAAATATAATAGGATCAGGGAAAAAAGTAACAATTGAATCTGCTTTCATATGGAACTGAAGATCTTCCTGGCTAATAGAAGCTATATTTCCCAAAGTCATTAGCTTCTTTTCCACTTTTGTTATGTTGGTAACTAAAAACCTTAGCTAATTGAAAAAGCCTAGAGCCTTTCTGAGTTCTTCTCAAATCAGAAACTGTAATAGATCAGCTAGGTCCTTCTTTATATGCAATGATTGAAATAGTACAGAGTTATGCCTGTGAATTCAAAGCAAAATGCTTTTATATTTCTGCTGGAACGGTCATAGTTGTGTATTTTATACTAGCCTCTAATTGGGCTTGAAACCTTTTAAATCTTGAATAATAATTAAATATTAAGTCAGAGATTTTAAAAGGTTTTGTTTTGTTTTGTTTTTCTCATTCCCTGCCCTGCTTCAGACCGGAGGAGACCAACAGAAGAGTGAAAAATGTAAGACTTGCTTACTTCAATGCTTTCTGAAACAATTTCACACTAATTCTGTTTAAATATTTTTAAGGCATTTCTGTTTATGGCGCTATCGTGTTTACCTTATTCTTCAGCTGTTCATTTATCTGATGCAAATTAGTGCCATCGTACGATGATCTCTACACAGCTTACTTTCCCAAATAAATGTAATAATTAGAAACAGTACTTATATCTGCTTACTTGAGATAGATGAGATGCATCATAACACTCTTTAATTAGTTTTGGTGGAGATCCTAGCTAATGCTGTAGACAAGATTTTACACTTCATTGTGGAAAACATCTCTAACAGCATGCTGAGATGCTTCATACTAGTACATGGTTTGAGAGGAAAGTAATGAAGTTTATATTTGATTTTTTTTTATTTGTTTGGTTTTAGGTTTTGATTACACTATACTGGCTTGGGAGAAAAGCTCAAAGTAATCCTCATTATAATGGTCCATACCTCAATCTTAAAGCATTTGAGAAGTTATTAGGGCAAGCATTGACTAAGGTAAGAAATCCAAAAAGAATAGTAAACCTATAGCCTGAATTTTATAGTTTGCTATACATTACAACATCAACTCTAAACAATCTCTTGGGGGTTTAATTTTATTCTTAGTTTAGGTAACATGGTCATTTTTTTTTGTTTTTTTTTGCTTACTGTCAAAGTCCATGTGAAAGGAATGATTTTTAGCTTACACTGGTTCTTCTGCTACGCATAAAATAATGAAATTCAGAATCCACCTGCTCTTATTGATGTGGTAGATTGTGAAAAGGCTTGTCTTGATTACCTTTGGCTAAGATAAGAGAAATTTAAGACCTTGTGTTGAATCTCCTATCCAAGCTTTTGTATATGTCATTTTTAGGGGTTTGCAGTAGTCTTTGGTAAAGTCCATTTGTTCACTCAAAATGCATTTTAAAAATTTTTGAGCAAAAACTCACAAGTAGAACTTGCACCTTATATTATTGCAAAAGACCTTTCAAAACTTACTCTCATAGGTGCTTGAAGAGTCCAGCCACCTGAGCAGAAGTGGCAGGGATAGTGGGTACGGTGATATTTGGTACGTTGACCGGGGAGAGCCCTTTTCGTCTTCTGCCAGCCATAAAAGAGACGATTCCTTTGATAGCTTGGACTCTCTTGGTTCAAGATCCTCCACAAGCTTTTCATCAGATATAACCTTGAAAGGTGGCAGTGAAGGTATGTTTCTTCCTCTTTTAAATATTTTGTTGACATACGTCTTACGAGTGTGAGAGAAGACAATGTATGGACTTTGGGTCCATACTTTGGGTACCCAGTACTTAAATTGGCTTGAAAAGCAGCTCTGGTTTTTGCAACTGCCACAGTTGCATTTTGCTTAAACAAATATTGACCTTTAACAGTTGGTAGAAACAAAGCAGTGCATGCATGAATTTTCCTAGGAAGGGCTGCTGGGAGTTGTGCTCTCACATCTGCATTAGGGTGTGTGTATGTGCAGGGTATTTTCCCATAGTTCAGGAAGAGAAATTGCTAGAATTAAGATCCTGAGGGAATCACCTAAAATTCAACAGTTGCAAAAGTCTCTTGCCTTGTTCCTAGTGTGGATATGTCAGACCTCTGTGTCTTCACTCCATTTGTTAATATTCGATATTCCACAGGATTTTTCTCGCCTAGGTTAAAAACTGAATAGTAGTTGTTACTTTTGATAGTTTATCATGGAAAGAAAGGTAACAAGGAGAAAGTTTGTGACGTTGGATCCCTACAGCTGTACTCTAACCCATGTTCCTTTTCCAGATTTAAAATTCAATACAAACTTGTAGTCTAACTTAGTTAAAAAAAATTGTGAGCTTTTGGGTTTTGTTCCATGTGAATAACAAAATCATTGGGCCAAGGCCACATGGAGCATTTCTGATCTGAGCAAAGCAACCTGTAGCCATGCTACATATACCCTGGGCTTTTACTGGGCATTAACCTGGTGAGATGAGCATGTTGCTATACTATTTGCTGGTAACTTGGCTTTGTTAGTAAATTTGAGTGGCAAGTATGTTTTTAATTAAAAACTTCTGTGCTGTTTTATGTCTTCAATCTAGAGGTTAGCGCTTTGCTTCCTGCAGGGAGCAGTGATAGTGAAAGAATGGAACAAAGGTAGCAGGGGCATGCAAACCAAACTCAGCTTAATGGATCTTATCGCAGCTTTGGCACAAGCTTCTAAAAATACCTCTCCTACTGTCCTGTCAGTAGCTCAGAAAGGTTGCAGCCAAAACATCTTGAATATGGAGTTAAACTGATTTTAGAACATTTTGGTGCAAGTTCTAGCTAGAAGCTTGCGTCTAGAGAATAATGTTTGTGCCTACCCTTTTCTCCCCTTTCTTCTAAGGTTGCGACAGTGACACAGACTCGGAACTGCCTTTCAAAATGCATGACTCCCATAAAGATGACAGGTCTTACCGTAGGATTTCTGTGATTGAACCGAAACCTACCGCTGACTTCAATCGCTTCTTACCCAACAAAAACAAGCAGACAGCATATGTGCCGGCACCCTTAAGGAAGAAGAGGACAGAGAAGAATGAGGACAACAGGAGGAGCTGGGCGAGTCCTGTCTTCACTGAGGCAGATGGAACATTTTCAAGGTACTGGTGTGCGGTCTTAGTTAAGCAGACTTCGGTTTAGGACTTTTTAAATAAATGATTTCTTTATTGGTTAAACAAAAGCTGCTGTTGCTGCAATACAAAGTAAAGTATTTGAGTTTCCGTATTTCAATGGGGGGGATGTTTTGCTGTGGTTGTGTGGTTGGTTTTTTGTTTTGGTTTTATTTTTTTACTTTGTTCCACATTACTCAAACACCAGAAAAGTAGTTATGTTTTGAGTCTGGTCAGACTCCAGGTAGAGGGGATTTAAATGATCTTAAATGCAAGTTCACTTGCATTTGAGGTCTAGCAAGAGCTAGACCTACGGTTTTAGATTCTCATTAAAGCCTTTGAAAATATGGTGATGAATTTTGGTTGTCTGGCTTCTTGGTGCATACAGATGAGGTTAGTGGGCAGTTCTTGGGTTTCATCATTGCCTTCGTGACTTCACTGTCTTCATTCTGTTCCTGTTTTGGTCAACCTCAGTGGACGTGAAAGGAATCCCGTAGCTTCCTGCCAAAATAGCAGAGCAGAGCGTGGGCTCACAAATCCACCTTCCCTCCAGATGATCTATGAGTATGACAGTGGCTCTGATTCAGAAGCTGAAAGAAGGCTGCCCGACGTGGTCATGGATGACTTAGCAAAACGTAGATTTCTAGTCAAAAAGAGCCCTGTAAGCTCTGCTGCACCTGGACATCCTTTCGTGTTGCGCAATGACTCTCCTAAATCTTGCTCACAAGAAAGTTATCCAGCTGGTCCACTAGCTGCAATGCTTGAACCACTGAGGTCAGAGATACTAATCCAAGATCCAGTAACTATTGTATTACCCAAATTGCAGTCCATAAATAACTGCATAAAGTTAGTCTTCTAAATGGCATTTTAACACAGCTGATAATTTGTTATGCCTTTTCTGTCAAACTTCGTATTTTTGTCAGAGGCGATAGGATGCTGATATAACCATTTAACTTTTTTTTTTTTTAATACATATTATTATTTATGGTGCTGCAGTGATGGAATTGAGAACTAATTTGCTTCATTCACGAGGTTGAACTCCTGAGCAAAAAAGCATGTCTTTTTGCATTCTTTATGTCAAGTTGCTCCTAAAATATCTTAACTGATTGGGTATTTTGAACAGTAACCAGAGGAGGCAGAGGCAGTTGGATACTAAAGAGGAAAACAAACCAAGAGTTAACATTCCTTCAGAATTATCTGGGTATTTTGATGAGGACGAGGAAGAAGAAATAGGCATCCCAAACATTGAAAAAGATGATCTCTATTTTCGCAAGCTAAGTTCTTCAGCGGCAAATACAGTGGTTGCTTTTGACAAATTTCTTCCTAAGTTTTGGACTCCAGAAGAAGAATTGCTATGGAAAAAAATCAGGAAATCCTCTTTCAAACCCTGGTATAAAGAGATTCAAGGGTTCAGGTGCGTTTTCATGCATGCCCCTGTTTCTCTTCTGTGTGCAAAATTTACAAATAAAGTGTAGTTGTCTGACTTTAATTTTTGTTGCCAGTGTAGCAGCAGGATATGTGGTGTTTGGGTTTTTTCTTTTTTTTTTTTGAGAAAATAATTGAAATATTATTTCCATTACACTGTTGCCGCTGTGCATTTTACTCAATGAGTACACTTCGTGTTGTGTTTTTTTTTTTCTTTCCCTCTGCTCGTTCTTTGTGCTGCTGCACAGTAGAAAGAAATCAGATTCTGAGGATGAGGAATTTGCTTACAAACAAAGCTCTGCCATTGTTGCTAATCAACCAAGACCAAGTTTTGACTGGAACAGCAGTTGCAGAAGGGATCAGAGCTATAAGCCAACTGCTGAATATGTGGGAAGCTCATTGTCACAGATTGCAGAAGGAAAAATCTTGGAGGCTTCTGATCAGCCCAGGTTGATATTGCTGCATGAGCTGTACTCTTGCTGCATCAAAAAGAAATGCCTAGATATGCAACAGCTAAATGAAATTAAACCATGTCTTGTGGTGTTGCGCTTTTTTTGGTTATTACTATTTTGTTGTTGGTTTTGGTTTTTTTTTTTTTTTAAATGTAGCCGTAAGTTGCTGGTCTCCTGAAACATGTAAATGCAAAAGCATAACATGCTGTAAAGGGTTACTGGCTTTGTGTGTGAGCATGTAAGCGTGCTGTTTCTGAGCAGGTTAGTATGCTGTGATACCTTTACGTTGGTTGACGTGTGCTGTGCTACGATTAGTGGTGGTGAATGCCAAGCGGTGTAGTAGTACTGCTCGGGATACTGCAAGTCTAAACCAAATGTATATCACAATACGTTGTGATCTGCTTGTCTCTTGCTAGTTAATGATATTTTTACTTCCCTCCTTTTGTTTTATATGCTTCAGTCAGTTTTCGTTACTTCAGGCCCTGCAAAAATACTCTGACTACTTGTCTTCTGAAACGAAGACCAAAATTGATCCTACTTCTGGCCCTAGGCTCATAAAATGTAGAAAGAATATTTCCTTTGTACCAGGATGCAAGCAAGGAGACGCAGAAAATGGATATCTGTATCCAGATTTAGAAAACGATGACTTGTTCGTTCGGAAAACTGGGGCTTTCCATGTGAATCAAGTTGTTCTCCAAGACCCCCGGTATTTAAAAAAATTCTCTGAGCAGGAGCCTCCCCTAGAGGGTGAGATAATTCTGCAACCCAGAGAGGGCCAACCTGTGATTCCAGACTTGGAAAAGGATGATATGATTTTCCGTAAAATCCTCTCTCAGAAAAAAGAGGTGCCTTTATCAGGCGCTCCAGACAAGTATCACCCAGCACTTTTTCCTGATCCGTGGAGTCTTCCGGAGGAGATCCGGTCCAAATTTCTGTGTTTACTTGAAAAAAACACACCAGAGGAAAGAAAGAGCAACGGCAGAGTGCTGTCGCCATCTTTGCGCCATAAGAAGGACGATATGCTGACCCGCAAGATTGAATCTTGGAAGGTGGGAAGCAACGTCCAGCCCGTAAATTTCATCCCGGGTCCATGCAGCGAAGAAGACTGGAAGAAGTGGGAAGCGATCAGGGAGGCCAGCAAAGTTAGACACAAGAAACGGCAGATGGTGGAGAGGTCAGGTTGTGTCCTGCACGGATTGCGCTTGAGTGCCGTTGAACCCTTTCCATTCAGAAAAGCATCGTCTTGTGCTGAACCATTCGTAGAGTGCCAACCTGCTATTTGTTCGTGGCGTCCTGGACAAGCTTTTTACTTGCTTTGAATAGAAGCTCATGACTGCAATACCATATTTTCAACAAAAAAATTACAGTGTTTTCTAGTTTTAGGCTGCTATTTTAGAGAAAATATATTATCGTTCCTTCAGGCTCAAAGTTCTGCATAAGTTTCTTTTCATGGTTGAACAGGAATAGTGATTATTCAAAAGACTGTGGAGGCGAGAAATATTTTCTTTTTTTCCCCAATATAATTGGTAAAAACATTTGTGAAACACATGAATGCTTTAACGACAAATTCTGGGCATTCTGATGTTCTTGCTTGCACCTAAGTTTGAAAACACTTGTAAACTGTCCTGCCACAGTTTTGAGATGATTAGATGAGGTGAAAAAAAATATTAGTGTTATTTTGCCCACCCAAGGTCACAGTGCATGCAAGGTGTGTGTCCATGTAATATTAAATTCCACTGTGACATATTTTATTCTGCCAGTATTTTCCCCCTGCTTTCCTACAGTCCTGATTGATTAATACTTTCCCCTAATCTTTTCCTGGTATACTCAAAATTTCTCTTGTCTGACTGGATACTGTTTTTAACTACTTCCTAGCTCTCCTTTGGATTTTGTACTTACTGGGGGAGAGTGGGGTTTTGAATGTTTCCTTAACTCTGAAAATACGGCATTGCAAGTTGCAGTTCTCCCAGCTGTGCATCATTACTTTGTGACTAAGACACTTCCATGTTCCAGTTGATACTTTGATGTTGCTGCATTTAATTTTTAAGCTTAATACTGTTAACAGAGTGTGAGCTTCACTGAGGAATATTTCTGAAGTGCTTGAAAATATTTCACGTTTTAAGAATTCATTCAATAGAATAAAATACTCATATTCAAGAATACTAAAAATCCTCTTGAATCATACTGGATGAATTTGGTTCTCCACTTAATGTGCTAAACTTCTATATATGGCCTTTTAGGCTTACCCATTCCAAGTATTGCTTTCATTTAGAATCAGAGATGGTTGAAGTAACAAGAAAACAGCCTCTGTAAGCTAGGTTTCTTGTTGGGGCTCAGGTTGGCATTTATTTTCATTTCTTGAAGTAAGTATCTTTCGAGCATCATGCTGTTCAGCAGCACTGGAGTAAGCGATGCAGAATTAATACAGGGCTCTATTCGTGCAGTATTGCTAAATCAGAAGCGTTGGAAACTTGCAGGCAGCCTTGTTCTGTCAGTTTTCTGCTCGACTTACACATCCTGCAAGTCCTGATGTGTTTTTTGACTAGTGTCAGATCTCCGATGTGCTGTTCCATGCTGGCTGGTCCTCAAGCTTTCAGTTTCCCCTTCACTTAGTGAGAATGCTGGTGTACTGGTGGTGTTAATGTTGTTATGAATATCAAGACACTGAATCTTTTCTTTTTTGGTTTCTGATTTCTCAGACTGTTTCAAAAGCTTTCTGATGAGCAAGGGTAAGTTTTATAAAAGCTTGAAAGTTCGTAACGCTATTTTTGCCTCTTTAAATTTTCATGCATGCACAGTAGCTAAAAACTCGTGCTGAAAACAACCTGTGCATGCTGCTTTGTTGTTCTGTGCTTGGGCAATTTACGTAACGAATGTAAGAGACTAAAAGCTATGCGTCTGGCAAAAGTTCTCTCTGGCGTCTAGGGTATCCAAGTTATGGTTATCAGGCACTTTGAAAATCAGCTCTAATATTTTATTCCTGCTGAAGTGAAGTACTTGAAGTTCTGTATTTAAATTAGGCCTTAAAACATTCAGAAATGTAAAGGAAGATTAGTAAATATTTTATTTTTTAGTAAATTTGGCTGTACAGCTAGAATCTGAAAATAATTAACGACGCGGTATTTCTCATGGGAGTGATGAATGTTCTGTGTTTATTTTATATACTCCAGGTTATTGAATCCTCAGTGGTAAACTTATTGGTTAGTGCCGTGTGATCTTAGGTGTTGTTTATGATGTACTGTGACTAAAAGAGAAATATTTTTCTACTTACTGCGTGATAAGTATTTGGTTATGCATGGCGTTCTAATTTTTTTATAAAATGTGCATTTATTTATTTACTTATTTGTTTTTACCCTGAGGCAAAACCTGGTAAATGACTAAACACTTCCAGAAGAAGCTAGAAATGTCTCGAAGAAGTTAGATGTTAGGGGAGGGACACTCCAAAGGCTCAAGTCACTAGTTAGGTTTTGAAGTTAAGACTAGAATTGAAACTGACGTCCTGTTCCGTGGTATGAATGTATGAATATACCTGTACTTAGGGTATATTGTATTTAGGTCTAGATTTTCCTGTTTTGTTGCAGGCAGATAGAGAAACTCGAGAGAAAGAAAAGGAAACCCTAGTCATGTAAGTTTCCTTGAACTCATCTGGAACAATTTTGATGCTTACGTACAGTTCAGTTACCCAAAACTGTTTCTACATGTGATATAACTTAACCATAAAAAAAAAAAAAAAAAAAGAGGAAAAGAACTGTACAAGAAAAGAGTTTCTGCAATAGTGACCGGGAGATTTTTGCTAAATTTGGCATTCTTCCCATTCAGAAAATAGACAAGCAAACAGGTATAATGAGTTAATGCACTAGCCTTTATTGCTAGAGGCCAAAGTCCAAAGTCTTACGTTACCAACGAAAGTGAGTTGGGCTTCTTGGGAGGAAGTAAGAGAGTCTGATTTGTTAGTTCAGAGCTCTCTTGGTCTGTAACAGATTAGAGCAAGGCCCTGTGCTGAATCAGTTTTGGTTTCAACCTGATTTTCCATCGTATCAGAGAATTGCCACATTTTCAAATCCTGTTAGAACTTGGTTACACCCCTCCATCATTCAAATTTTGTTTAGATAAATGCAAACAAAAGTGTTTTTGAAAAAATAAAAATAAAACCCAGAAGCCTAGCTTTCCTTTTATATTACAGCATTGAACCTTATGATGAAACACCTGCATTTTGCTTGGTGTCTCAGAGGCTTGTGGTCAGCTCTGGGCAGGAGTCTTGTCATACCTAAATTAAAAGTCCTGTTGCGTTTACCTGTTGTGAAAGTATAAAGGAGAAAATAGCATTGGGGAGAGGGTAAAAAAGTATGAAAGGTGAGGAATGTAGGTTAAAGGGAACTTGTGAGTAGGAGTTCGTGGGGGAAACTTGTAGTCGTGTTGAAGAAATTAGTGAGAAGATGGCTGTGTTAGCCATCCTGACTTGGATGGAAAGCATCAGGGAGGCTTGAGGAGGAGGAGTAACGTAGGCTAGTGGGGGCCATGACATGCATGCATTGAGCATTTAGCAGTGAATGACTTTTATCTTTTAGAAACATGCATCTATAACTGACTTGATTTTATGGTTAGCCTAAGGAAGGAAAGAACGGGAGGTCATTCAGGGGCTGTTACTGGAGAGAAGAAGTGAAAGGATGGGAATTTGAGGGGACGAGGAGGGGGGACGCCTTTTAGGTCAAAGAAAGGAGCAAGGTCAATAAAGAGAGTAACAAGTTTAAACAGAAGTAGCAGTTGCGTACGAGGATCTCAATGTGAATGATCAGCGTGGAGCTGCTACAGAGCTGGTTATTTCCTTAGCCTGGTTTTATTTGCTCAAATATGCAACTACTGACTTGAGTGTTGGCACTAGAGCATGTCCCAGCCTTGCTCGCTCAGCTGCCCGTGTGTTTCCTGCTCTATTCGAAATAACACTCAAGAGCGCTCAGTTTTACTAATACAAATCTCTCTCTCTCTCTCTCTCTCTCGTTTTGCTTGCATAAATGATGGCGAGGACGCGATAAAGCCGACTACTCTTTTTCTTTCTAGGAGTAAATCTTTGAATGACGTCAGCGCAGAGGAGCTGCAGTCATTGCGCAAAATCCGTTACGAAGAGCTACAAAGGATAAAAGAACAGTTACAAGAACAGGATCTAAAGTGGCAAGAAGTAAGTACTCCTTTTCACCCCTCCTCACGTGTCCTGCTGAAGGGCAGGGTGCTGCATACCTTCAGTGTCCCTAGAAAACAGGCTTTGGCATGTGTGCAGCAATTTAAGGGGCTGTCTTCTAAAACAATCCATCTCACGCAGCTACTGGTGGTTTTGGGGATGTCTGTTTAATGCAGAACTGAAATTATTTTAAAAATCATCGTAAGTATCTGATTAGTGCTTCAGGATAAGACTTGTATGTATTTTAATAAAGCATTCAGGCTTGATTTCTGTGGACATAAAGAGAAGTTAGGGCACAGTTTCATGTGTTATCTGAAATTTGTGAATACTTTTTTTGTGAAATGATTGGAACGTCTGAGTATTTGATCCTTTGGGAGAAAAGAGGGAAATAATATTTCCTTTTGCAAATTCTTGAGGCTCCTATTCCCTAATAATTCTGTCAAATCCAGCTTGTAATCTGATGTGGTAGCTTTGCACAGCATCATAAGGGTATCTGAAGACTTTTTCTTTTTTACTAAAATCTCTGCTTGACAATGATTACCAACAAGAAGCTGAAGTTAAGAACAGAGCACCAAGCAAGAAGTTCATGGTTGTTTGTTTAATGCATCTCAGCCATCTCAGTTCTAATATTCAGTACTTCTCTTAACTCAGCTTTGGTATTTCATGGAGAATATTGCCAGTTCACATTGTGGTTTTACAGAAATGAAGAAAACATGGAAGGATATGTTTTCAATTTAGAATTCAAGGCATGTTTATTCTCAAACTAATGTATCAGTCTAACATAGTAGTGATTTGGGAAAAAAAAAAAATATCCCAAACTCCAAAGCCTACAACAAAGAAATACAGATGACATTTGTCAATTTGTCAATACAAATGACAGTTGACAATTGTCAACTTTAACAGGCAGTGAGCCTGTAACCCCAACTGAAATATGAGAACCCCTTTATCATTTAGGGGGAAGGTGCATGAAAATATGGCCATGATGCAGACACGCAAATAAAATCAGGGCAGTAGGTAGCATGTGATGGGATGCCTCTGTAGATTTATGAGGTCTTGAGAAAATCTGATTGTATACGTTCATGTTATTCTTATAGGATCTAGCAAAATGGAAGAATCGTAGAAAGAGCTTCACTTCCGAATTGCAAAAGAAAAAGGAAGAGAGAGAAGAAATAGAAAGGAGAGCGTCTGAGGTGTCTGAAAGGAGTACCAAGTCACTGAAAGAAATGCAACAGGAGAGGTAATGACCCTAATGGGAGTATTATGTTGAAGAACTTAAATCAGAGCATTTTTATTCCCTTGAATTCTTGAGCAGCTTTTACTGGCAAGTTGCAATTGATTCTGCAGAGATCTCAACAATTTTAGTTGCAAATTATAGTGTAGAAATCTAGGCAATTGAAGGGTGGAATATGGTCCGCTAATGCATTGTTTTCACAGAATGTTAAACAGTTTTGCTCTATAAATGTTGTTTTACTCTGCTATCCATAAATAAATTTATTGAGAAGTCGGTATTTGCATCCACTTTAAAGAGGTTAAAACAATAGTGGTGAACTGGATAATTGCCTTTTTTATTCTTGGATCAGCTTAACTATTTCTCTTTCCTCTGCCACTGCATTTGCTATTCTTTTAGCCACTGTGGATAAATACAGCCAGCATTTTAATGTATATCACAGAGCTGTAAACTTTTACTTGATTTCCACTCTATCCTCAATTGTTCCTCTGGGTATTTATAGAACAAGATTCTCTCCAAAGAATAAAAAGTGTAAACTGAGTAGCACAGTACCATTTCTACTGGTGACAGTCTTTTTTTTTTTTTTTTTTTTTTAAATGCATGTATGACTGAGATGAAGGGAATATGCACATGGCATGTATTCATAAAAGAGATTTAAATAAGTCTTAAACCAGAATGTTTTGAGTTTCTGTATTTTTTTTTAACTTATTTGCAAGGACAAAAAGTAGTCCCTTGAATAAAAATACGCATGCTAATTCTATTGAGTGTCCAATATCGTCAGAATCTTAAAAATGATGTGGTAAAGAATATCTCTGTGGTGGTTGTTCCTTTATGACAAAGGAATGAATAGCAGAAAAAAAAAATCTGAACTTCAGGACGCCATCTTATTTTGTTATCTAAAGTTCATTGTAGCATTTTCATAGAGCAGAGACATCAACACAGCTATACAGTTCAGGCAGTGTTATGGCACTACCTTCTTCCCATTCTTTCCTCAATAAAATCTGGATTTCTGAGGATATGTAACTTGAATAGCTATATCATTTTCTTGGTGAAGAGATTTCTGTCATGGTGGCAACCTGGTAATGTGACAGTAGTATGCCTGAGTGTTATGGGAGTGTTGAAGTGGGGAGGAGGGGGAAGAAGGTAGATTTAATAACGTTAAAATACTAATATATTTGAATGATGCTGTTCATTTTCAGTTACTGGAGATGTGTTTCACAGTTTATGCTCTGCCTTGAACATTCAGTAGTCGAAAGACTTAGGGGCCCGCCTGTTTGTCAGGTCACTTGGTTTTTTTAACATGCTCTGTCCCCATAGGGAGGACAGAGATCAAGACTCCTACGGGCAGCGAAAACATGAACGCAGATGGACGTATTCAATGAATGACGATGTGTTTAGTGAAGAAAAAGCACCTTCCACACGGTCAGCAGCAAAAGATTACCTTTTGGAAGAAGATACCTCCTACAGCACTAAGGACAGCAAAAGCGCGTATGCCGCACAGCCACGCAAGGAGAACCTGACGGAGAGCTCGGCCGCTCGTGAAGCTCCCGCTCCGCCGAAGAGCCTGGCAGAGGAGCAGAGCTCGGCTCTTTTGTCTACCCGCTACTCAGTGAATGCTCAAACTGGGTCAGCTCAGGTTTCAGCTTCTCTCCCAAGAAGTTACCAGAAAACTGATACCTCTAGGTTAACATCTGTGGTTACACCAAGACCTTTTGGTGTCTCCTCAAGAAGAGTCGCATCACTTCCACAGTCGTTCACGGTAAAATTCCACTTCATTCCCAAAGTTTGTAAATGTTGGGGTCTTGGATAGCTGGGGGAACAGTAGAACGGTTGTTTAAAAACCAACAAATTTGTTGTTTTTTAAAAAATCGTGTGCTGTTTGATGAAGTCTGTGTTAATAGAGCAGGCAATTCTGTCATGTATTTAGGTGTTTACTCATGTTTCTGTACTTAAAGGCACTTCTAGAAATAAGGCTGATAAATATATTGGGTAGAATAATCTTTTTATTACTTGTAGTAAGTCTCCTTAGTGTTCCTTATCAAAAAACCTGCCTTTGTCGGATGTAATTGTCTGAAGCTAAGTTAACATGATTATGTGTTAAAGACAAATTTTTCAGGTGATATAAGTGTCCTCCGCTCTGCGGACTTGCTTGAAATTAAAATTTTATGTTAGCCTAAAATTTGCCTCCTCAGTAAAGCACTGAAACACAGAAATTGTGACACACCCCCTCCCCCCCCCCCCCGATTACTATGTTGATTTTCATAGCTTTCTCCTAAATCCCTCTTTGTCTCAATTTAAAAAATGGTAAGAATGCAAATCATTCTAAGCAGATGATTTTAACAAGTTTATATTAAAAAGTCTGGACTACTTATTCTGCAAGCACTTCAAGAGAAAAAAATATGTTGCTCTTCTTGAAAGTGGGTAATTAGTAATGGGTACAGTAACCAGAATTTGCATGAAAGAGAGAGGGTCTTTTGTTAAATATTTAGCTTGCTGAAAGATTAGGGTTTGGTTTTTTTTTTTAAAGCACATATTTACCAAACTGTCATTTTTGTCCTAGATGGATGATACCCAGAAATACAACGGAGAAGTAGAAAAAGCTAAAAGAACTCAAACTCTGTACACTAGCAGTTCATTTTCACAGCCAGACTCTGCCCACCCTCTCTCCGCTAGTGCATTTGGAAGCAGAGGTGAGGAGGAGGAGGAGGAAAAAGAAGGTGTTCAGTCAACACCTCCTCCTAGTTTGGCATTACCTGTAAAATCCCAAGACCAAGATGCTGGAAGCAGTATTCTTAACCCAGAGTATTGCTCTCCTCCTGATTCTCTTTCACTTGCATCTTCTGCAGAAAATGTGAGTCTGCCAGAGCCTGAGGATTCAAAATCCCTGGTAAGTATGGAAATAATGTGATTACTTAGTGTAACTGAATGCTACAGCAGAGTAAAAGAAAAAATAAATAAAATGACATCTAATGCAAGTATTTTTTGATAGTAAGAAAACAGCTCAGAGGACTACTATTTCCTTTGATTTAATTCAGGGGAAAGAAAATACTTGGAAAGAAAATAACTGGTTCTTTTGCTGGATTTTTCCCCTACTCCTTATATGTCCTGTGCTTAATTTTATTTCTCATTCTAATTCAAAATAGTTATTCTAAATATTGTTTGATGCTTGCAAAGTATTTGGTTTTCTCCAAATTAGCACATTGTGCACACCATCAGGTATGTCAGTTAGATGAATGATCTGAGCTGCTGTAGCATTTGTTTGCACTTTTAAACTGGTGGTGGAAAATAAAGATCAGCTTTTCAAAGGCCAGCCTTAAACATTAATATCATACTATCCTTTTTTCCATCTGTTGTGGCTTGAGCCCCCTTTTTTTTTAAATAGGTATTTACTTGAAATTAATCTAATTAATGTTCACATTAACGACTTTTAAAGCAAATCACCATCTCTCTGTCTATATGCTTATCCAGGAGTTGCGTCTTTCAGTGTTTTTTTGAATATGTATCTTCAAGTGCTGTTTCTTCCAACTGATCGCGTGTTTCACATGTAAAAAATGACCAGGAATAGCTTTAATTGTCGATACCTTTCTGTAATATCTAATGATGTCGTTCATACCCCTTGACAAATTAATTCTGATAATTCTTTGCATTCCTGATACTGCTGTAAAAGTTAATTGTGCCAGTTGCTTGGGTGAGGATCATAAAACCTTGGATGCTGATTTATGAAATCACTTCCCACACCAGCTTTTTGTAAATTCAGTCACTTTGAACCATTCCTCTTCCTAATCACTTGTGGAAAAGGAATACATTTAAGTTTAATACTTCCAATACCCCTTGGCCATTGCAATGAAATTATCATAATTTTTTGAAACTATGATTGTTGTATAAGGAAAGAAATCACGATCTTTTTTTTTTTTTTTTCTGTGTTGTAGCAAACACAGGCAGAGGAATTGCTGTTCTAATAAGTGAAAACATAGATTAGATATGGGTTCTTTGTATCCCTTTAAGTGAGCCAAATGAGAACAAAATGTACTAGGTCCGTTTTTTTTTTCCTGTCGTTACTCACAAGATTATAAATTGTCCTGCCTGCAAATGAGTAATGCATTTTTTTTAAAATAAAAAGTTAAAAAAAAAATTAAAAAAGCTTGTGTTGTGCCTCAAACAAGCTATAACTTAAGGAATGCAAGTTCCATTTGGCATGTTTGTAAATCATTGCCAGAGTTGAGAGACTGATATAGTTCAGTGGTCATCAGGGCAATAACACCAGGTTTGTGGAGTACTAAGTGTTTTGGAGATGACCTGTCCAAATGATGAAGTTCTGTGGACAAAGTCACATTACTCCTCTGACAAGAGGGAGTTTTGAAGAAGAGCTTGGTTGGGATGGTGGAAATAAAAATAACAACAACAGTAATTTCCAGGAACACACTCAAATTCAAAAGCTTTATATGTGCTCTAGCCCAGTGCGCTAACCTGTCTATTAGTAGATTCACTTTTAATGTACTGTTACTCACCTAAGGATTTGGGTTGTATGGGAGCATTTGCAAGCTAGTAGCTGTGTTTTGAAGAAAGGACTTAATTTCTACTCTGGGCTGTAATGGGGAGTGTTTTGCCAGGAACATTCCTGTAACACGAGGCAAAACCTCAGGATGTTGCCTTGCAATGTTGTTGTCTTCTGCACCCAGCGCTTGGGTACTGCTGAAGCCTTCCCTGGCTGTGTCCTGCCCGGAGGCTCTGGCTAGCTACGTCGGCTTGTGCAGTGCTCCTGCAGCTGCCTCTTGCACCCTACCAACACAGGAGCTTTGGGGAATTGGCTTACATACCTAAACTTCTAAATATTTTAAGTTAGGGAAAATGAATCCCACCCTTCCGGAAAGCTGGTTCAATAGGCAACTAACCTGTAGGTGTACATTTAATACACCAAATTTAGTACACATGTGGGGGTCTCCTCCATGCACGTGTTGCTGGAATATATTTGTTTTAACAGTGTTTGACAGCAAATGTCTATAACTTTTTTTTTTTCCTTTTATAACGATGGCAGTTCTGTGATAATGAAGTGAATAGCATGCATTTGGGTATTTTAATTGTTTTTTAATGAGTTCACATTAAAATGTTAATGTATGCAACACATGTTCATAATATGCTGTGGGATTGAAAGCAAGTGTTCCAAAATGTTTTCCCAATCAAGTATTTCTGTAGTTTAAAATGGTAATGTTAGGTTTTCATTCTGATTTTGAAAGCATCTTGAAAGTCCACTAGAATGGAAGATCTGAATTCTAGCTAATTCTGGGATTAGTCTTATTATTTAAGGTCTCCATTACAAAATCCATAGCAAGCTAGTAGTATTTCATACAAAATTAAAAAGATGATTGTTCACCCAAGTAAACCTAGTTGCAGCATTGCGCCTAAAGGAAACTGATGATGCCCACTGTGGGATGTGCAAGAAAAAAAATAAGCTTAATTACTGTTATCTGGCTTTTTCACATCTCTAACTGATGCTCTCTCAGGAGGCAGTGCGTTCCACCAATTCACAAGACTGTCCATGAAGATCCATTTAGGAGTTTAGTTTCCTCAAATTTCTTACATTGTGTTACAAAATGTTTAAAATGCACAGCTAAATGCACAGCTTAATATATGTGTAGAGAAAATATAAATGTAAACTGAAAACATACCTGTTTGAGTAAAAAAACAAATGAGTTAGTTAACTGACTTCAATACTGTTTCCTTTGTCTATGATGCTAATAATAGATGATTAAAGTGTACATTGTGAGCAACCTCACTTATTTAGAGGATAAACTTTCCCTCATTTAAATTCCTGTGATACCAGATACTGTAGTGTCATGTTTTATTTTTCAGGAACAGTACAGTGAAATGAGAATCTGTATAAACCAGAGACCTGGCCACAGACACAGCTCTGGGTTTACAACAAAGTGGAGTTCTTCAGGGGCCTTTGTACAGACAGTTGAAGAAGGTAAATGTGCATTAACTGCACAAATTTTTGTTCTTATGTTTGGTTTGCAGGGGCTTCTAAATTAAGGCATTTGCTGTTAAGAATGGTGCAAATATTTTAAAAAATCAGATGCAGAATTGAAAAATCAATATTTAGTTGGCTAATGTATTTCTCTGAGTCCTCATCTCTTGAAATGGGTTGAATTCAGAAATACCAAAAATGCATTTTCCTAATCAAGGAGATTCTATAAGCCCTGAAAAGGCATAAATGTGATTACTCAAACATTCACCAAGCCCCTTACAGAACAGTAGTAAGGGGCACATACAGACTTCTAATATCCACATTGTTCCTTTCAGCTAAGTTTAAAAGATTTCTCTTCGTATGGTTTGTAAACACATGCAGAGGAAACTTAGGAGTTAGTATTTTTATTTCAATTTTCCCGTTCTTAGTCATGTTGAATTTTGGAAGCAGTTAATATTTTTAAGCAGTTGCAACTTCTAAATTGATTTCCAGTGCAGTTTTTTTCAGAAGTGTTAATACTGAGGAAAAGCAAACATTTTTGTCTTGAAATGAAACATACATAAAGTTTATTTCTAAGCTTTAGTAGTCTTCTGCAGAGAACAACCTCAGTTTTCTTTATTTAAAAAAATGCAACAAAACACAACAAAAAACCCCCAGCAAATCACATGTAATACTTGTTTTCTGAACAGTGATCCTGAAATACAACTTTCCATTTGCTTTCCGTGCTGCTAGGCTTCTGGTGTAATTTTGTTACTTGGAGGCAGAGGACTGTCTCTTTGCTCTGCCAGCTGTAAATGAGAAACCTGAGGGCAGTGAATATTCCTGCTGGTCATTCACAAAGGTCCACGTGGGCTCTATCCCCAACTCTGTAGGCAAGGAGAAGATGAAGGCTTTGTGGCTGTTACCTTGGTTATGCTTTACTACCATTCTCGCAGGGAAGGGTGCAAAGTATAAAGATTGAATGGAGAATGGACTGTATCTTGGTATTCTTGTTTATAGCATGTGTTTAACATCTTTTTTTTCAACAACTGACTCATGTAGTATCCTTATTCAAAAGCTGTAACTTCCTTTAAAGTAAAAAAGGATGAAAGAGATGGACAGCCTGTTGCAAGAGTAAGATGTGCTTTCAGCTGGGCACTTCTGAATGTTGCGTTTCTTTCCTGTTCTTAAAGATAAGTCATAGGATAATTCAGGTTGGAAGGGACCTTGGAAGATCACCTAGAGCAAACCCCTGCTCAAAGAAGTGTCGAGACTGAATTCAGACCAGGTTGCCTAGGACCTTACCCAGGTGGATTTGAGACCCTCCAAGGATGGAAACTGCACAGCCTCTCTGGGAATTGCATAATTATCCTCTCAGAGAAAATTATCCCCACGTATCCAGTCAGACTGACCTTTGTCTCCATTTATAACCACTGTGCTGTGTTCTCTTGCCATGAATTTCAATAAAGAGCAGGCTTTCCCTTCACAGTGACCTCCTGATAGGTATTGGGGGGACCGCTGTTAGGTCTCCCTGCAGCCTCTCTTCTCCAGGCTGAACAAGCCCATACCCCTCAGCCTGTCCTCACAGGGCCAGTGCTCCAGCTCTGACCATCCCAGTGGCCTCCCAGGAAACTTGCCCCAGTTTATTGATGAGTCTCTTACAGTGAGGCACCAAAACTGGGTACGGTATTGTCGATGGGGCATAAAAAGTACTGAGTGAATGGGATAGTCCCTTCCCTTGATCTGCTGGTCAGGCTAGTGTTCATATAGCCCCACCACTGCCAGGGCCCCCTCAGCCCTGCTCTCCAGCCCATCAGCCCCCAGCCTGTACCATCACTGGGATAAGTCCCTCCCAGGAGCAGGACTCTGCATTTGCACTTGTTGAATGTCAGGTTCGTGCTCTGAGTGGCAGCCCTACCCTCCAGGATATCAACCACCCTCTCCCTTTTGGCGTGGTTTGCAAACTTGATGAGGCTGTGTTTCACCTTGTCCTCCTCCTGGTTACTGGTGAACATGTTAGCGAGGACACATCCCAGGCTACATCCCTAGGGAGCTCCATTTGTAACCAGCCTCCTGGCTGAGTATGAACCATTAACTGCTACCCATAGAGCCTGACAGCCCAGCCAGGTTTTCACCCATCTGGTCGATCTGCCTGGTACACAATACCATCCCAACTTTGATACCAGGATACTGTGGAAGATTATGTCAAAAGCCTTATTAAAGACAGGGTGGATGGTATTTTCCACTCTCCCTTCATCCACAGATCTAGTCATTTCATCGTTGAAGACAACCAGGTTGATCAAGCGTGATTTAGGCTTGGCAAATCTATACTAACTGTTCCCGTCACCTTTTTCTCTTTCGTGACACCAGAAATAGCTTCCAGGAAGACTTTCTCTGATTGTCTTGACATACTTGTCATCCTAACTAGCTATATGATTTTCTTCAGGTGATAACCTGCATTTATCTTTTTACTACTTATAAATGACTGTATTCTACATATGCTTTTCCTTCAAAACATTGTTAAGAAAACTACTTGGCAGACAAAATTAACTTCTTATAAGTGTTCTCAAAAAGCTTAATAAGAGTTAAGCTTGTAACACGTGTTTCAGTGAGACACATTTACTACATATAAAAGAAGATAGTGCTCATTTTTTACAGGAATTTTCAACCTTTACACTAAAAATTAGGTAAACAGAAAGCCTTCAAGTCATTAATCTAGACATTGTTCTGCCAGCTTCCCCAATGACATATAATCATTATTGTTTCAGTCCTTTCCATTTCACCCACTCTATTTGCAACCATTTTTTGAGATGGTGTTGACGTAGGAATGCACGTCTGCGATCAAACACTTGCAGGCATGTAGGACAAAGTAAATTTGACCCGCTTGCTTCAAGTTTTAATTTTTTTTGTATGACTCTCAGCTAGTATTTATCTGTTGTAATAACAACAGATGGGGATAGGTTAGAGATAACTAAATCCGCATGAAGAATGAGTGAATTTGATTGGTTTTGTTTTCATTGGGAGGTAGTAAGAAAGAAAAATCTTTTACCTTCAGGGAAATTTATGAAAATCAGTAATACCTGTTTTACATAATGTAAACTAATTCCTCTCTATAGAGGTTATATAGGTATAAAGAAATTATCAGTAAACGCTATAGTCTTGGAGAAACTGGACAGAGAAGGACAACTGGCACCATACAACTTCTGGCACCTGAATTGCCAGCTAGTCTCTGGAGACTTCTCTGGCGTGAATCAGAGCAGAAGCCCAACATAGGCGCCCTGGTTTGCACTCTTGAGAAGCCCTTTTATTCCCAGACTGTAGAGGCAGTAGAGGAAGAGCAGCTGGCAAAGTTACGTGCCAGAAATTGAGCGGTGTAAGTTGTCCTGGCTGTGTTAGGTCTACACGTGCAATCTAGAGACTGCTGCTCTACATTCAAATCTGTATGGTCTGAGTCTGTTTTTCTGCTGAGATCATAGGAGGAACTATGCAATTTTAAGTTTCCTTCCTTTCCTAAAACCTGAATTGTTAACCCACTTTTTCCCTCATGTGCTTACCGTAACTGAGCTGAGGTACTGTTCTTGCCTCTGAACTGGGTCTCATCCTAATCAAATTATCTGAGTAAAATGAACACCACCTTTTTTGGTTCCTCGGGCTCATTCCATCACAACACGGAACAGGGAAATTATCAGTTCTGATGTCTTTCCTTGAGCCTAAAGCATTCGCTGTACCATGAGCATAAAGTTCAGTCTACATGTAGTCAAACTATATGGTACTAAAGATCTTAGATTTTGAAATTTAGACACAATTCCGAATGTTATATGACGTTGTTGAAAATAGTAACTTCAGTGGTAATATCTTCAATAGTATCCTTAACAGTACCTTCAGTTAATAGATTTGAAAATCCATTAATTCTTTAACATCTTCCTGGCTCTAAGGAGATGCACATTTTTTCCAGTTTATCACCCATGTTTTCTTCCTCCAAAGGAAAACCCTACTTTTTATTCTATAATATTGCTTAAAAGTAATTGGTGTGTTTTGAAAATTTTACTGATAACTGCTAATGGAGTTTTTAGTCCATACTTTAAGAAGAATACAGAAAAATAGAATATGGAGCTATGCTCTTCTAACATAGCAGTTAGTGTTGTTTTTTAGTGAACTATGATGGATCGCTGTTTGTTGCAGTATTAGGAAACATAAAATGTATTCATTTCTTAACTTCCTTGGGTGCCAGGAATATTAAAAGCTTATTTGAATCCTTAGTGGATGATCCAGAATTCTAGCAGCATTTTACTAGTGAGTCAGAAGAAGGTCAGGGTGAAGCATACGGTGTCTAAATCCTTCTGTCGTGCTTGTCCACATTTGTTTCTGGTAATGTAATATAGCATTGTTCTTGGTATACTTTAAACATGATGTGTGGATTTCACTACTTACTTTGGAAAACGCTTCCATTGTGTAATTCAAATTTGTTTTATTTTATTAACGTGAGGATTTATGTGCAACCTTTAACTATGTTTTCACTTAGCTTTTCCATTTTATATTCTGCTAAGGGAATAATTGTTAATGGAAGAACCATTCAGGTGTAATTCGTAAAATCTTACTTAGGCAAGTCTGAGTTTCTCAGCTCATCCATTTTCTGAATTAAATAGAAAAAAAGTTTATTACCTGGTCCTGTATGCTCTCTGTCCTTAGGCTAGTGAGATCACTTGCCAACGTTTAGTAGTAGATGAAAAAGAGTATAAAGTGCAGCCAGTCTTGCAAAGTAGAATTCAAAGTCCAAGCTGCAATAAAATTTGCTCTTAATTGACAAAATAAGTAGAATCCAGAGAAGTCTAATGGGACAGCACCCAGCAATATCTTGAGTCCAATTACGAGTCAATTCAGAGCTAACAAACTATTTTAGCAAACCAATAAAGCAGCATGTTCTTGTCAGTAGAGCCCAGGAAATGTAAATAGGAATATGAGAAAGCCAGATTCTACTGGAATTACCAAAATGGAGGCTGGTTTTTTTGGCAAATAAGAGGATTACCCAAACATTGGCTGAATTTCAACTAATTGTTGGCTACAGACACTGCGGTGCTGCCTCTCTCTCACTATCGCAGATTATAAAGGTGAGTTAGCAAAGGCAAGAGTGGGCCCAGAGGTTGTTTATTAAATAGGCTAGCCAGAATGTGAACATCCAAAAGACTGATGTTCTTTGTCATTTTCCTAAGTTTCAACCTGAAACACTACTTTGATATCAACTGAGTTTACTGACCTTATATTACAGTGTAGTAGGTTTTTCAAAGACTTTATGAATATCCACCAATAAGCATTTATTTGAATGACAGCTGCCCTTCCCCTCCTCCATCACAACTGTGGTAAAAAATATTTGTGAATGGAGACATAATTTTATTTTTCTTCTGTTTTCTGCAGGTAGCCCTGCCGCACTTGGTCAGCTGCATGTAGATGATGAGATCATTGCTATCAACGGCACAAAGGTTTCACGTATGGACTGTAGTCAGTGGGAAGAAGCCATCGACAGAGCACTAGAAACTGGAAACCTGGTCATGGATGTCAGACGATATGGAAAGAATGGTGAGTTGTTTCGTCGGGCAGATACAGTATGCTCTGTAAGGCAAATAAGCTTTGTCTCTGCTGTACCTGACAGCTGAGAGTCCTTATTTCCCTTATAGTAGTAATATGTATCTAAGCTAAGTAGTTTACTAGCGTGTCTGTTGCATTTTAACACAACTTGGCTTTTTTTAACTACATGTGCATTAGAAATGTCTTGACAAGCAAATCTACAAAGCATTGAACTACTGACCTCTCTCTTGTACTCTGGCCTGTTTCTGAGAGGATGCACAGGTAAAAAAAGTGTGCAACCACCACACAAGGGAATATAACATTTTCTTTCCTGCCATACCACAAAAACGAAGAGGGGCTGGTCTCTAGAGGATAGTAATTTTTAGAGCCTGTCTCCCTCAATCAGCAGCTCCTTTTCTTCAGGGAAGGAGGATCTTGTGTTCCTTTCTTCAGGGAGCGTTTCAGATGGCATATGAGCTTGTGGGTGATGTAGCACCTCTGTGCTACGACTTTGGCCATTGACCCAAATATGGCGATGCTGTAATCTCTCCAGAACAGTACTACCCGTTTGGGCTAGTGAGGGTTTCCATCCTGGCTGAAGGCTTTGTAGCATCTCTAGACTTGCCATGGGTTTAATCAGGATACCCTTTCAAAGTCCCAAAAGAATTTTTCCAGAGTTGGAAGTGTGACCAATGACTTTTTTCACAGTATAAATACAAAACATTCTTTTAGTGGGAAGCTAGGTAGAATAAGTTACCAGCAAGTGGGGGAAAAATAGTGAGGTGAGGAAGAGACAAGAAACAAATCACAACTTCTACAGGGCCTAGTACAAATGAAGAGTGAGATTAGTGGAGAACATCTCATTGAATAAATTTTAGGTAGTGGGAGGTGAGAAATGATGGAGTCTGAGAGAAGATTATCATTTGTCGTTGCCTCATGAGTTTTGCTAGTTTAGTTTAGACTGCCTTTTTTGCCCTCTGTGCTTCCTGACGAGCACAGACATGAAAATGATGCTTCATGGATAGTGTATGAGCCAAATTGTACCTTGTGTGAGTAAAGTTGGAAGAATTTTCTCGATCCTTTCTAATGCTAATGAAATAGTTTCCAATGAATACTAATTGCTCTGTAATGTTGAGCTGCTGTAGTCCATATTAGCAAAATATCTGGTAAACTTTTACCTGGCTTATGACTAACACTTGCATTTTTGGGGAAGGCGGTCTGCTCATAAAAGCCCTTTTTCCTGTCTTCACAAATTCCACCTGATTTGTGTCTCCCCCTCTTCTGTTATGTGCTTTTTTGTGTTATTTTAATGTGTTTTCATTAACTTTTGTTCTGTTCTTTGACATTACTGTCTACGTTAATTTCTTGATCCTCCACATACCAAAAAGACTGGGGCAAAGACCAGCCTTCCCTGCCACATGTAAGGCATAAAATCCTCAATCTCACCAGTATGGCTACCAACATTATAGGTACATCTGAAAATAAATGGATTGATGCAACTTCTGGAGAACACGTTTCAAATGTTTCCACCATATCAACAAAAAGAGATTTCTCCAGCAGCCTTCGAAGTTCTGTGAGTATGGTTTTGAAGGGTCATGGGATTTGGGGGGAGGAAGAAAGTAAAAATGTAACTCCTTGATAGGGGGAGGATGGCAAAAAGACCTTGGAAATCTTACTTTTACTTGTGTTGCTTATGGAACATATAGGATGCTACAAATACGGAGATGTAGCTATGTGCTTATTAAGGTAAATAAGATGTTTTAGAGACTTGCTACTGTCCATTCATGAGTGGACACTGCTAAGTGATAAGTATTAAAATATTTTCAGACTATGGTATAGAGTGTTTATTCTTTAGAAGAGACTTCTACCTCCATTATTAGTGTAAATGAAAGTTGCAGCCCCAAAGAACAAGGGTATACGTGCTTTCAAATTACTTGCAAATAAGTCCCTGCCTGCCAAGGAGCTGAAATAGCAAGATCTTGGCTTCTGGCATTTTCTTGCAAACTAATAGTTCTTATTTTAGCCACCAATTCACAGCTGGTTATTGATCCCCTCAAATGCCTGCAGTTGTTTTATCATATAATACACTCTGGAAGTTTTAGATAGTTTTGTACCTTTCTGTGGAAAGTGTTCTGAAGTGTTTCATGGTATACAGTTCCTGTCAGGGGAGACATGTAATTGAATAAACTTCTACAAATCCAATGAACCTAAGCCCTTTATTTTGTATTTTTTCAGGATACAGAAACAAAGTTGATAAATGGAATGCAAGGAAATCTTGGCTCTAGTGAACAAAGAGGTAAACTACCATTGCTTTTCATCCACTATTTGTGTGGGTTTGGAAGAAGCACAGACTCCAAACCTGTTATCATTGCAAGCTTTATACAGTGGGCGAAGCGAAACCTTAATGAACTGAAAGCCAGACAGGTATCACAGAGACCTAGTTGCATCCAAACTGGGTGTAGTTTGCTTCCACGACGTGCTACGCAGTTGGAGAACTGACAACAAAGCAGTGACAAACCCCCGTCTTGGCATTAGTAGCTGTAAATTCACTGTGTGGTGGGGGTGAAAAAAAAGGACAAGACACACAATTTATTGTAATTGCCACTGCACGGTGTGGAGACTGAGTCAATATGAGTATCAGTTTATTTCACTGCCCAGGAAGAGTGTAAAGAGTATTCAATTTTTATTTTTTCCTATTTCAGTTGTGAGGTTTTTATTTTACTTTTATTCTTGGAAAAATATGTTGATGGTTCTGGTATGAATAATAATTACTTATGATGCTATGAACAGTTATAGCCTTACTTGATGACAGTGAGAGAAACCAGGTACGTAGACTTCCTAATGGAATAGTAATCCTTAAATGGGAACTTTGTATTTCATTTTATCTTGAATGTGCATGGCGATTTATAATAGAGTTCCCACAAGAGATCATTTGCCCTCTAGAGATGCCTTTCTGATGACCCTAAATGGCGATTAGGCTCCTCAATCCAATTTGGCATCTCAGTTGAGGTGGCTTAAATTAGACAGGGAGGATCTAGGCCAAGTTTGACGCATGTACCGTTGTTATAGTTGGACATTGTTAGTGATAAAATGAAATACTAATCAGTATATGATGTAACCTACTAAAAACTGTGTTTGTTACTACAAAAGATTACATTTCCTTTGTGTTTCAGGGGCTTTTTATTTTTCTGAAGTGATGTTGCTGTAGATTGGAGGGCTAACAAATGTTTGTTATCCAGTGGTGACAGTCATTTAAAAAAAAAAAAAAAGGCACCTCATTGACTTTTTTGTATTCTTTGTATTTTTCAAATAGCATCTGAACCTATTTCTTTGAAAAACTTAAAAAGACGGTCACAATTTTTTGAACAAGGTAAATGAAAGAGCTAACATTTCATGTACTTCCATGAAATTGTTCCTGCTGCACACTCTTCCTAACAAGTCTGGTGCTGGGTACTATACCTCTTCAGAATTGTTTGTTGCAGTTACAACAAAGCAACATAATTAATTTCCCTTCTTTCCCCAGGGTCATCAGGTTATTCTTACAATTCATGGGTCTACCTTTGTGGTAATGGGTCTTTGTGTGTTCTCTTATATCTATAGCTGTTTAAATCTCTCCTATGTTGTTCATACTTTTTTTCACTGGGTAGGAGTAAGAAGGATAGCACTCTGTTCAGGTTTGCTACTACCTACAAAACAAGAATAACGTTGAATATTCCAGCAGAGGCTTAGCGCAGATCTCGGAGCTGTTGATAAAATGCTTAACTCTGGATTTGAGTTTATCTTGAGTTGCAGCTCTGTGCTTTCATCTAAATTGGTGGAAAAAGGCAGCTGCTGGCTTTCCACTATTTGGTGCTGTCGCAAGATCCCAAGACCACCAATATAAATTTTGAATTGAATACGCTAGCTTTTAAAGGCAAAAAATGAGGCACTCAGTTTTGGTTTTGTAGGTTGCTTTTTGGTGTTTTGCATGTCACAACTCACGTACTTGCACTAATGTTGTATGTCTAATGCTGTCTTCAGACTATGTATGCCTTGCTGTTTTGCTGTAGCCTGAAAGAGTGAAATTCTGGCCCACTGGAAGTTGAGTGTGAATTTTGCCGATGATTTTAGTGGAGCCAGGACTTTGCCTTCAGTGGTGATGGCTTTTGTTTTTTCCAGAAGTGATATGTGAAGTGCCACAGCATAAATCTGTGTTTGTGGTTCTGTTTGCTTTTAAATACTTCTGCTGCATTGTATCTGCAATATGGTGGTATTTTGTTGTTGGTTGTTTTTTTGTTTGGGTTTTGGTTTGGTTGTTTCTTTTTTTTTTTAAAGGCTGGCTATGAAGTTTTGTTTTTATTTTAGTACATTTTATAGCAATATTGAAGTATTTCACTTGTGCTTGAGGGGGAGGAGAAGGGCGTATTTCTAGAGTGTATGTTCAGTACAGTTTCGTTCATTTTAAACTTTTGACACTTTAGCTTTACAATGATACGAAAGATTCTTCTTTCTAAACCTGTACAGGCCAGCATAAGCTTACAGGGGTGAGAGAAGAGGGGAGCAAATATAGGTGCTGCCTATGCCTCCCTTTAGCATCTCCTGGCACAATTGGAGGAGATCAAATCTGTTCATTCTATTGTCACTGTGGCTGTTGCGATCTGATAATGAAGACAAAATTGTGCATGTATAGACTGGACATTAGGCTGTGACTCATTAGATGTCTTTTGTATCCTAAATTTGACCTTTTCTCCACTTCATGTGGTCATACTTCAGAAAACTGTTGCAACTTGTTGCTTTTATGCATTTTTTTTTTTTAACTGAAATTTGGACAGCTAAGTAACAAGTACACTAGCAACAAATAAAAATCGTGATGATGCTTGGGAAAGGATTATACTTAAATTTGTGCTTCTCCACATTTTCTTGACTTTTAATATATTAGCAGAATACACATCTCTCTAATAATCATCGTGGCACAAGTTAAGACCAAGCATGATATCCTCAAATAGCATAAGGCTTGTGATGAATGGTGACAAGCTCACCAAATTCAAGTGTGCTTTTGGGAGTAGGAAAGGAGGACAGTTGGAAAGGGAAAAGACATGGTTTTGTGGTAGAGAAGTTGCCTGTGGATGTGTGTTGCTCTTAATTCATGTCAAGGGCAGTAGGTGAGTAGCTGTTCTGCCCTGAAGCGGCGTTCTGGTTATTGGTCGTGCTAAACAGTTGGGTTTCAGAATAATAATAGGAGAGGCGTAGCAAAGAACCTCTGTATTGCCACAGTGGGAGATGTACTGCTAATTCAAACAATTGCTGATGGCACTTGTAAGCATGTAAAGCTTTTAAAAAATTGCGCACAGTAGTTGAAGGCACCTAATGAATTCTGACCTCAAGTAAGTTCAGCAGGGCAAAATGCAAGCATGGCTTACTAAGGAAGCAAAAATTAGTCTGAAGCTCGGACTTTCCACATTCAAGTCTTGCGGTCGTGAGTATGTATGGTTCTCATGATTTCTTTTTTTTGTTTTCCAAATCTCACAGGAGGCCCAGAGCCTGCAATGCCTGATGTAAGTACTATTTACAAACTACTAATTAGTTGTATAATCCTGGTCTTTTCAAGAAGCCCACTGCTTTCTATTGCTTTTTATACTGCTTTAAAATTGTGATCAAATCTGAGAGTACTGACTAAGATTTTTCTAATGTGTAATTGAATAGTTGCTTTCTGTCCCTTTGAAGAAAAGGCTAATTTAGGGTCCTTGTCACTATAAAGCTGTAGTGTTTGTAATGGCTTTTGTTTCTCACTTTAAAAAAATATGTTTTAAAATGTAGAGTGTTGAGTACATCAAAGAAGATAATATTATTTCGTTTCTGTGCTATATTAGCTCCCAGTCCCATCCATTAGTGCTCCTAGTCGTCGGGTTTGGGATCAAGAAGAAGAACGAAAACGACAGGAAAAATGGCAAAAGGAGCAGGACCGTTTATTGCAGGTATAATTAATCTTCATAATCATAGGCTGGCAATCCCTTGCGTGCAGCAACTGTTAGGGAAGAAAAGTAACACGTGACTCCTGCAACTCTTCTTACCGATGGCCTAAGAGGACTTTCAGATACGTTTGCTGGGCTGCACAGTTACACACACTAGCAATTATTCAGCAAAAAGAGGACAATGCATTAGTGAGCTTCATGAAATCAAATCCAGCCTGAGTATTCACTACAGCCAGAAGTGCTCAGTCATCACAAGGCTGGTTCTTACTGGCAACAGAATTTAAAGGAGAAGGAAAGACCTAAGGGGCAATAGTCGTCACTTTTGAATATGAGTTTTATTTTTTTCCCCTTAAGAAAATTGTCTCTAGAATGAGTTTTACCTTCAATTAGCAATACTGCCTTACGTTCAGAGATGAAGAGAAGGCAGCCAGTGCCATGGTTAGATGCCTGCTAGCATCCTGTCTTTTAGCAATCAGCTAATCAGTGGGAATCAACCTGGTTCCCAGGACCTCTGTGAGTCAGGAAGCTGAACCGACTAACGCAAAACCACCTCGATAACCAGTTGCTAGAGATGGAGGGAAGTGTTGCAGACGGAAGGGGCAATGTTTGTCAGCTTAGGATAGCACAAAAAACCAAGCACACATCTCTGCAAAGACCTCAGCTCAGTGAAGCATAAGCCCATTCAACCACATTCAAACAAGACACATCTCTGCAAATTAAATTAAAGTTAGTTATCTAAAGTCTGTTGGCTAGGAGAGGCATCAGTGAACATCATTTACTTGGCAAAAAACTTCTTAATAAGTTTGGCGCATTCAGCAGAAAACTGTGATGTCAAAGTACAGCTTAGCAACTCTGTTGCTTTTTGGATGTTTTATCTTTTGTCATTCCTTTTAGCTTACAAACTCTGCAAGGCAAGAGCTGTGCCTTCTTAAAGATATTTGTGGTCTCTGTTGTGGTTTGGGTGCTCCATTTCATGCCTGAAGAGATGGCTTTAAAGAATGTAAACCTTAGGTCCCCTTTCTTGAGAGCAATCTCAGCCCTCTGCCATCATTTTTCTTTGCTTTGCTTCTCCTTTTTTAGTCCTGAAGTAGTGAATTTGGCCAGGGTAATAATGTTCTTTCTCTTCCCCATGATCCCAGTAATGAATTTTCAAATAACAGAGAAAGGAAGCGAAGTCTTTTTTTGCTTATTTCCAACATCTTAGAAGGAGTACTTTTGACGTCACTAAATATTTTGCTTTTCCCAACACCTAAGTGGAGACTGACAAAACTACCAAAACATTTATTGTGTACCTTTAGTAATGCCTTAAGACATTACATTGATTTCATACCAATTCCAGTCATAGGACAGATTTGGAGGTCCAGAAATTGTTTTTTGTTTAGATAAGCTTCCAAAAGACCAAGAGTTCTTGCTCAAACCAAATTACTGCCTCATATTTCACTTAATGATCACTTTATATTTACCGTATTAATGTGCCCAATTCCAAGGTAAATATAATCACTCCATCTTTCTAGAAATACCTTAGATAGCTGATTTTTATTCAAATGGGAACTAAACTGTAAGATGGGGAATATAACAGATGTGAGGTCAGTTGTTATGAGACTTAGCATGTGATAAGCCTGGATTCTCCAAAATGAATTGCAGAACTCCTTTGGATTGTATTTGAGCCAGGATTTCATTCACTCGTGGCAGACCTAATATCCTAGTGTAGCTCAAGCATGTTTTTACCATGCTGGTCTGTTAAAAAACATATTAAATACCAGTAGTACATTTTAATGCGAATAAAAAAATACTGTTTTTCTTATTTGCGTGTTTAACTTCAACCTAACCTAACAGGAGAAATACAAACGGGAACAAGAAAAACTGAGGGAAGAATGGCTACGAGCTAAGCAGGAAGCAGAAAAAGAGAGCTCCAAGTATTTTGATGAGGTAGGCTATGAATATGGCTTCACCTTTGACTGTTTAGTTTCGTGGTGGCTTTTTCCCCCTAATAATAGATGCATGCAAGGAGGCAAATAATTTATTTTGCTATGTCATTTATCTTCTCATTTTTGGAAAATAAATTGTTGGTAGAAAAAGGTTGCAAAAATGGGAAGGAAAGAGTAAATGGGATGTTTTGAGACCTTTTGAATTTAACTTTTTTCCTTATGGATTGGTTAGGTAACTAACATCAGAAATATGTTGGCAAAAAGTTACAGCATGTATTAATTATTGTGACCGGAATGAAATGGTCACCTTTGCTGCATATTTACCTCCTGATGCTACTTGTTAGAATTGTGCTTCAATACTTCGTCATGAGGCATGTTCGTAAGTGCCTGGCTTGTTATTGGCAACCAGTTCATCCTATCTCTGATAAATTTACATATCAAGTCAACTTCAGATTTGCTGTCATATGTTTCAAAATATTGCATGCATGTCGTTTCTGTAGATGCTGACTTTTGTGGCTGTTGCTTATGGGAAGATGAACAGGTTTTTTCCTGAGTGTGGGAGGTGTCTGAGATATCTCTTGTCTGTTTCTATGAGTGCTGCTTCAGGCATCCTAGCTAGATCAGTTGTGTTTATACAGTCACAAATGAGTAGACTGTAATGTAAGGCTTAGGACTTCAATAAGAAAGCTCTTTGAGCTGTTAGAGGACTTTGCTGTACAAGAATGTAAACCATTTCGTATTTTTTTATCATTAGAAGTTTGGATGGACCAGTCCTTAATTGACAAACAGTATTTGTTCTCTGCAATTAAAACATATTTGACCACTGAAAGACCTTTTTTCATGTCTGAGAAAAGAGTCATTGCGTGGTAGGTCTGAGGCTTGACTTTCAAATGGTAGGAGAACGGAGGAGGATGGGGGTTTCCTCCACATGATGATTCACGTGAAATTCATTGGTCTGATGTACACGTGCAGTGTATATCTTAGTGTATACACTCTTAGGTAGGTCTCTGGTTTCTAAGTCAAAACAGTAGGGAGAAATGCTGGGTATCATGGAAGACTTTGTTTTCCATGGCGATTTAAGTGGGGATGGGATGGCTTGAAATGTAAGTGATACTTTAGAGAGCAGAATGTTTCACATAGTTGTGGTCACACCGCCTGTGGTGCTTACTAAGGCTGTTGTGTGGAATGAAGCTCTTGCATTAGGAGAATGTGCCAGCAGGCACTCAAAAACTGAAACCAAAGTACACCCTGGATCTTGCAGTGAAAGTGTTCGGGATGCTTTTTACACAGTCTTCCCTCATAGAATAAATGAGCTTTTTTTTCTGGGTGAGCAACCTGTTTATAAAACAGCTCCCTCGCCTAAAAACACGATTTTTTTTTTTTTTTTTTTTTTTGCTACAGGAGCAGACTGTTCTAACCTTAAACACAACGTCTGTCCCTGCACGGGCTCCATCTGCGTCCAGCTGGAGAGCGAGCCCTGAAGCGAATACTCCCGAGGAACCCGAAGGAGATGGAGGAAGTGAGCTGGCGGCACGCTTGCTGGGCGAGGAAGAAGAAAGGAGGAGGCTTCAGGAGGAACGGAGGATCCGGGAAGAAGCAGCCCTGCGTTTCGAGCGGGAAAGGGAACTCCAAGAACTGGAGCTCGAGAGACAACGTAAAGAGAGGGAAGAGCAATATGCCGAGGAGCAGAGGCGGCGGGCAGAGATAGAGGAGCAGAGGCGGCAGGCTGAAAGGCAGAGGGAGGTGTCACTGGAGACTCCTCCGTACCAAAGGTCTGCGCTTGTGACGGGATGTACTCTCTTCCTTCTGCATTAAAAATTCAAATACATTTCTAAAGGGAGTGCGTATGTCCTGAATATATAAGTGTGTTCATGTAAGACTCATAGCGTGGATTAATCAGTCAGTGCAAGATATGACAGCACAGCCTTTCTTTCTAGAGGCAGAGGAATCAGGTATAAGACAGAGTCTTTCCCCATGAATTAAGTGCTCTATTAACGCGCTTCAGCTTGTTTTTTAAATAGGACGTGTAAATACAGTCATTACGGCCAAATCAAAGATGACCTGAAGCACTTAGTGTGAAGATTTTGTAAGAACCCTGCATAAGCTTGTAAACTGAGAGCCAGTGGCTCAAGATACAGTGCTTTCAGAAGAAATACCGCTAACTCTTTGCCAACAAACGTCTGACTGATTTTCCAGACTCCCTCTCATTTTAGTTCAACAGTGCAATAATAAAGTTTAATTGCAATACTGGGCTGATTTGTCAATGAGGAGTATCACAGTATAGGAGTGAACAGGTACTGGCTTAGATAATCATAGCCCGTTAGAAGTACCCACTGTGGATATATTTATTCTAGACCATGAAAAAGTTTCTTCCATTCCCTTCTTTAGCAGCTTGTTTGAAGAAAAGAAAAAAAAAAAAAAAAAAAAAAACCAAAAACAACCCACAACAACGACAACAAAAAAAACAACAAAAACCAAACAAAAACTAGAACAACCCCCTCCCCCCCCCAAAACAACAAAACCAAAAAAACCCCTTCAACTATTAGTTTACAAGTGCATGTTCTCACCCAGTAGTTTTCAGACTATTACAGGCATCATGGGAGATTAATCTGTCCAAAACAGATTAAAACAGTAACTTTTCCTTATTTCTTGTGCATTTAGCTTACTGCCTTGTGTATGACTAGCTTTGCTGTTTCTCTTGAGGATTTTCCCCTTTTCTTATATAAGTAATAAGGGATGACTGAAGATAATGCATGGTATCGAGTTAAGTTCTAGGAGAAGAAAATATGATTATAAAGTTGCATATGATTATAAAGTTGCATATATTTGCAGGGAAGATTGTGAGACCTGGAGTTACTTTAGCTCATTGTAAATGACTGCTGCTTGAGATCACTGCTGAGGAAAGCAGAGGCACAGTTGTTAAAATGGCTGAACAGGTTCTTCTTGGCAGCTGAGCCGGGGTATCTCTACAGTTTTAACTTGCCCCAATTGCAAGATAATAGGAATTTGTGTGGTAACTTATTAAGCTGCTGCAATATCTGCATATCTAAATCCTTGATATATGCTTTAGTCTCAGGGGATTTCATCGCTTCTGAGGTTGCTGCCAAAGGATGCGTTTTGCTAAACAGGGATGGCTTTGCTTAATAGTAAAGGAACAAGTTCAGTGAAACTGGGATTTAAAATGTCTAGTGTTAAATGTTTGCTTTACGATGATAGCCAAAGATATGACTTGAAATCTGAAATGTTATTTAGACATCTGTGAAGGCATGATACTTGCTACAAAGAGCGCTGGGGTTGGCGACAGGCAGCTGGAAGAGCTTTGTCTGTGGAAGTTAATGAGTGCTTCCCTATGGGTTACCAACTGCACCTATACAATTTGCTAGAATATACATGTAACTTCTGGAGAACTGCTGTGTCTGAACAAAGCTTACCTCCTGCTTTGAAACGGATGAGATAATCGCTGTCATATACTGATACTTGTAATTTTTGCAGCATCTTAAAAAGTCTTGAGGGTTTTTTCCTTATGTATTTTTATGTTTCGAACTAACACATCTGAACTTTCTCACTTTTCTCTATGTATACTTACTGTTTGTTCAATTTCTAGATTTTTTCTTTTAATACGTATTTTCTTTTATCTGTATTTTGCTTCTAGACGTTATGAGCGCTATGAAGTATCTAAAACAATAGAGGATCGAGGTGGCCATCCTCTCATTGACAGGTAATAAGAAATTGAATCAATAGGTAGGTTGAAACATCTTCAGCAACAAGTATTAACCATTTTGGCATGCTCAGGTTTGGATTCCTTGTCACTTACAAAAATGTAATTTCAGGCAGTTTTTCTGACAACCTTTCTTTTTCTGCCTCCTTTTGTTAGCTGTGTTTCTGACTGATAAAATTAAGCCTCCTTAGAACTTTAACTGTTTGGGTTTTTTTTCCTTTTTTCCCCTTAAGGATCTGTTTTGAATATTTTTAGTAGGAAATATTTATATCTATGCCTATGTGTGTCTTTTTCTGTATATGAACATAATGTATCTTTTTTTTAATAGGCATTATGAGCGTTATGAAGTTTCTAAAACCACTGAGGAACAACCTGGCCAGTCATTTGCTGACAGGTATGTGTGATACTGAATCTCAGCGTAAGACTAACATCAACGTTTCTGTGTCAGAAAGCTTTGAAACTTCCAATAAACTTTAGCCATGGAGCTAAGCGTATACTTTGTATTGCTGCTGTATTTTGCAGTTTTTATGGCGTATTTTCATATTGAGAAAACAAGCAGCCAAACTTTTGGCAAATTATACGCTGTGCTGTAAACAACAGCTAGTCAGTCAGTAGGATTTTACTGGGAGAAGCAGAACTATAAGGAAGTAAATATGTGGGTGGTACTAGACTTATCTGGCTAGAAAACAATTTCAGCTAATATTGTGGTTGTGTCATAACGTGCTATTCAAACTAACGTGCAGTCATCCCAAACAGGATTGTGCAACTTAAGAGAGAGTAAACAGGGAGAGAAGTGAGAGGCGGCAGCAGCATATTTATTAGGAAGATAGTAGATGCGCCACTTGTTAAGTTACACTCTCTTACCTTGGCTATTTTCTATTTTGTTTTGCTTAGTGGTTTGTTTGGGGGTTTTATTGTTGTTTTTTGCGGTTTGCTTTGTTTTTATTTCAATAGAATATATTAGGCACTGCAGAGTTGGGCTCTTTGAATAGATAGCTTTTTCTTCTCCTTTTTAGTAACTGGGCTATAGTTAAAAAATGCTGAAGTAACCTAAATCCAGAACGTTTGTATCAAGCCTTTGTCTTAGATGGCATCCCACAGTAGTTCTGAAAGATCACCTCTGCTGCATATTTAGTCAGTTCTCGTAGTTGGAGTAAGCATACCTTTTTTTTTTTTTTTTAATATATTAAGAGGAACTCCAAAACTTACAGGGTACAGCTAATGGATCTGTTACTAATGGAAGATCTAAATCTAACTTTAGAAGGTGCCTGCACTAAATAGTTACATCTTGGATATATGTGTGAGGAGGACACTCAGGTGCTAAAAGCATCCCAGGCAAGGCTGACCTGCTCTTTGGAGCTCCTGTTTACTACGAGCAACTGTGAAATTGTTGCATCTTCTCAAAGAGATAATAAAATAGGTCTGCACCATAGGACAGACAATCAGAACTTGGGAGAGCAAGAAAGGTGACACAGTTTATGCATCATTTATTTACAGACAAAGGACAAGACTCCTTCAAAACACTGTTACGCAGCCGATACTGTACATGTAAACACATTGCTATAGCAGCTTTGAGTTGTGACCCAGCAAAGGATTTCTGTTCTTTTCCAAAGTATTTTAAACTAAGAAACTGGCTGTATTGCTTGAGACTAATAATACAGCACAGAGGTCTTGCTGAAGCTCCTGGTCTGTACTGTCAGAAAACCAGCTTTTTGCCATTTGTCTTCCTGTATATTGAATGACATTTCTTGGCTAAAACTCATTAAAAAATTAATGCTGCTGGGTATAAGTTCCTTATACCTGAAGCACTGGGAACTTTCAATACACAATTTTATCTTTTATTCAGTGATTACCTGTTGACGTCTAACTATTGACATCTTTTTTTCTCCATAATATCCTCTTGGTTTTTGCTTGGGTATTTTTGCCTCTTGTTTTAAGTACAGCATAAGTTGCTGATGGGAGGGATGATGTAAAAAGGGGCTGTGTATCTGTGGTCTGCAATGATAAGATCTTTGGCTGTGACGAGGTCTCCTAGTTGAGATAGAGGAATTAATGTTTTCTATATCCTTAGGAATAAGTCCAAGTCGACTTCAGAACTTAATGAATCCAACGCAATCAGAAATGGTAAGTACTGTTTAATTTCTATTATTTTTAAAATGTATTTTTTTGAAAAAAGCTGTATTGGATGTAGTCATCCTAAGAAAATTGTCAAAGTGCTTTTTGATAGCTGCATCATAATTCAAATTCATACCATGCCACAATTTAATGAAGTTTCAGAAGCAAGAGGAAATTCATACAGTCAACATATAAGCCTAGGACAAATATGATTAACTGCTCTCTTGAAGACCATAGCAGTGATTACAAATGGATCTTAGATGCCTACATTTAGGTGACTGATATTTATGTGAGATTTAACCAATTCAGTAGGTATATCATTGAAGATGCATAGGCTTTTGATATGTTGTCTCTGTCAATAAAAAAAGCTGCACGTACCAAGATGCTAATGTATTTAATACAACTGCTTGCTCTTTTTAACTTTTGTTAGTGTAAGAGTAATACGACTAGAAGTCAACTCTCGATACGGTCACAATGGCTTGTTTCCTGGACTCCAGTTCCTTGCTGCCTTTCTTGAGTTGTCCTTCAGTTATGTTACTGCATTTTTAGAGGAATGTGTGTAAAGCAAACAAACCAACCAGATTTATAAATATGTGACAGGAGAAAATGCCTGAAAGCTATTCCTGTGTCTAAAACACAGTCCAAAAAAGTAATCACAAGTAATCATAGAAAAGTAAATGGTGTATTAGAGGATATATTGCAGATTGACAACATTGCCTTCACACATTCAAGCTTGGTCATTGAAACTAATGAGTGAGTAAACTTCCACAATATTTTATAATGGTAATCTATAGCAATAAAACCAAAAGCTAATCTATAGTCAGAGCAGTATTTAAAGGGATTGACATTTCAATTGAATGACTTATTGCTGTGTAATTTTCTTAATTAGTCTTACTGTAAAGAACAGTTACTGGATCTAGGAAATAAAGAAAACATTGTTGCCTTCTAACATGTCAGCACATATTGGAGAAAGATGGCTTGTTTCCCCTTCCAAAATTTCAAAGGCCATCTATACCATAAATCTCATTTCAGCTGACTAGTTAACACAACATTCAAATAATAGAGAAACTCTTTGTAAGACTTCCCTCTCCCACCCCCCATAGGTATATATTTATATAAAGCAATGTGTTTAGTGCCTTGAATAAAGAAAGAATTATTGAAAACAGGCACAACTTACAGAAAAAAAGAATAGGAACTCTTAAAGGGAAAGAAGGTATCCCACCATTCAACTACATATTGTATACATGCTTCAGTTTGTCTTGGAGGAAGAGTCCAAATTGTGGCACTAAAAGAGATCATGCCCTTTTAAAAATACATGTATATGGGTATATATACGTATACACAAGTGTATATGCATACACACTTGGGAAGTGAAGGAAAATGCCTACTTGTATTTAAGTTAAACATCATGTAAAAGGCCACATTAATGGAAACACGAATAAAAAAAATGGTAATAATAATGATGTATTGTGAAGTTTGATACTGGTCCCCTGACTGTACCAGGATCTGGAGAAACATGTGAATGTGGTGATGAATGACTGCTTTTGGAGTTATAGCCAGAGTACCGAATGTGTGATAACTGCTTTTGTGCCTTAAGGTGTCCAGCTGAAGTTTGCACATGTTGTCCAAACAGGTACCCAGAGCAAGAATTCGGGTGAGTCGCAGAAGTCTCAGAAGGAGCACAACCTGTCTGCGGCAGAGTTGGAGAGACAGCAAATCCTTCAGGAAATGAGAAAGAAAACATCTCTACACACAGACAGCAGCTGGATTAGGCAGCGCAGTTCCAGTATACATAAGGAGCCCATTAGTCTGTACAGCAATAGTATGAGGAGGTAGGAATCGCATTAAAAATTCACTTTGTCTCTCATCAAATATTTTTGTTTGGTTATTCTAAACTTCAGCTTGTATTACAGAGCACAGAAACAAATTGAGTATGTGACATGCTGTAAGGTAAACTGAATAGCAGCACAGGTAGAAGAAAGTAGCGATATTACAGCTGGGATTAAATGTAAAAAAACATGTAAAGAACGTGGATGTGACCTGTAAATAACTCAGCTGCTTATTTCTTGGTCAAGTATACCAGCGATGGAAATCAATAGCATGCCTTGTCATTGATGGATGTGCTTAAGAATTTCAGTATGACAATTTATTATGGGAATTGATTATTATAGTTAAAGAGTATACCTCTTCGACACTGAAATGTGTCAGAAGGTCTGGAGTTTGTTTCTTGCTTTAAGTAACGTATGAATGTTGGATTTGCCACTTAGGAAACAGCTGAGTTACGAGTCAGGAGAGTGTTTGGCTATTGGGCTGACACCTTGTACCTAGACAATGCTATCCAGTCTGGGTGGATTGCTATTTTGATCTGGTATCCCTTGGAGAAAACAAAAACAAACCTGGTATTTGAGGTCTCTTGCTGCACAGCGGATTTTGATAGGGTTGACCCTGATAAGGCTGCAGTAAGAGTGTTTTGCCTTTATTCTGTAGTGGTTAAGTGCCACTTCTCTTTCATGTTGCCTGCTTTTTCCCATGAGACTAGGACTGGACACAAAGGATAATTTGCGGCTCAAACATTTTAAATCAGTGTGCGAAGAATATTGCTCAGGGTGACCAGACAAGCATATTCATGCTAGAAAATCTTAAAAATGCTAGGATAATGTTTTCCTTTTTAAAAAAACCCCAGAATATAGCTCTTCTGCTCCAGCTGTACTGCCATTTACAGTTCTACGTGTACCTCTGTTACAGAGGGGAGTCTTTGGACAATCTTGATTCTTCAAGAACGAGCTCGTGGAAGCACCACTTGTGGCTGAACCAGTCTGCCTCCTCTTCATCTCTGTCCTCTAGTCAAGATTTCAGTCGCCCAGTGTCTACTTCAAACCGAGCCTACATGTGCACTCCTTCCTCCAGCAAAGCACCTTCTGCAGCCACCTCTGCAAGAGCCCCCTCCGTGTCCCAGGCAGCCCCCCGGGCTCAGTCTCCCCTCTCTGCTTCCCAGCCAGGGTCCCAGACACGCAGCAGGTGAGCGGGTGCCCTTCTGCTGGGATGGTATAAACATTGGGCCACACTAAAGAGCGGACTTTGTAGATATGGTGCTCTACAGCAGTGTTCTCGACCGTAACGTTGATTAACAAATCTGAAAAGTACCTGGAGTTTTCTGGCTGGATGGGACGGTGGAAATACGGGCTGGTATTACCTCCGTGCTCCACTCATTCAGAAAATTCCTCAGGTTTGTCATCACTGCTTGACATGGGTTAAAATAACAAAGGAACTGGAATAATAAATCTCCAGTCTCCAAGCTGTATGTTGGTTACCAAAATGATTAGTAAAAGCCTACTCCAGATGGCATTTCTGACATTTATTTTCTTAGGTTTGTTTTAACAAAAGATTCCCGAAACCCATGCTTTATGGCCCTCATCTTGGTCTCTCCTCGCCCTTTCCTGGCATGTGGTCAATATCATCTCAAGGAGCGCTCAGGAATGCTCATAACCCGTGACCCTGGCGAATTACAGAGTAGCGTGTTGGTTTTAATCTAGGAGGAGAAAGCAAGAATTGCAACATATTTTGAAACAAAAATGGAATTCAGTTGTGGTAGGGTAGATAACTCTGCTGGTTTATGTACTTGAAACATTTTAAAAATACCTTGGGATAAGACTGCAGAGAATCATCCCCACACAATTATATATATTATATATAACAACAATATGAACACTGCTTCACTAGCTCTTACACTCTCAGGCACTTTGTGATAAATTGACCCTTTTTTTTTTTAAGCTAGTCTCCTACATTCTTTATAATGTAAGAAAATTACCTTCTTAACTATGTTTGCTTATCTTGTTCTCACTTCCATTTGCTAACATCTTGGTAGATCCATGGAAACTGACCTCCATATGGCTTATGTTCAAAGAGTTAACATAATATTATACATCCAGGACTAGCCTTCTGTTATCTAAGAAGGTGCAGATGGTGGGACTTGGCAGGAGTGCTTGCTAAAACTTAGCCTTTGGGATAACTCCCTGCAAATAAGAAATAAGGCAGGAGTACAAAACCTGTGTTCTCACTTTCCAGACTTAACTATATACTTTTTAAGTTTATTTGTAGAAGGTATTTTATACGATGCAATATCTCCCAAGAATGTGACAAAATTTCTTCATTTGTTCCTTTGTAACTTTGATCTAAATTATGACACTTCAAGCCAAAGTGTCATAGCTTTCAGATCTACTGTAAATAATTTTCAGTTTATTTTCCCTAAGCAGCCTAATAGTCCACTTTTTACCAGTATGTTTTTATTTTTAATCTCAAAAAGTCTTTGATAACTGTTCTTTGTCTTTTAAACCTTTTCAAGCTGGTTTTAAGGATTTTCATTCTGTATCTAGGTCAGTCAGTGGGAAGAAAATCTGTTCATACTGTAATAACGTTCTGGGCAAAGGAGCAGCCATGATCATTGAGTCTCTTGGTCTTTGTTATCATTTACATTGCTTTAAGGTGAGAGCTGGGAGTCACATCGTGAAGGAACAGGAACTAATCAGGAGCACGCATGGCTACTCAGTGTTATGCTCACAGGGGCTCTACTAATCACCTGCTTTGCCTTCTACTCTTGACAGCGTGCTGCATGCATATTTCCATGAGGCAGTCCTATCTGCAGGCATTTAGCACTCAACTCTAGGACTATTTCTTAAATGCCAGAGCTGACAAGTAGGACTCTGACAAGTAAAATGGACATTGACTGTGAGATCAAAGTTCTTCCTTCTTCAGATAGACAGCAAAAAATCAGAAGGTGCTGGGCCACCTCTCCCAGAGCAATTAGGTCCTTAAAAAAACAAAAAAATCTCAGCCTGGACCCTGGCAATTGAATAATTTAAGATGATCGATCACTTCTAAGCTAATCCTAGCAGACAGTGTTCACGTGGTGAACACTATTTTCCAGGCAAAGGCGTGTTGTCAGTGTTCAAACTGGCAGGCTAAAACCCAGCATCAAACCAGAAGCTGTGTTTAGTGCAGATCAACCCTACTCAGGAGCTAGGTATATTAGTGCTACTCAACCCTGATCAGAAGCTAGGTATATTAGCTCATGCTCACCACCGAGACTTATTTACATGATTTCCAGTCAGCTTGGGGCATACACAGGGCTGAAAGAATAAATGCCTGCTTGCAAAAGATGTAAGTTCTAGTTCTAGATGTAAGATCCTAGTTCCCCTGCCCTAGGGCCAGATGAGGAATTAGACTGGTTTAGACTGGTCAGTTAGACAGGTGCCATTGGACCCTGCTTCTTCCATGGCTTTAAGCAAGAGACTTCTGTGTCTGGTTCAGAACAGAACCCTCTGTTGCCCTCTGTGCCCAGCTCAAATGCATCACCTTGAGTCAGTCCCTTGTAATACTCTAAGCTCTTACTAGTTCTGCCTGCCTGAGCAGGAGGGACTGGAGTGATCCATGGGGGCTGGTCATCATTCCCTTTCTGCAGAACATGTATTCTGTGTGAGGGAGTCCACCTGTAGCTCCTAATTGACATAAGAAAATACCAAATTTCTGTTTTTCACTTTCTGAAGATAAATGAGCTGTTGAACAGACTGCCATCCAAAAGATTCATTATTCATTTAAGCAGGCAAACTATCTGTCCTTCTGCAGTCAGCTGAGTACTTTGTAAATTCAGTAAGGAGAGTGTTACGCTTTGGGTTACAGTCCTTCCAGAGGTGGTTCATATTCATAGCATAGATGTGCTCAGCCACCATAGTTAAATAGTTGAACGTTAGCATGAAAGCTGTCAAGCCCTTTATTCATGCGTTTATCCGAGAAAAGTGAAATCAGCCCCTTCTCTCCAAATAAGAACTTGTTTCTATGATGCAAACCCAGGAAATTGGGGGTGCCTGAGTGTTTGCTGCTTTGAGTGCCGAAGGGCAGAGGACACCAGCAGCGTACAGTGCCGCATGGAAATATGCAAGTAGCACACCCAGGTGTTCTGTGCCAAAATTGCTGTTGCCGTCTAAAGAACAAATTTTTTTGATGTCGAGCCTGTTTTAGTTTTCAGAGAAACTGAAGTTCAAATTACATTTAATGAACTAACCTCTAAAAACCGTCTGCTTCATGTTTGCTTAGTTGGTGTATCTCTGCTATTCGTTGTCCAGTTGTCGCCTTAAAATACTTCCTCA